>NW_026267163.1:1288169-1303149 GCF_000697945.3 Frankliniella occidentalis
CTGTCCTGCTCTTGCTACGACCCCCTTCGCCTCTCCAAGCCCACCAACCTTACTCTGCGAAAATCGGAGGCTATCTCCCCGTCGGATGTGGCTGTGGTGCTGATCCTGCTGGTATTTGGGTTGGCGTGTAATGACCAATAATTATCAAATTAAAAAAGACAGCAGCAACCAAAACCCACTTCGAAGACGAAACATATACAGCTCTGAAAAGGTTACAAATGAACACTTTAGACTTATTATTACCTGAAAATGCACGATATTTTTGGTAATCACCCGGAACTGCTTTCCTGGAGTCCTGACCTTCTTTACAACCGAAAATCATCTATTCAGCTTTGGCACTCAAAAGTTTTGTGTCTTAGCTGATCATCGTACTCACATTATTTCCTTGAGGCTCCCCCCCCCCCCTTGACGTTTCGGCATTTGCACAGTGCTTTCAGAATGAGGCGTATAATTTCTGTAACACATTCCCTCCTTCGACGTTATAATTATTATCAGCGAAGCGACCAGAATCTCATTATTACTTTTTTCACCCTACTGCTGTTAGCCATGGTATCTTTTTCCCCTTTTTATCTTCCGAGCGTATGCTACTTGCTTGAACTTTTTTTTCATCTCTCCACGTTGTACCTTATAGGCCACCATGCCTCGCCCCCCCCCCCTTTTCCCTTCTCCAGCCCGCCTGCCCCGATCCTTCATTAATAATTATCTCGCCTTGCGTTACGCCTCCTTGCCATGTACCGCGCGGACTGACGGCCGGACTGACGGATGGGCGAACAGACAGACGGCGCCGCCGCCTCTGCGAATCTGCCGTCACCGACGCCACGCTGGCTGGGCGCTCTGGGTGCCCCGCCCTGCCCCGCCGCGCCTCGCCTTTCGCTACTCGGCGGTTCGACCTTGGGGGGTCCGCTGCCGCGACTTGCCGCAGGCCGCAGGCCACCGCCGGGGCCTCCTCGGGGGCGGGGCGCGGTGTGTCGAACGACGGCGCGCTCGTCAGCCGGGATGAGTCAACACGGACTAGTCGCACTACTGTACCATCACGACGAGTTGGACGTGTGTCGTGCTGGCGGCTTTGGGCCCCACGCCGCGACTGAGTAGAGTCCTGTTCCTGTCGAGATAAGGCCGGCGAGTCAAACCGTTCTAGTTGCAATTTTCTCAAGTGTGCCTGCGTGTGGGTGCGCCACACTGGAAACACAAAGGCGCTAAGCCGTGCCTTTCCATGCTAAAGGCATTTTCAGTTTAGTGCCTATATAAAGGTGCTAAATTGACTAAATCTTAAGATAATTGCCTTTGGCAATTTTAGTGCCTTTAGCAGTTTTAGTGCCTTTGGCAGTTTTAGTGTCCTTGTAAAGGCTTTTAGTGCTTTGAAAAGTAGGAATAATCACCTTCGCCTTTTCCAGTGCCTATTTTAAATATATGTGCACCACGTACACCATGCAAGTGCCACAACTCGTTGCTCCTGCCGGGCACCGTGACTGCCTCCAGATACTTGCAGAGAGCATGACGCCCCGTGTCAGTCTGTAGTTTACACCCCTCGTGTGGTGGAGCCCCGGGGGCCGCTGTGTGCTGCCGTATGTAGCAGGGAGGGGATGGTGTTGTGCTCTTCTCTCTCCTCCCCTCCCCACACCCCCGTCTCTCGCATTAATTGTGCCTTGTCTTTATCCACCTCGCGTCTCCGTCCTCGCTTTTGTTCTGCGGGCAGAAAATGTTGCCACAATGGCTCGGCGAATCACACACACACTATCACATGCGCGCGCGCACACACACACATACGCTGTTGCCACGCGATGCCGCGCCGGGCCGAGTCGAGTGGCCTGTGAAGTACAGTCGTGCAGCCAATGCAGGTGTGCTCCTATTCAGCAGAGACGTCGGCACTGAAATTATGTTACGCTGTAAAGAGGGGGAAGACATAAAAGAAAATACTGTGTGTTTTGTGAGTGGAAATGAAAAAATGTTGCTCGTTCTGCTCAGCTCCTGGCTTTCCGTCAACACCCGTGACTGTCTTTAGCGCCGTAATATAATTCCGTACTTCTGTTCTAGGACTAGTTGAATCACACCACGACCTCACATCTCTCGTGCTGGGGAGCGCAGCGCAGCTTGTACCCGGCCGTAATGCAGCGTTGGACCCTGTGTAGTGCTTTTCCATGCCGTGCCCCACGTAATACTCGAATCAACTGGTGTGACGGCACGACCGCTTGCTTGGAAAGGGGGAGGGGGCATTTCCTCGCGTGCATCCCGTCTAACGAGAGCGCTCCGCTGATTGTCACTTTCACGCAACATCTGTTGCTAGGCTCGCTCACTAGAGCCTCTGGACCCTCATTCGCTGGACTTTCTCAGCTGTTCTGTCGTGCTTCCGGCGCGGCTCCCACGTTCGTATCGCCGTGCCTGCCGGTCGTCACGTACTTCGTCACTGACCTGCTCCAATGATGAACCCATCGCTCAATTACACCTCGTTTAGTCAGTAGCAGATACCAAGTAATTTGGCCGTTTCCT
The DNA here is from genome assembly GCF_000697945.3 of Frankliniella occidentalis. Taxonomy (NCBI): domain Eukaryota; kingdom Metazoa; phylum Arthropoda; class Insecta; order Thysanoptera; family Thripidae; genus Frankliniella; species Frankliniella occidentalis. The sequence goes on from NW_026267163.1 coordinate 1,290,657, forward strand.
CGAGAACAATCGGTGTTCTTCGAAATGGCTCCGCCACTATAGACCCCCTCCCCCAGGCTTTGTCCGCCGTCAGGATTTTAATTTGTTTCTTTTATTGGTTCTGAAATTGTTTATCTCTCGTTCGTTTTTCTCACCTCGCGGCATAACACTTAGGACCTAAGCGACTTCACTATCGTCACAAACCCAAAAAGCTATATTCTTGGTTTAGGGATTTGCCTTGAGTTTTCAAGAAGAGTGTTCGAGCTTCAACCCTATTCAACCCCCACACAAGTATTTTTTTTCTTATTGGCGTAAAGACGTGGTTCTCAAAAGTGGAAGGCCTTGTTCTAGAAGTGAGGACAACTGTCTTAGGTGCGGAATGATACGTCCTTCTTGTAACTCAACAACTCGTCTTCTCCACTTTCGGACCAGATTTAGGAAATTTTATCAATTTAATGTTCTGTCTCACGTCAAGATGAAAGAAATATCAATAGGTAGACTGTATTTGCTAACAACCTGTTTTACCATCGGTAAATAATTAGTGTTTTGCTTTATGTTAATACCGGAAATGTCTTTTTGTTTGCCGTGTACGCCCTCAGGTAAGCCTGCAGACGGCCAGTTGGATAGTTTCCAAGAACAGTTCAAAGCCCCCCGGCGAACTGCATGTCGAGCGTTGCTGCGCGCTGTTCAATGTCAGCGGTCAACAAAGACGCGCGCTTTTTGAACGGCTTCCCGGAATGGCGCTGCGCCACGTCCGCGCAACGCCGCGCCACGCCCAGTGACATCAACGCGGGACGAGGGCACCAAAGCACGAGCCAGGCTCGGCGCGGGCGAGGCGTGGGAGACGTTCGAACTGACCTATCAAGTCATAATTGGTACCACGCCCCCAGTGGGCCCAGGGTGGGCCATGGATCCCACGGCGGCCAACCCTACCCCCTTTCGAGCGGCCAGGCTCAGACCGGATCGGGTACTGGCTGGGTACCCGCAGTGGCCGGTCGCTCAGCTGATTTCTGTCCGATTCGTTTCCATCAGCTGACAGGCGAGCCGGCCGGCGAGCTGGGCGTGCGTGTAGGAGCTCTGAGTCGGGCCTGCCTGGCCGGTATACGGTGGTCAGCAGTGTGCACGACCTGCTCAGAGCCCGACGAGGTCTTGGCAGGACTAGAGTAGAGATCTTGGCAGGATTAAAGTGAGATTTGGCAGGATTCAACCACTCGCTCTTTGTAACAATTTCGCCCCGGCCTGGCGTAGATTGGGTTTCATATATGCCTGATTATTCCACACGAAAAAAATTGGCGCACGAATATTATGTCTTCACTGCAAAATTCTTGCAAAGAATTTCGAAGCATTGTAAGGAAGTTTGCATTGCAAGCCATTTTCTTTGCATTTTGCGAGTTGCGAAGAAATAGTTTGGAAGGTTACGAACCAATTCTTTTCAGGTTTACCAACAATTTTCTTCGTAAGGTCTGAAGAACTATAGTTCGCAATGCAAAGCATTTTCCAACGCTTCGAAATTCTTTGCAATCCAAAGAATAGTTGTTCGCAAGCTTTTTACGGTGTTATGTGCCGCGGCAAATAACAATTTGTTTTTCAAAGGAGGATTATTTGTTGACAATAGCCAAAAGCCCCTCAGTTTCCTGTGGCATCTATAATTTTTTCGTCGTCACTGATTTAACTGATTTCTTAGTAGTGAGAGCCAAATCATTTTTTTCCGTGCAATAACGTATTTGTAAGATGAGAACGGAATATTTGCCGGGCAGTCTTACTTCACAGTTTTATCTAACATTAACACGGTTCATAGGAGGAAATGGTCTAAGATCTCGGGGAAAGACTTGGGCCGCGCAGCAGTCAGGCAAGCAGCAGGATTGCGTGCCGCTGGACGAGGAGAGGACAACGAGTGCTCTGCAGCGTGTGGAACGGAGTGTTTCGCAGAAAAGCGGAGAAGAAAGAAAAGTACGAAAAAAATAAAAATAAACGAAATATAGAGAGAAATGAGGCCGTCATTTTAACGTTGCTCGCCCTGCAGCCGGCACTTGGTTTATGGTAATTTTGCTATTTCGCTCCATATCTTTCCCTTGTTTGTCGAATAAGTTGATAGCAGGACTTTTTGTGGTGGGAAACACACTGTTCATTAATTAGCGTCCAAACTGCAAGTATCAATCCATTCAAACACCAATCGCAAAGGGGCGGGTAGGATTTGGTGTTCACCAGTTCTGCGCCCCCCCCCCCCTTTCCCCCTCCCCTAGAAGTGCAGAAACACACACAGCACACATACACATATTCTTCTTTAGTAATGGCTTCGCTATCGCTCACAGGATAATTACATCTTCCCGGCACTCTACGCCACGACCAGCCCGCCGCGGGGCGCCCGGCCCCTGTTGCTAGGTGCGGAGCACGCTCGCGTAGTCACGAAAAACGGATTTCCTCTGGCTCACCCCTTTCTCTAGGGTCACGGCTAATGAGACCACCGGCTCGTTTTGACCTTGTAACCCACTCGTCTGCTGCACTGCGCGCACTCCCTGGACCCACGCTGGAAACGATACGGGAGTCTCAACACTAGGCGCACTACTTATTCGTTTAATCAAAGGCAAATCGTCAGTCCTACGTCAGTACCTGCACTGAGAAAGCCGTATTCAAAAGAGCGCTTAATCGAATGACGAGCATTTTGCACTGGATTTGAGAACAATTTCTCTTGTATTAAAACAAAAACACTTGATTCAAGTACAAAATGGAATTCATTCGGTATTTGAATTAAGCACATATTGCGCTTGGGTCTAAATTTTATAAGAGTTTAAGTTTTAGTAGAATAGAACTTGTTTTCAAATTTAGTGCAAAATGCTCTTCATTCGATTAAGAGAATTTCGCTCTTGAACCAAAAATACAGTTTAACAAGTGTGCGCGCAATCAGAAAATCTACATTTTTGTCAGCAGAACAAACAGAAATAAAATGCATCTCAGTTGCAATAAAATTAACCTTGCGAAGCCATACCAACATGTCCAAGATTAAGTCTATAGTAAATCAACACGATTAGTTTGCTGGAAGGAACTACAACATGTTTTGGCCTGCGTATTGACGATATTATTTTTTTCTACGGACAAAACCTTTCCCTGAGTTCGCCATTAGGCAAACATTAATGTGACTTTGCCGTGCCCAGCAGGTGTGAACATCGGGACTGGCACATTTTTCTCGTAAAAGCGGGAAACGCCTTTGAATGATGCCCGACGTGTTTCGCCGCGCTTCGAGAATCCTTGTGTACAAATGGCCGCTTTCATTTGCCTTAATCGCCGACGTTAGGATACAACGGCTTGATTGCGAGCAACGCGCTCGTTCTGGACGCCTTGATAGATAGCGGACAAAGTTGTGCCGTCCGTCGGAAGCATTGCGCCCGTCTCTCTCGCCGAGGGCCAGTCCGAGTAAATCGCACCTCCCCGCCACGCCGCGCCTTGCAGCTGCGGTGTTTTTCAGGTTTCCGCCAATGGAGCAGCAGTCCGCGGATAAGATAGCAGGGGAGATTAATAGGCCTGGCCAGCGTCCAGACAATGGACATCATTGTCAGATGCCTTCTTATCTGAAGAGCGCCCGTAAGTGGGGCACTCTCCTTGCGACATTTAAGTTATAAAACTGATAAATAAAGTGTTCAACTGGCATACACATATGGTATAGTGCCAGCTCTATGGTACACACTCTTCTGTGTTGGACAGTAAATTTGAACGATTTTAAGTGTCGAAAGTTTAATGGCCAAGCCCAGAGTTGCGCACTTGTATTCAACTAATGTTAACGCTTTCTCGTATACTAATGTCCAGTCGAAAACTTAAAAGTGTGCAAGGTCGCGTTGAGTTCCCGCATGCGCATGCCAGTTGTACACTTTATTTAACAGTGCAGATACTCAGTGAAGAAACGTGTGTGAAATGCTGACTAAGCCAATTTCTCCCTTCCGACCATAATGTGGTCACATTGTAAAGGTGCCGTGCTGACTGTCGAAGCGTCCGATTAAAAATAAGTACACACAACACAGATGTAGTTCATCATACAGTAAATTCGCTTTATGATTGTTTACCAAGATGTTAGTCCAGTAGTGACCCGTGTTGAAGTTCAAGAGGTCAAACAGCTGAGAGTAGGTGGTGCTGAGCCGGGCGCTTGCTCTAAAGAGTTGTGCTGTCAGCCCGCCAGGTGGCAGCACCGTCCAACACCTTCCTCTCGTCTCCCTGCTGGGCAAGCAACCTTGGACGACTCTCTTGGCTCTCAGAGTTGTGTTGCTATGTAATTATTTATTTCAGAGCTCCAGACAATGTTGAGCGAAACGCAGGCCCTTAGCCTTCTTTTCTGCGTTTTTGTCGGATTTAATCTCCATCGCTTAGCCTCTTTTCAGTTATTGAATACTGCATATCAAATCAATCAGTGAGAGGCGTCTCAATAAATCACACTTGTTCATTTTCACACAACTAGACAAACTTACACCACACTTTTTAACAGAGTTTGTTTTTCGTCCTGGACGCAAAGACGATCAGTGCAAAGGGAGAGGCGAGGATAACCGGTTCTCTAAGCTCCCGTCGCGTCTACCAGTGTACACTGTGCCAAACCTTGCACATGGATGGCCTAGAAACAAAGGACCGAAGCGAAGCTATAAATTTTTCCTTTTCAATGGCCACTTTGGTTGGCGAGTGCCCGGGTATAAAGATCTCTATCGTTCAAAACATCTGTGGTGTGAAAAATGGAAATCGCGCGGCTGTGGGGTGCTGCAGTAGGTGAGAAAATGGTGTTCCGTTTTCTCACCAACTACGACATTTAGTTTCATTTACAAGACGCAAGTAAGACGTTCACCATATGAGCTATTTTATTTTTTAAAAGAAATAAAAATGTACGTGCCTGTGGTTGGGGGCAAGCAAAAGAAGTGTAGTAGTCTTAGCGGCAGACGTCTTTGTCGAAGGAATAAAATAACCTAGTGATGGTCTTCCCTCCCCTTCGCGGTACGTGGAGATATATTGGCCGTTTCGGAGGGTTGGCACCACCAGTGCTCGGGGCTCGCGGATGCGTGGAAAAGGGCGTGCAGGGAAATCCGAGGGGTTAAGGCTCTCACAGGAAACCCTCCTCTCCTATCCGTGACCATATTAAAATATCACCGCCACGCCCGTCGAGGCAGCGGCCCCAGAACGGCCTGCGGCGCGTGGGGTGGGGTAGACCTCACGAAAAGAATATCATGCGAACCTCTATGGTCCTCTCAGCCCCACCGCCACCTGCATACCCCTTCTACTTATCCTTAGATGGTGATGCGATCCGACGCTCCGTGTCACCTGCATGATCACAATGCGCAATCACCTACTGCTGCTGATAAACCTGACGCCCCCGCCCACCCCACCCGTCCAAACAGCGACCTACCTTTTCGCGGGACAAAGCACGCTGGGCTGGGTGGTGGCCAGGCAGGTCCTGCCATTGTTAGGAATAAATTCGCCTATCACGCGCCAATTGGGCCATGACAGTTTCCTTTGTGCTGCCCTGCTCCTATGCTGCTGCTGCTGCTCGTTGGCGCTTTGGACGTCTTCATGTGTTTGCTTTTGTTCGAGGCTTTTGCGTGAGCAAACACGCAGGCTGGCTGATTGATCAGTGCCACGTCTATGGGTGACCGTTACCGTTACGTTATTCTATTCGCGCTGTGGGCTTCGGTGGCGATGACTTAGGCCTGCTGATGGGTGTTCTGTCTAATCACTACGTGACGCGACCGTCGCTTCGCATGCAGGTTCTGATTCCATTTCCACACCTGAGCCGTGCCTTATTTGCTCGCGCGCTCATTGGGATGCGCGGCCTGAACTGCATGTGTTATGACAGGCGCCTGGCTGCATCCCAATCGCATATCAGTGTTACCAGCGGTCAGTGAGCCTGCCAGGATGGGCCTGCATCAGCGCCTATTCGGGTGCTGCTGTGCGTTGCATACAAAGGCCATGCTCAATGTGCCTGGGGCAGTGCCCCTCCCCTCTCTTCTCATATGCTTCAATACAGCGGCGTACTTTTCTTGAAAAAAAAAATGATAAAAAAAAGCTGTTAAGTCGAGTGTCGCAGCTTTGCAGTGTAGGTGTCGATTAGGTCGAGTTTTCTTTGGTCCAAAGGTAGGGGTGGGGAACGGTGGGGAAGCACCAAAAGAGATGGATGTATAATGGGGGTTAAGACGGAGGGGGTTGGAGGGGGCTGAGGTGAGGTCTCGAGACCACAGCATCATCATACTCGTGTTTGTGTGTCAACACAAGGAGGGCATGTATACCTGTGGGTCGGCCGGGCCAGGTAGGCTGAGAGAAACGTTCAAGTACACGCCCAGAAACTCTGTCTGAACTGTATTTTTGTAAGATCATGGTTAAAATTGCAAGCCTCAACATGAAAAGTTGCCAGTTCTTAGGTAACAGTAACAGAGTAATAACAGTCGTCAAACTAATCTAAACTTATCACAATTACTTATATATTGTTTGCCAACTTAGCCATTTCATTTTTATTGTGTATATTTCTTTCATTTTTGTGACAAATCCCCGACTGAGCATGACAGGATGGACTTGAAAAGAAGTTTGTTGAAAACTTCGATTAGGCCTTTACAACCTAAGATTTTAATGTACGGTACTGCACCCGCGACACTTCGGCCTGGCGACACAAAGGAAGCCAACAAACCAAACCACTGCACCAGGGGAGAACACAAAACCTCCTCCTTCCCTACCTCTACCCTCATCCTTATTGTGCAACACAAACCCCCGGGCATTCGACTCACCTGTATCGTATTTCAGCTCCATGTGTGCACACGGTCGAGCTCAAACACATGTTATACGACTTTAGGAGGATACCTGTATTCTTCTTGGCCGAAGGTGCCAAATGATGCAGGGATCTTTATTGGCCCCAGGCCTGGCTTTTTGTGCGTCCAAATCCCAGTTTGTTAATACGGCTTAGCAGGGCATTGTTGGTTATTCTTATCATCGCCCTCACGAAAACCCTTTATGTACTGACTGCGTTGTTTGTTACCATTAGGCTCGACTGGCTATGTGCAACTTGATGGCTGGTCACATCAGTGTAGCCTGACATAAAAAGACTAACCGTACAGCTGTTAAAACTTGCCTCCTGCCATATCGCATTTGCACCGCAAAAGAGACTGGCGTTACAAAACTAATCACACAGCGCGGTATTTTTTAAAACAAAAAGTTTCAGAAACAACAGCAGAGCATTCTAATGGTTCCAGTTCCATTGCAAATTATCGCCCGCTATTACACACATTGCAACGCTATCTCATGAAATTCTGTTTCATTTTTTTTTACCCCATCATGAGTGTGATTCTTCGGGAGAATAATTCTGCGTGAGCCAGTCTCCCTCCCCGTCTGTCCCTACTCCCCTGATTCATAATGAATTTATGGTTTGTGCAACGCTGTAGCCGTAAGTCACAAGCTCTTGCCAATTTCATTTCAACATACGAGAAAGGTCTTAAGTAAAGCACCGCTTGTGTATTTACAAATTCTGATATCGCGAAACCCTCAAATAGCAAACAGCACGGACTATGGCTCTACGAAGCCATCAATTCACTGAATAAAACTTCAGTACGAGTGTGCAGCTGGCGTGTGCAAACGTGCACGTTGAAAACGTTTGAGTGTTTGACTGTGAATTTGAATACTGAAGTGTTAAAAAGAAAAGTTGAACACATTCAGAAGTATTAAAAATAACTGTGGATCACTCTTAAGTATTGAAATGTTTGGTCCAGCATACATGTGCGTGCCAGCTGCTTACTATTGTTTTAAATGTTTAATGCACCTGTGCTGCAAAACCGCAATCGACCGCGCAATAAATATTCCCGTGCTGACAATTTATTTAAAATTTCGCTGCGTTCTGTCCGTTGCTATCACGATAGAAACAGCTTGTGTGAGACATGGAAAAGAAAAGAAACTTTATTGAGTAAATCTCGTGTTTCATTCCAGTGCTCTCCTCACACAGAACTCAGCGACGCGAACGTGATCCTGTTCCCTGTTTCTGAAAAAATAATGTGAGGTACCACTACCGGTACTACTTGCCTGTGATATGAAACAGCTGAAATAAAAGTTCGTTCCCAATCAGCAGCTAAGTATTGCCCTTAAACTGTATTGTAATCAACTAGCCAGCCACACACTGGAGGGCCCGCTCTGTGCTATACTGTAGAGAGTGAGGAGGGGGAGGGGACTTTGCCCTCTGGTAGAGACAGTCTTTAGGAGACTGTCTAAAAATGAATAGATTTGGATCTGCTTGCAATCCCATATTTTTTTTAAATATATCTGGGCAATAGATTTCCAGACGATCTGTATTAGCTATGCACCTCATGCACAGGCCTTGAGAGTGTGATGAATGAGATAAATCAATCGCAACCGCCGCGTCCCTCCTCTCGCATAAATCTCGCCATCGGTGCGAAAGTCAATTTGAAGACGGACGGCCCTTTCATCACCCCCTTCCCCATTTTCCCCTTTTCGGGTCCACCTCCCCTTTCCCAGCCTACCCCCCCCCCTTTTGTCCACCCTCCGCGTCCTTTTTTCGCTTCCTTCTCTACTGCTTCGAAGGGCTGCAAGAAACCATGCTAAAGCGCTTACATCGCTGACACTGCCTGCCTTACTCCCCTAGTTGACATATTCCCTAATGGATTTCAATCGCCGTGAATTCAAATCCTTGGGTCAGATCACCAAATAATTTCGAGATAGGTACTACAGATTGGTCTGGTCCCATTTTAGGAAAGGCTGGACCCCAACGAGATTCTAACAAATCTATTTATTGTATTATTTACCTAATTTGCGAGTAGCCACGAGCACTGTTCGCACTTCTGACCAGCCTTCGCTTTTCGGGGGCAACTGAAATAGTTTAAATAAGAAAGTACGATTTTTGTTCGTGGATTCGTGAACTTTTGGACATCCGTCTATGCACAAATGGATTTTTTTTTTACATTTTGAGTAAGAGTTCTATCATAACTGAAGCGAGACGAAACGCCGACCTTTTTTGTACCCTGGGAGTGATGCAATAACGCGTTTAAATGTCCGCACATAATGTATGCACGCAACCCGACACCCGGGGCACGACCCGGAGGAGGATATTGCGTATGTGGGCCATTCTCACAGGGGTGGGTTTTAAAGAAGCGGTTTTAAATGCACTTGTTGGACGGTGGTGTGTGTGGGGGGGGGGGGGGGGGGGGGGGGGGGAGCAAGAGAAAGGGAAGAGAGACCGCGAGAAAGCAATAGAGGGGGAGCAGTGGCCGTGGGGGTGGATGTGTCAGTCCGGAGATTTCGTCATCTGTCTCTCTGAATGGAATCACCCGTGTGAATGGACCAGGAGTGATGAAGAATCAGGGGTGATGTAGAACCGTGCGTGACGTTAGAATACGAATTGCGACACTGACTGATTCTTTGGTTCTTCTTTTGCAGATCGTTGGCGAACGACAGTGCATGTGACCGGGCCGCGGAGACGCGTCGCAGCGTGGTGAGTCGTGGGGGCGAATATTTCACTGTGGGGACGTTCCGGGGCGGGACCGACACGTCCACAGTAAATTCGTCCACAGAATTTTTGCGACGTGAAAACACGTCCACAAGTTCACATCCAATGGTTTGGACGTAAATTAACCGATGCGTTCGTTACGTCCACAGTGTGGATGTACTTGCGAGCCGTGTGATGCTGGTGAAATTAGCTCCACAAAATCTGTTGCCATTTGTCTCCTTTCATTTACATCCACACGGATGACGTTCTGCCCTCACTCTGAAAATCCACCAGTACGACAGTTGTTGCTAGAGCGGGACAAAGGTCCTACACACCCAAGTGTAGGTCAAGCTTGTGATACTCTGAAAACTCTAGAAATACGCTCTCTGTGTAGGCCATTCCCACCCTTGATCGAGTCGTCAGATTTTCATAGAGTTAGTGCGGGCGCGGGTTACGTTGCTGGTTTGGGCTTACTGCATTGCCGATCATGTCCCCGCTGTACGCAGTCGCGGCCGAGACAATGGTGATTTTCATTCACTGATAAACCAAAACTCTACAACTCTTGAACACTTGCAAGAGCACAGGCAGAACAACTCTGTTGCACACTTACAAGTGTTAGTTGATCACTTAGTTTATCAGTGTAGAGGGGAAACAGGCATACGGGCATGCGTTTATTATTCGGTTCGTTTGATCATTTCTGAGGATGTGAATCACAGCGGCGACAATTAGCGTCATATTTTGTGGAGGTATTTTCACCAACCTCAAACGTACCGTAAGTACATCCACGCTGTGGACGTAATAATCGCAGACGTTAATTTACGTCCAAATAATTGGACGTATTTTTGCAAAGTGCTTCATTTACGTCCAAACTGTTGTGGACGTATTTACCGTGGACATGTCGGGTTGCCCCCGACGTTCCATCTAGCCACCGATGTCGCCGCGGCGACTCGTTTGGCAGGTCCCGATCCCCACTCGGTCGCATTGTTCGCAAAACTGCACGCTCCGGCTGCGGTTATCCGAAGGGAAGGGAGACAAGGCGAGGGCTTAGGGCCGAGCTGTCTTCCAAACTCGGGAGGGAAGGGGAAGTCTAAACCACTGGGCACGCTTGCGCAGGGCCTCGGGGTCGACCTCGGGCGGGGCCTCTGTGGTGTCCAGGGTGTCTCTGGTCGGCTTGGCCGTGGCCGAGGCCCGCCAGGGGCTGTGCGGGCTGCGCAGGCCTGCGCTAGAGCCCGGGCTTGGCCTTGTCAGGAGGAAGGAGGCCTGGCGCGCTCAACTTAGTTTGCACCCGGTCTGGCTGGGCTGGGGAGGCCTCTGGGGGCTCCTGCGCTCTGGTCTGCGAGCTACTTTGCGGGCAGCCGGAAGCCGAAGTTGTATGGGCGGAGTGCGCGGGGCGGTTGGGGCGCAGAGCAGGTATAATGAGCCACCCCTTTTGGGAATTGATTCAATTACGAAGTAGTGTTGTGAGGAAATGAAAGGCGCGCTCCCTTCGCCAACGGCTGTGGCAGATGTCGGAGATTTGGCTCGCAGGCCTGCGCTCAGGCCGCTGCCGCTCTTGCTAGTCCTCGTGGGGCTTCGTCTGCTGCGGTCGGCCCCGCCTGCTCCTGCCCCGGCGGCCGCCTCGACAGCCTGAGCCAGTTAGAGAGGCATCGGACGCAAATGCAATCGCTCAGGCGGCCGGGCCGTCTGTCGCGGCGCAAAGGGGGTGGCTCAGCCCTTTTGTGTAGGCGGGGAGCGGGGACACCTGAGCCCGCCGGAGCCCGCGCATTGCGATGCACTCGACGTGATGGCCCTGTTGTCGCCCAGTCCCTGGAGGCCCCCTCTACGAGGCCCCGCACGCCGCCCGCGAGCCAAGGCCGAGGCCCGCCGGAGGACTCCAGCCCGCACGCGGCCGCGGCCGTGGCCGCCACCCCTAGAACCGGACTGAACCGGACGGCCGCCGGCCGCAACAGCGCGCACGTTCATTTCGCCATCTGTATTAACTTTGCCCCCGCGGCCCTCTTCTGTGTTTCCCCACGCGGCTCAGCGCTGCCGCTCTGCTTGAAGGAAGGGGTTGTGGCGCGGGACGTTAAAAGTTTGGCTCGTTACGCAACGCCGCAGCCTTTACCTTTTGCTCCACGTGCCAAGGACGCCGTCATGTTGGTTGTTCAGCTACAGCAGCGCGCTATGCGCTCCCCTCTCGTACTGCGGGGCGCCGGTCGCGGAGCAGAATGTAAATTGATGTTTTATTGAAAAGCATAAGAAAGCTTGCGGTCACCGCGGCATTTGTCTCGGCTCGATATTCAGATTTTCCCGAACTGTTTGCCTATCGGTTGTACCCCCGCGCCAACCTTCCATTATGCATGACCACTTTCTGTCCATTTCCTCGTGGCGCTCGCTCGCTCTTCGGCGGCCCGTTGCGGCCGACTTGTGCCAAATCAATATCATCTCAAGAGTTTGCGGCGGCGGCGGCGGACCAGAACAGCGCCAAGGCGCGGCGGCCGGGGCGGCGCCCTGGGAAGCAAGGGGTCGCCCTAGCTCTCCTGAAATAGAGGCAGCGGCCTATTGTATTTGTCTGATTGGAGATACGAGCGGCACGGGACAGTGACACGCCACGTGAGTGCTCGCGGCTGGCGGGGCCCCAGGGGTCATGGGTGTTCTTGGGCTCACAAGGGAACCCCGCCAAGTGTAAATTCCCGATTTTCATACTATTGTATACTATAGCAGCTTTTGGAACGAATGCCCAAGATGACCCTGAAATATGAATTTGCGAGCAAACATTTTTGACGTGTCTTTCGATGACACATCAATACAATTTCCCAAAGAAGAATGAAAATTTTGAATTTACACTTGCCGGTGTTCCCTTGTCAGCACCACCACATCACCGACATCACTTCACGTGGCCAATGCACAAGAAAGTAAAATAACAAACAAAGGAGTAGAAGACGAATTGCACGTAGTCGCGCTGGATCATGCGTGCAGACGGCGTCCGTCACGTTTGGTACAGTGTGGTAGTGTGCATGGGGATTGGCTGCATGCGGAGGGCGCAAGCACGTTTTCAAATAGACGACCGTCATAAGTCGCGCACAGAGAGAG
>NW_026267163.1:1303199-1303763 GCF_000697945.3 Frankliniella occidentalis
AAGACTACACGAGGAAGGCGCCCCCCCTGGGCGCCGCGAGGGTCTTGGTGATCCAGGTGACGTGCCTCCTCAGGTCGCTGTAGGTCCCCGTCGTGGTGGAGGCGAGTCCCGCCAGCGCGCCGTCGCAGAGCATGGCGGCGCCCTCGCGCGCGCGTACGGCCTGCGCCTGCACCGGCTGGGGGCACAAGCGAGCCGTTAGGGTAGGTTAGGGTAAGGTAGGGTAGGTTAGGGTAGGGTAGGGTAAGTTAGGGTGGGTTAGTTTTAAAGGAGTGCCTCCCACCTCTCCCTCCTGGGCGGCGGCCCTGACGGTGGACACCTCGCAGCCGCGCAACTTGACGCCGAGGCCGAGTGGGTCCGCGGCCGCGGCCCTGCCCGAGCACACGGCGCTCGTCTCCACGCCGAGGCCTGGAAGTAAGGCGTCGACCCCGATACATTAAAGATGATCATTCGCGCGCTCTGTTTGAACAGCTCCCGCGTCTGCGCCATTGTTATTTACCGTTGAGCCTCGCTGCCAGCGCGAAACAAGTGCGGCCGTCCAGCCCCTCGGCGGCGGCGGGGGAGGAC
>NW_026267163.1:1304151-1304800 GCF_000697945.3 Frankliniella occidentalis
GGATAGTCAGGTGAGCTGTGCTTTTGTTAATGCTAGCTGCGAATGGAGAGTGTTAAAAGTGGCTTCTGGCCACCAGACCAGAGCACTCTTGCCGGCCGTACTGTGACACTGCCTGTCAGCGCATGGAGTGAAGCGCTCGCCTCCGCGCTGACCGGTCGCTACCATACCTCGTGCCATACACATGTCAGAGAGCTTTCCCCCCTACACACACACGCACGCACAGTTAGACCTCCGTTTTCATTTTCATGTTCTATATATTTTTCGTTCCTTTTTATTATTTCTTTTTGCTGGCTTTACGTTGAAGCCACCGGCCACAGAACGGCCTAGATCCATCACGACGGGTCCGAGCGGGTAGCGGACCGACACGTCCACGGTTAATACGTCCACAGCAGTTTGGACGTAAATGAAGCGCTTTGCGAAAATACGTCCAATGATTTGGACGTAAATTAACGTCTGCGCTTATTACGTCCACAATGTGGATGTACTTACGGTCCGTGTGAGTTTGGTGAAAATACCTCCACAAAATCTGGCGCTAATTGTCGCCGCTGTGATTTACATCCTCAGGAATGATCAAACGAACCAAAGAATAAACGCATGCCCGTTTGCCTGTTTCCCCTCTACACTGATAAACTAAGTGATTAACTATTCA
>NW_026267163.1:1305011-1306230 GCF_000697945.3 Frankliniella occidentalis
CAGACTGCAGAGATACGCCCAGGGGTCAGTGTGCCCGATGTGTCCCGCGGTCAGTCAGTCCGGCCCTCCGTTTCAGTCAGGTCACACTGTGGATGTGTACTGTGGTTTAGAGCCACGTTTACCGGCGGCATCTTGCTGTTTGAAGTGTTTTTGGCTGAGCGATAGCGAAGCCTTTAGACCTTTTCGCCCACGACCTGGCAATAGCGCAAATCTCTGTAGCAAAATTGTTGTATTTTCAATAATTTTCAAAAAGCAAAAAAAAAAACTTGTCCCTGGTAAATTTTCCAGTGGTGATAAGAAATTTTGTTGGCAGTTGGCGGTTGGCGGGCACTCAAAATACGGTTTATCCCAAGTATAAAATTCTATTTGCGGTTTTGCCTCGTTGTGGGTGAAAAGGTCCTACACATTGCTCCAGTCATCATCCAGCTACCGTTTCTAGCCCAAAATTTGGCCAAGAACGGGCAACATTTGCAAAAAAACACTCGGAAATCGAAAAATTTTGAAACATTGTTTTTTGTTTCATATTAGGGTCTTTCACCACGTTGAAACCAAAAAAAGAAAAGCATCGCTCACCGTTTAGGCTCTCGAGAAAGTAACTCTCCCAAAATGACCCCAAATTAAATGTTTCTTCACAAATATTTGATAGTCTCCGCGGGGTCACTCGTCAAACACTGTTAAAAGTTCTGTTACGCGAGACGTGGACTCACGTACATCTACCTCTAGTACTACATTGACACACGTGGCATAGCGCCACAAACTACAGAAGTACGTTGTTTTTTTTCTTTATTTTTTTTTGGGGGGGGGGAGGGGGGGTGGCTGAAACTCGGATAAGTGATCGTTTTTCCGCAGCCAGGCTTTTGTGGCACAGGACTGCCGAAGCACGCGGGCGCGCGCGGGTGGTCAGGTGGCAGGGGGCACGGGCGCTGGGTCCCGCGGCACGCCACCGCGCCGCCACGCGGCGCAGGCACGGTTCCAGGCACGTGTTCGACGGCCTCACGCCGAATAGCAAATTAGCCTCATCGGAAAAAGAAAGGAGCTAAAGCGTGTTGTTGTGTCGTGTTCCGTGATGGTGATGGGATGCCATGTGGAGCACGAGGAAGAGAGAGAGGGGGGAGGGAGGGAGGGAGAGGGAGGGAGAGGGAGGGGTAGAGGGAAGGGGAGGGGGAGAGATGAGAGAGCGCCCAGACTGCAGAGATACGCCCAGGGGTCAGTGTGCCCG
>NW_026267163.1:1310270-1311424 GCF_000697945.3 Frankliniella occidentalis
TTCTGTGGACGGATTTACTGTGGACGTGTCGGTCCCGCCCCTCCGAGCGTCCCCGGCATTGATACGTGGCCGGCAGACATTAACGTGTCACATATCTCAACTTTATAGCCGAAGCACGCGCTGCGATTGTTCATCTCCCTCCCTCTTCCCCTTTCTCTCCACCCCCCCATTTCCCCCACCTCACCGCCTTGCCCCGTCACCACTCCCCCCTTCCCTCCCCCCTGCACCTCTATACTCAATCAACATGCAGAACCGCAGCGTAAATCAAACGGCAGGCTGTATCGCGCTGCTCGCGCGGCCTCCAGGCTCCAGGCGGCCTCCTGCAAGCCTCCTGCAGGCCTCCCTGCATCTGCTGTCGCTGCCCACGCGGCGGCGCTCCGCAGGCTCCAGGAGCGCGCGGCCTCCAGCTGCGCGGTGGTGTGACTTCGAAGCGATGAGCCTCGCGGGTGACCAAATGAACTCGAAAGCAGCCAACGGCCTGCTGCCCGAGCGAAAGCGAAGCTTGCCTGAATTACCTATCTTTCCTCCTTGGACGGACCGTCGATGATACGGTCGTCGTTGTCGGAAACGGCGTATGGTGCAGCGACCGCGCACTGAGGCCGCAGGTGCGTGGGAGGGTCGCCCGGCAGTGTGATCTGTCGTTCAGCTCGTTATTCGCCCTCGCGGGGTGACTGCAGCTGCCGCAGCCGCGCCGCCATGTGAGGCTGACACACGGAATGGTAATTAGGCCGGCTTTAGGCCATGAAGGCGGGCCCCTCGTAAAACTTTGGCACGCCGCGCACTCCAATATTGTGATGGCGTATATAGGCTTTATGGGATATTACGGCGTGTGTCTTCTCTCCCCGCGAGGGGGCCGCCTGCCTGCCTGCCTGCCAGCCCCGTCTGCCCCGCCTATGCGGCCGGCGGGGCGGGAATCGATTCCCGCGACGAGTGGCTGGCTGAACATGTGGCGGTGCGTCCACGCCACACACGGCCGGGCGCAAAGCGTGCAAAGCCGCAGGCCGCACTGACTGCTCGTGTTCTTGTCACCGCACTGCCGGCCCCGGTGCATGTCCGCCAGCGTGTTTGTACTCGATACGCGGGGGGCTCGCGCGTTTGCACGCAGTTCTCCCGTTTCACCGCATTATCGGTCTGCCTCCTCTTCTTTGACCTCC
>NW_026267163.1:1311474-1314112 GCF_000697945.3 Frankliniella occidentalis
CCCCCACCCCTGCCTCTGTCCCTCGCACACTCGCCCGGAGGCATATCCGCTGGCCGGTCCGGCCCGGTCCGCCGGTCCGTGCGCCTCGTCTCTCTCATTTTCATTACTCGTCCCGGTCCGGTTCGGAAAACCCTTCATTTCCACCAAACCGTCGCGTCGCGGCCCTGTTATTGAGCGGTGAGTGCGGCCGCAACGTGCGCGCCCCCTCTCACTCGCACTCTCACCCGCGCTGTCCCACTGCACGAAGTTACTTTGCCACCCAACAGGCAATCATCGACAACTTCCCTTTTCATTAAAGCCACCCCTGCCCATCCCCACGATTTCGTCCCCTCCCCCTTTCCCCGTTTCTCTCGTTTTTTCTCTGACTCTCTTTCCTACTCTACCCCCGCCATTCCTCGCATTCAGATGAGCCCAAATTTACGATGATGCTGGATCCACCACCCCATGGTAACGTATGTGTCGCGGCAGCGCTATTAAAACCACCCCTCACCACCCCCAGTGCGCGCACTTGTACCCGCAAAGGTACACAGTGTTTCACCAAACGCCCGTTTTTAGAAAAGTGAGTACGTATACGCTCCAGAGTACAATACAAAGTTACTTAAAACGCCTTATTAAAATAACACTTACTGCGATCGGGTCGCTGATATATACAGGTAGGTATACCACGGTCGGCGTGGAATCACTAACTTCGATCTCCGTCTGCACCAACAGTCCTCCTCCTTCCCCATACCAAAGGCAGCGGTACGGCGAGGCAGGGCCGGCACACTACAGCCCCGCTCCGGAATCTATCTCAATATCAGGTGGGACCACATAAATAAGTGGTGGTCCGCTCGTAAAGCAGTCATTGCCGCACCGAGCGGACCTCAGGTGGGCCCAGAAGCAGCAGTCCATCTGTTCGGCCCGTGTGGCACGGTTCACGGTCTGGGCTGGTCCGTGATGTCCTTGTTTTGTTACAGTCTAATCAGCTGAAAGGGTCGTATTCAGATTCTGCCCTCCACGCTGTGTTTTTAATTGACAAAAATCAATACCAATCCTTCAAAAATACCAATTTAAAAAGCAAAGAGCTAAACGTTTTCTGCGGATTAAAAATTGATTTGATTTGATTAAATTTTACGTGCGAATGGTTTAAAAAAATGTTTATACGCCAAAGAGAAGGAAACATTCATCCTGGACCAATGACGATTGTGGAAGTTTGACCGTGGGCTCTAACTTTGGTTTATTTCTCTCGGGACATCTGATTCTCCGCACCGTAGTGAGCGAGGCCGTGAGCGTGATCGATCTATCACTGCAGCTAGGTGTATCCTGGACAGTACTACCCTTCCCACCAATATCGACGTTTCTTGATCGAATTTCAAATGTCAGCCCGAAGGGTACATTTCGCAGATGTGTATATCAACTTGGGCGAACTGCACAAATGGACACCAGAATCAGAGGTTTTTACAGCTTGCTGTTTTCTTTATGATGTGCTGCACATTCACATGTGATAAACAATTATCTGAATCTGAGTGTGGTCAGGAACCCGGAGAGCAGCCCAAAGGAAGATAGATCGGCATTTTGAGGAAGATAACGTGCCTGTATTGTGACGCTTCCTGGACATGGGAGGGCGTGGAAGGGCGGTACGCCTGCTGGTTGAAACCAGCAATTTAAAATACTTTACGACGCTGATCGCCAAGGCCTTCTCCCCACATTGATGAATGTGGCGTCTTGGAGGAAGCTCAGCATACTGCTGCTGCTTCTTCTGTTTCTGTAGCTGTAGCTGATGCCTCTTCTGCTGGTCCTGGTGATACTGCCCCTGACCGCGAGACCGCTCTCCTCGCTGGAATCCGACGCTTTAAACAACCTGCGTACAATAATGAATTCAGAAAACTGTAGGAGACCATCATTGCTTCCCTCTTGTTTTTCCCTTCCTTTATGTACTTCATTCATTTTTCTCCCGTAAGAAAGGAGTAGCTGGCGAGTAGCGTCGCTGACTCACTCTGAGGTCATGATGACGAGCCGCAGCAGGTCCTAGCTGGGCCGGAACCCCAAGGACGGCCAAGGACGAGAAGGCCCTCTGCCACACTCCGCTCGCTACGGCCCGGGCTAAGCCCGGCCCGGCCTGCCTGCCTGTCCTGGAATCTTGTCCCGCTCCAGGCCCTCCAGGCCCCTCCAGCAGCCCTCCAGGCTCGCTCCGTTTCCTTCCTGCATCAATTGCTGTGTGGGGCGCTGTGGTGTGGGCGTGCTGGAGAACCTCTACACTATCCATTGTGTCTCGGGGGGAGGGGGGGGGGGAGAGTTTGCAAACAGCATCTCACCAAACAGAGGGAAGTCGCGAGTCTGCGAGTCTGGAGACGTTTTTTTCCCAAGAGAGAGAGAAAGAGAGAGAGAGAGAGAGGGGGGGGGGATAGTCCGAGCGCGGGGCACCCATCCAGCCATCCATCTGTCCGTCGGGCGCCATCCACCCGCCTCTCCCTCCCACGCACGACAGCCGGATGCGCCCCGGGCGGAGCGGCCCAAAGGCGCGCGCGGTGCATCCTGGGAACAAAGGCGCCGGCCGGGGGGGAGGGGGGGGCGAAAACACCCACGACTAGCGCGACTGGTATGGTATGCCGCTCGCCGCCGCCGCGGTTGTTGTTGTTGTTGCTAAGGCCCCTCTGGC
>NW_026267163.1:1318083-1323098 GCF_000697945.3 Frankliniella occidentalis
AGAAAGGGTTTTTCCTTCTTTTTTTTTTACAATCTCTCCCCCCTCTCCCTCACTCTCTATCTCTCTCCCTCTCTCTCCGGACAAACGTTATTACAACCCTGCCATGGATAGGGGATAGGTGCGCCACGTGACCCGGGGTGCCTCAAAGGGGACCCTCGACCGAGTGAGTGGGCGCCGTCTCTTCGTAATTGTCACTAGAAGCGCCCCCCACCCCCACCCCCACCCCACGAGGAGCTGTGCTGGGGGTGTCACTATTTGCCAGATCGGCTGCACTCGCGGTATGTGCGTGTGGGGTCGCCGGGGCCGCACTAGCGACCAGTCTCAAAGGGTGAGCGCACGTCTAACGCACTCAACTGCCTGCATTCCAGAGTGTATATGCATCTGCACCCGAACAGCCCGCCGGGTCTAACCCACCCACTAGCGTCCAGCCGAGGGTTGTGGAACAGGACGCAACATGTGTACATCGGGAACAACATTCAGAAACAATCATGACTCAATCGGACACAATCACACACAATCCGCAGCAATCACACATGATCATTAACATTCACAGACGATCTGAAACAATCACCCGCAATCGGAAACATTCACACAAAATCGGACACAATCATGACACAATTTTTCAAAATATGACACAATAGTTACCCTACAATGTAAAACTATCAGAGACAATCGTCGACGCAATCATACACAGTCACACACAATCTGAAACAATGATCGTCCAGACACAGTCATGTACTATTTTGGCCAGTTCCACACCCCTCGGCTGCAGCCCAAAATGGTTCAGTGATACAATACCGTCTGCTTTTTCGAATATACTGCCCCGAGGAACGAACCCTGGTGATACTTCAGGTTAACCTTTTGCTACACCCCGTGTAGCCTCGGTACTGTTCAAACGATGTACCGTCCCAGGATCACCCTACCCCACCCCGCCCCGACGCCGCAGCCCATCAGGCCGCGGCATAACGCGCCGGAGAAACAATGAGAACAGCCGTGACGGATGGGGAACGACGGAGATTGAAACCACGAAGAAAGAAGCGGAAGGAGAGGAATAGAGGAAACCGTTGTACACGCGGGGGAGAGTGAGAGAGTGAGTTCGAAAGGGAGGAAGAGAGAGAGAACGTAAAAAGAAGCAAACTCACAACTGGATCAGCCAACAGCACTTTAAGCCCCTGCGGGGGAAGGGCAGAGGTCAGCCCTCCCGAAAAAGGGGGAAGCTGCTCTGCGGTGCCCTGTGTGCCCTGGTCCGGGTGCGAACCACACCCTCTGCGAATGAGTGGGTGAGAGGGCGAGAGGGGGGTCCGGGGTTAGGAGGGAGGGATGGCGAGGCGGAGCGAGTCTGCCAAAGGGAGGGTAGGACGGAGTGCTGACGGCGCAGTCCCAGCTCAGCCCTTCGTACTGACGCCCTGATGTCGCCATTCAGCCGCTGTCAGAGATAAGGCGTCGCTCTGCGCATGGCGCCGCCCGCTCCCACCCTGCTTCTTATTCCGCGTTCTTTTTGCCCGTCTTTGTACCATTTTATTTCCTTCATCTCGAACGTATTCGCCGGACGCCACCCTCTCCCCCCCCCCTTTTCGTCCTCCGAGCAACCCCCTTGCTCGCACCGCCGCCACTACTGCAGCCACACATAGCTGCCTCGGCTTTCTCATTCCATCTCCCGTCTGTCTCGTTTTTTGACTGCTGCTATCTCTGCCCTCCACGCATATGCAAAAGTTCACACACTCACACTCACACACACACACACGTGCAGGAATCCTTTCTGCATATTTCAGGTCCTCATTCCTGCAAAAACATTTAGCCGAAGTATTCTGCACATTCCACTTGGTCCAGCTCACAAAGTATGTTCGTAGGTAGGGGTGACGTGCTGTTCACCGCGCGGCGCCGCGCTCACTATTTTGTGATCTCACCCCTTCTTGCAAGAGTAACAACTGTTATTGGTATATATATTTTACCAAATTGATTTGTTTGTGCGAAACACGCCGCCCGCCTGCAAATGGGTCGGGTCGCTGTCACGCGGTGTCCCGTGACTCCCAATCGATACGCGGGCATACCATTAGCGTGTCGCCTAGGATGGAGGAAGTGAGTGAGTGAGTGAGTGTGTGTGTGTGTGTGTGTGTGTGTGTGTGTGTGTGTGTGCAGGGTGCGTGTGCGTGACGCGACAGGTGACACGTCAGGTGGGTGATAGTGCCTATGGAGAGGACGCTACTCTCTCTCTCTCTCTCTCTCTCTCTCTCGCTCACTCGTTAGCTCGCTCCGTTTCTGTGTAACCAGTTCCCGATTTTGACACGCGCTGAACGATTAGTGCGGGAAGTGTCGGGTTCTGGTATAGCTGCTGGGACTCCAGGTGCGTCACTCACCTGTCACACAGCGCCTCGTACGCGAATACACTGCGAGAACAAAAGTGCCTCTCTTAAAAGGGCTACATAGTCTTAGTACGCACGAAGGTGTCCAACACTGTACGAATAATATTCACGCTTTGTTTGTACTTTACAAGTCCCTAATACTGCAATCGCAAAACATTTCTGGCAGCATGCAAAGAATCGCTTTGTATCGCTTTGTAATTGCAAAGTAATGCTAATTCGTACACCTTTCGGGTGGATTTCAGATACCTTAGTAAAACGCATTAAGTCATGATTTCCCTCAAGAGGGTGTAGAGTCCCTACCCGTGTTTTTTGAGAGAAAAGCATTACAATAACAGCGTGCGTGTGATGTTTGGCGTAGATAAAGAATATCCAGGCAATCAGAGGCGACATGCTGTCCTCCTACTGTTTGATGCGCCACGGCGGGCCACACTATGTACCGCGGGGCGCGCGACTACTGCAGGAGGACGGCGGTGGAGGGCACGGCGGCGGCCACCGGGACTGGGCCGGCGGCGGGGGCTGCTCGGGCTTGGGGGACCGAAGGTAGTATGAATGCGACAGGTCTGCAATCGGGACGGGCCATCAGGAAGTCGCATCACGTCTCCAGGCTGCGTGCGAAGATAATGTGAGAGCCGAGTCGGCCTGCTGGAGGGCCCCGCACGCCCCGCATGGGGCCCCGCCCGCCCCGCCGGCCAGAACCCCGCCTTTATGGCCGCCACACACACACTCTCGCTCGCACTCGGCTCTTTGATGGCGATCTTTCCTCTTTTTCTATCTCTCTATTTTCCTCCCCCTTTCGCCCTTCTCCCCCACCCCCTCCGTCTCCAGCGCACTCTCTCGCTCTCTTTGTACATCCCTCTGCCACTGATAGGCCTCACCTCGCGGTGGCGGCGGCCGTGATTGAATGCCCGTTGCTATGGCGACGGGGAGGAAAGCGGAGCCACTGACGACGACCAATAGAAGCTAATGAGGGAAGATCCACCTTTGCAACTTCTTTCCTACCCCCCCCCCTCCCATCCCCCGTGCGTGTGTGCCTCGAAGTGCTCACTCCAGTATTGACGCACTGCCAGATGCGCCCAAATCGGGCCTAAAAGTGTCCCTGTCGGTTTTGTGTTCAACGACCTTTTAAAGGCGTGGGCAATTTATCTGTATGTGCTCCTTTACTTTAGTTTTTGCCCCTGTAATGGTTTATCACTTCTGACTTGACAGTAGAACGTTAGTCTATCTCAGGATCATTTTCACATTTTTTGATCAAAACAATAATATAACAAACGGCATGATGAAATCGTAAACGGTTTGGCAAAGGGACTTAATTATGCCCCCCCCCCCCCTTAAGGAGAAAGGATGAGGAAAGAGTAATCTTGAACCTCCCTGGTCAGTTAGTTTGTCTCGAGGTCTGACGCTGCTAGGTGGTAGTCGGGGCACAGTAGGCCGTTGCCGGCCGGTTCGACCTCCAAATATTTCTAAGTTTTCTCCTTGGCACGGCCACCCTGCTCCACCATTACACCCTGGCAGGCAAACCCACGCTTGACCCTGCTGCCGAGGCCCCGCCCTGTGCCCCAAGAGTCGATGGCTCAAGCTCACGTCACCAATCGGATCAACGGGGCAAGAAAAGGGCGTTTGGTCTGGCTTAGGTTACACAACTTTGACACGGAAATTCGGACCCGTCAGCTCGTCAGCAAGTACTCAATCACCATTTTTATGCCATTGCTGCACAAAACGATAAAGGTGATGCTTTTACATAATTACTTTATCCTTAATTGTTGCCCTCTTCAAACTAGGCGTAGGCCTACCCAGTCTTGCAAGAGGCCACATTTTAATAGTCTCCATTTTTATATAAAAATACACAGGATCGTACCAGTGGATCAGAAGTGTCTCGCGGAATTTTAAACGCAAATGAGTAGGTATACCCACTGTAAATGTAAGGGAATAATTTTGTTCCTGAAACACATTTACAATTATAGTAATAGTACGTTCTTTCATCTTCCGCTGCACTTTTCTTTCTGACTAGATTTGTATCGAAACGATCCACTCCGCTGCAATAATCCACGTCACAACCCGTATCGATCATGAGACCAGGGGATGGCCAGTTTTGTTGAGCGTGACGATACTAATTTTTTTTCGTAAATCCTTGACAGCAGCAACCCAACACAACATACGTGACATGATGTCAGACGGAAACCACTTTGTCATTACCATTCAGAATCCATCTTTCGCCTTTTCGCCGGTTAGAAAAGATACGCAACAAGCAAACGAAATAATAATAAACAGTAACCAGCAGCAGCAGCAGAACAACCGACGGGAAAGAAATTCTCACGACTTTTTATTTCTTTGTTATTTTTCCCTTCGCGTTGATGTGCGTGGATGGGTGTGAGGAGCAAGAGATGACATTGCGGAGCTCGGACACTCGGCTCGTTGCTCCCAGGCTGCAGCAGCAGGTCCGCACATCTCACCCCTTAGAGTGTCCTCCCCCCTCCCCTCTCCCTCGCCCCGCTCGCTCGGACTCCCCTCTGCGTGGTTTGTGTGACGGCGTTTCGGAAACGTCCAGCAAGCGGTCGTGCCAACCGAATATTATAAGCCGACAACATCCCCCTGCCGTCCGTCTGCTGGGCTCTCAGTGCTCGCGGGTCTGGCATCAATCAATGTGAAAGATGG
>NW_026267163.1:1325063-1326541 GCF_000697945.3 Frankliniella occidentalis
CCCCCTCCCCCCCAGCCAATCCGTCCTGGAACGTGACAACGCGCTCCCAACGAAATCCTTTCGGTTTTACCGCCCCGTGAAATGCGCCATGCTGGCCATAGAGCCCGGCCGGGGGCGCTAGCTTGCGCTCATTGGGAGGTGGCGGTCGTTTCCCTCTCCCTTCCCCCTGCTGGCCACTATTCGCAGGCAAACGATGAGCTCCAAAGCGCCCATTTTATTTCCACGATCGGCGACAGCAGCGCACTCTGGTGTTGAAAGCGTTCTCTGTTCAAAGGGCTTCGCGCCGTAAAGCGGAAGCGATAAACACCTCGCTCACTCCCCTGTCTCTCTCTGATCAAGGGTAGCGTAATAATTGTGTCTCTGTTCACTTTTATTGCTTTTCAGGATTAAGGGTGGGTGTATGGCGTCGCTTTCCGAGCGTCGCTGCTCCCTTGTTCGCAGCTTTATTGTTTTCGGGGTAAGTTCGATACTCTCTTTTTTTTTTGGCATAGGGCGGTAGATACGTTCCCCCCTTTCGCTTGCCTCCTCCTGCGCCTCTGCTTCGCGCTCCACCGACACACTCTCGCTCGAGTTCTCTTCACTCCCTCACTCAGGCTACTAGACTCGGCTCGGCTCCCTTGGGCACCGTCTTTGCGATATCTTTTGAAACCGGAGGAAAGGAATGATGGTCAGCCTCCTTCTTTTACCCACCGCTCCCCTCTCGTGCCCATCGCCCTTAAATACTGCTGGTCCGCCCGAAGGGACTAAAAACTCGTTTACGACGGCTTGCCTCTTCGATAAGCCTTGTTCCCGCCCGCGCAGGCCACCGACTCCGGAAAAGTATTTAAAAAAACGGAAATAACCAAAGTCTGATTAAAAATTTGAACTCTTGTTTTTACGTAGATGCGACTTTGAATCCACGTGAATCTACCCAATTCCCGTGGATTCGCCGTAGAATCCACTACGAAATCCCAGATTTTCCCATGGGTTATAAATGCAACCACATCCAGGTAAATGGAAGCCTATCATCAGATATGACGATAACTACTATTACGCTTTTCCGTTGGTGGATGTGTGCTTTAATGGCGTGCATAAATTTCACCCGCAGAAACGTTTAACTTTTTTTCGCGTTCGCCGTACATTTTACGACGTGAAGGAGGGGTGCCCTCCCATACAGTAGCCCTATATAAAGTGCACGGCCTTTCAGCAGTGATTACACCTTTTCATCGCGGTTGCGCATTAACACTTCTAATACTTTCATCGTGCCGTCGTATGTTGCGGTCCTTTGTCCGCGCGGAGCTCCTGGAGAGAGGACAGCCGCCTCTCTGTGTGTGAAGGAATAATTTCCTCCAACATTTTGATCCCCCCCCCCTCTCCCCCCGTCTCCGCAAGCGAGACCACCCGTCCGTCATCCACCTCCTCCTCTTTGACCTCGACGTCGCTATAGATAGTTCGCTTTTCGTTTGCACATCACTCGAGGCCTGCCTACGGTAGACACT
>NW_026267163.1:1327906-1328740 GCF_000697945.3 Frankliniella occidentalis
CAAACTACTGATGCATTCGGGGCAGCTTAAATTTTTCTACCGTCAAACTGCAGGTTATGGTGGTCAGCCGCCCAGGGTACCGCCAATGTCGAACCTCGCTCCTCACGCGCAATGGGCTGGTGCGTGCGTGCTCACTGCTCACCAGCAGCGCTCACCAAACGCTCACCATGGCGCGCGCGATACGAATCATGTGGGGCTGCTGCTGCTGCTGCTGCACCAAACGCTCACCATGGCGCGCGCGATACGAATCATGTGGGGGCTTTTAGTGGTTGTCACTTCCCCGGGGAAATATATGGATCGCGCAAAATAGTGGCTGCGGGGCGCGCGGCGTGGCCGGGAACGAATCCTCCTCGCCGCCGGGCTCCGCTTTGCTCCGGGGGCGGCGGCGCACGAAACCCGACAGTTTACGACTCGGCGCACCGCGACCGTCGCGCCACCGGGGGCGCGAGGCGCCCGTGCGAGGAGGAGCAGGACTGTTTACGAAATCCGATCCCCGAAATGCAGGCCATTGGCGCGACGACGTTGCGGATTTGGTGTGGCTGGAGCGAGCGTGGCGAGGGGGAGTGGCGACGCCGCAGAGCAGCGCGCGCGCGATTTAAAATTCGAGAGGGGAATGTTTTGGTGCGGAGTGCAAAGTGACTACCGTATCGGAACAATGGGTCTCGGTGACAATGTCAACAACTATCGGGCTCGCGCCGCCTGCGCGCTTGCGCCACTGCAGTGCGGTTGCGTGCCTGTTGACAGGGGGAAGGCAAAAGGCCGGGCCTGCAGGCCATAAGGCCGCACTGTTATTGGTCGAATGCGATGTCCGCGCTGACGTATAAACACGATGTT
>NW_026267163.1:1328925-1332311 GCF_000697945.3 Frankliniella occidentalis
CTGTTGCAGTTTACTCCGATTTTTTCCTATTTTCTTTTTCCGCGCAACTTTTCCAATCATTTTTTCTGTCCTTATTCCCTTTTGCAGTACACGTAGTACTGCAACCGTAACAAAATCAGTGCACTTTCATGGCAGTGAAGTATAATGTCCATTAAATGTTAAACCGGCCTTTGGAACCACACTGTGGCCTGTTCTGTTCTCGATGGTAATAGCAGTGACGGACTGCTGCTTTTGTACGCCCTGGGAACGGAGCGGCAGCCTGCCTGTGGCCTGGCCTCGTGTGTTTCATATATCACGACGCTGTACTGTTTTTTCTCAGGATTTTAAGTGCAATCGCCCGGGCAGCACACTATGTGCCCCGCCCATACTATGGCAGTGTTCACGCCCAGCCCGCCCCGGCCCGGACCGGCCCGTTTTTGAGGGGGAGAAGAGAGCGCGGCGCAGAGAGATTGAGAGATTAGAGGGTAAGGGGCAGATTTATGGTCCGGATCAAATAATTGATGAGTAATAACTTTAAAACAACACCCTCTGGCCGCTAATCAGACAGGATAGGGTGGTAATCACACGCCGCGCCACCTCCACGCGCTCGCTGTACTTTATCGCCCTTGCGCACTGACCCTCACTGTACGATGTGTTTACGTCCAAAGTGGATCGTCTCTATGAGGAAAACATTGGAAACACATCGACTCAGCCTGCGGGCGGGCCAACAAATCAGATCCTTGCGTGATTCTTAAAGTTAGCAATTGTTTTAATAACTTGCACAATATTGTACATTTGCGTTCTGGTGCGTAGTAAAACGAAATTCTACATTTTGTTGCCACATGCGTCACAACAAACGTCCAGGGTGCAGCCGCTCAAACATGGCTAATTGGCTGGGCAGCTCTCTTTTTGCAACCGAATCATATTTTGTTTGTGAAAAACAAAAGCTGGTCGGCTTGGCTCGGCCGCGGGGCTTGAGCGTGCGCGGGCCCGCATACTGTACGGTGAGCGCTCTTCGGGGTGCCCTTCAGAAGCGCCCCGCCCCGCCAGGCCCGGGCGGACCCGCGAGGGGCACATAGCCCGGGCCGTGTTTGGGGGAATAAAGCTGGTGGGCCGCGCCATTGTGCTGGTTTGTGCTGCCAGGGGCTGCCAGCGCGGCTGCCAGAGGCACGCTACGCGCAAAATCCTAAATGAACAGTTTTCATGTAGTGTGCTTGCCCTGTGAATAGGGCCCCCGCCGGCCCGTGTCCGGCGGGGCGGGGCGGGCCCGTGTCCACGAGGCACTCGCGGGCCCGCGTAGCGCTGAGCTGCTAGCTCCACCCGACCCCCCGCGGCCGTACACAATGTGCCACATAGAGACGTCAGAGTTCGCGGCAAAATTAGGAAGCCGGCCCTCCTCAGCGTATTCAGCCAGCACCGCGCGCTTGCCTGCCCTCTTTGCTCGCCAGATTCCCCGTGTATTTACCTGGAGAACTCCGGGGCTCCTCAAGTCGCGCCATTCGGCTCTCTGTACGCCCCAAATAGCCCCCGCGGCCCGAGGAGGAGAACACTCCGCGACTCGCTGCTGTGCCGGCTCATGATGACGTGTGGAGTGGCGATCCGTCAAACGGGGGCTTACGCCATGGCATGCCTGCTGCGGTTATCAAAGACACTAAGACGTTGCTGCTGCTGCTGCTGCTGCTGCTGCTGCTGCTGCTGCTGCTGCTGCTGCTACCCACGGCGGGCTGCACGGAGAGGTCGGGGAAGGGGACCGCGGCGTCGGCTGCCCCGGCTCCGTCACAATGGGGCGTACCAGATGCACTTTGTCACTCTAATGCGCGCACTTTGTCCCACAATGGGACTTTGGCGAGTGCAGAGTGCCAAATGTCAAATAGCAGAGGGCGCGGTAGGGGAGGGGGGGGGGGCACATCCGTCAGCCATCACGAACACATCGCGGGGCCCATACCGCAGAGCACGGCCACAAACTGGGGCGGGAAGGCTGGGTTGCCCAAAGCCGCGCTATATGAGAGATTATCACGGTATTTTAATACGGAATAAATATGGAAACTGAACTGGATCTTACAGTTTTTCAAAACTAGAAGAGCATAGTAAGCTCCACCAACCAGAGGCACTGCTACGACCAGCGAGTCCCTTAACTCCGATGTAAATCGCCTCTGCTTGGTCGCTTCTCGCCTTTGCCAATTACTGTTCGGTTAAGCCAGCCATCGCGGTCTTTCTCTCGCGCAACTTTGAAACATTAAACAGCAAAAAACTGCGTATGCTGGCTTTCCATTTAAACGTCGTTCACTTCTTTTTTCATATTTATTTTTCGTTCTTCCGCGATTTTTCGCCGCCCCGTCCATCGTATGGGCTTTCCCGGGGGACCTTCGCTGACGGCTGACGGGACGGCAGTCCGGAGCGCTGCGTGGTCGGGTTAGGGTTTCCGGAGAGCATAACGCTGTCCGTGTCCGTCAGGTGGAGGGTCTCAGGGTCCCCAGTAGCGGGGCGGGGGACGCGCGGCGGAGCGGCGGGGGATGAGCTCCCGGGGGCGGTGGCGGGGCGGTCCGCCTCGCCGGTTAGGCCGAAGTAGGGCGGGTTTGAACGGCCCCCGGGACGCGCGGGCACGGCCCAACTGATTATCTCCACGGAGGCGTCCCTCAGCTCGCACGCACGCACGCACGCGCGCACGCATGCTGTCGGCTAAGAGGGGGTAGTGTAGTGACAACGTCCTGCGAATATAGCCCCGCGTCGTCCTGCAAATAGTGTGTGTAATGAGGTGGCAGTAGGGGCGGTGCGTGAAGGGGGGAGAGAGATGTGAGAGAGAATGAGATGGCGACGGGGCTAGCGTCGCAGCAGCGGTGCTGGTCGTTGGAGTAAGCGGGGTGGAGCGGAGCAGGCCCGGGAGGACCCCGGGACCGCAGAGGAGATTGCCCACCAACGCGGCCTCGTGGGGACTCGAATTACTCTGCAAATAGCCCATTCGGCCCCCGGTCGCTGCGCGCTGGGCTCCGCCGGGCGCCGCCAGGTGTGTGCCTACCTTGCCCCGTCGGCAGGGGTGGCCGTCCAGGAAGTGGCGAGCTGGGAAGCGGGCCAAGCGATGTGCGTTGTGCGTGCTCGCGGCCGAATCGTTGGCGACAGCCCATACCCCGGTGGAGCCCCTATGCACACCCCACGGAGCACCCCAATGCCGCGGCCTTGACGGGGTGGTGGTGGCGCTCGCGGTGGCGCTCTGGGAGGCCCACGCGGAGGAGCGCAGCAGCACCGTCATGGCCCCATCCTCCTTCCCGCCTGCCTCCCTGCCGACAACGAGTACTTTGCAGTCGTGGAGGAGCAACGGTGTCCACCACGCCCAAAAAGAGCTGACCGGGCGAAAAATGAAATGAAATATGTGTGTGTGTTGTGTGTGTGTGTGTGTGTTGGGGTGGGGG
>NW_026267163.1:1337651-1341954 GCF_000697945.3 Frankliniella occidentalis
CACAAACACTGGAAAAACAAAGGTAGGTTCGATGGATTTTAATATGCCTTTACAAGGGCATAAAAAATTTGCACCCCGCAAAGACATTAAAACTTTAACACCCCTAGAAACCCAGAATGGCATTAAGTCCTACCTTTGTTTTCCCTATGAAGTCAAATGTATTTCGAACTAAAGATTAAGTTTTTCGGTCAACAATTGTCCATTACCTGAGACAAAGTTGGTAACCATTCTTCAAATGTCTTACTCATAACCCGTTTCTACAGAAACACATGTTTGTGTTCTCCAGTATAAAAATAAAATCCCAAGCAAACATGACGTCGTTTTCGAATGTTACAATATTTCATAAATTTTAAGTGTGAAAAATTAAATATAATGATATTTACTGAAATATATTGTGGCAACAAAGTCTTTTCGTTTAGCGTTTTGACAGTGTGAAGCGTGAAACCCCCCGTC
Organism: Frankliniella occidentalis; assembly: GCF_000697945.3. Classification (NCBI taxonomy): domain Eukaryota; kingdom Metazoa; phylum Arthropoda; class Insecta; order Thysanoptera; family Thripidae; genus Frankliniella; species Frankliniella occidentalis. The sequence goes on from NW_026267163.1 coordinate 1,338,105, forward strand.
CTCGTCCACAGAATTGAATTAAATGACCCCTTTCGTCCGCCAAGGAAATAGGAAACCATACTGGCGTGAAAATTTTGTTCGGCTGGACGGTTGGACAGCACCAGCCATCACCAGGCTGCCCGGCCGCCTGCTGGAGTTGGCGTAGGAGGGTCTTGGAGGGGGTTGTGGGGAGAACAGCTGATTGGGGCCGGCCGGCTGATCCTGGCGTCACGTGACTCGTCACCGCTCAGCTGCGGAGGCTCCCGCAGGCTCAGCTGATGGCACGAGTGCTGCCATCTCTCGGGCGTCGAGCGAAGCGACGCCGCCTCGGCCATCCCAACTGCTCTTCCCTTTCCTACTCCCACTCCAGTGCTTCCCCTTTCTGTCGCTATCAAAGGCGTTTTGAGTGTCTCTGTCTTTCCTCTTATCCTGTATTTCTGTCGTAAAGTCTTCTTGTCCATGCCAAGAAGTCTTCTACGGCCCAATAGCCCGTAGGTTTGTATACGTTCTGCACAGCGGGCGGCCATGCATTGAGGAATATAAAATCGAAATGTCAAAACAGTTTAGTTCGAGTGGCTACGACACATTCCAGTTTGAATTCAGATCGCCTACGGTTTACGTTTTCGTTATTCACCCCAAGAATTTGGCATGTCGTGCCATAAAGTGCAATAATTGTTTCCTCGCGTTACAATTGAGAACACTCCGAAGAAATGTCAGTATCGGCTGGAAACTTCAATAGGAGCCTCTTGTTGTGAGTGTCCCCTCAAGTATACATTTCAGTTTGAAGCCGAAAGAGAGGGAGAGATTGGTCTTGCGCAGTCTGCACTTGTTCGAGACTAGTCTCAAATGTGTGCATCCCATCGCTTTGTGACAAGAAGACCTCCAGCTGCGAGTAGTACGGGTCCAACAAAGGACCTCGCTCGTTACTTTGAGAGCTGGCAACCCCGGCCCGGCATGAGGCAGGGCCAGCCAGAGGGGCCTAACAGCTGATCGCCGGCCGGCGTCGCGGCGGCGGCACAGGCGGCGCCCTCTCTCGGCAGCTCGGCCAAGCTCCTACGTCGACTCCCACTGCTTCACCTGGGCCGGGCTCGCAGCAGCAGCAGCGCCAGGAGGAGGAGGAGGAGGAAGAGGAGCAGGCCCCTTTTGTTGTTTTGATGACGCCTTTTTCACGACCCGAGTGAAATATCGATAAAGTTTCGCGTTTATTGTGCGCCGAGGGACGGTAATTATGACGCTAGAAACAAGCAGCTCTGCGAGGCTCGGCGCGGGCGGGGCGGCAGGTGCGCACGGGGGAGTAAGGAACGACACAGCACAACTTGGACACTGTCACGACACCGGCGCTGACCAATCTGTCGAGATTGATTCCTTCTCTCCTGCCCTGTGCCCCGTGTGGTTGTAACGTGGATGTCCACAACTCGCAGCTTGCAGTGAGTCAAAAGTGTTACAGGATTCGAGGTGGATGGGGCGTGGACACGGTGACGCGCGTTGTCCAAGTCACGACGTCGTAACGATACGTTGATACGGCTGATACGGCGCGTGACAGGATCCACAATACATCCACCTACCCATCTAATTTGAAACTCACTAGTAATCCGGCTGTAAGGTTGGTAAGGGAGTGGAAGAAAGAGGTTGCTACTGCTACATCGAATAGTAGTCGAGGTATGTCACCAACCAGGCACCGGCACAGCCATCCAGGGTCCCTCAGCTGTTAGAATAACACCTGGCGTCGCCGGGCGTAGGTGTTAAAAATTATGCAGGGTCAGAGTCAGCTCATCTACGTTCTATCTAGGTTGAGTCCACGTTGACACAACTAGTTCCTGGGTCCACACAAAATCCACGTAAAATCTGCAACGTGGATTTCAAGTGGACAACATCCATCCACGTAGTCCACTAAGTTATTATGTGGATGCAACGCGGATGCGAGGCGTGGTTCCCATGGAGGGCCACCTCTTCCCGCAGTGCAAGGCGATGTGTGTAGCAAACAGGTCCCTTTGTACATCGGCGGGAGCGTCCCCTCTTTGTCGGCTGCACGCTGCCGCACGCGAGCGGGGTGGTGCCGTTCGCTCGAGTGGGGTGCGCGGTCCGCGGTCGGCCTGGCGTCGCATCGGCTTAGGCTCGTGTCGCCCTGCCTGACGCCATTCGAACGACACGGCTTTGGCCAGCCGTGCCTATGCGCCCTGACATTCTTGTGCTTAACCTGCGGGCCATTATATTTTAACCATTATTCGTCCTTTGTTGCCGTCGCCGTCTGTAGTGCGATTGAACAATTGCAATACTGCAATTCCTGGGTTCTTCCTCTGGAATCAAAAGAAGATTCATGGCTTCTCTCATTCAAAAGAAAATGTCTGTCATGCTATTGAAATCATTGCCTATAAAACAATGCTATTTTCGTTATAAATTCATAAATTTTACTGATGAAATTTCATGGAACTACATAACTAATTTTCTGACTGTTGAAACTAGGGGTACACCTATCATAATCGGAATAAGATCCGTGGCAGCCTCGTGGTGACGGAATAAGGGCGGATATGTCGACTTTTCTTTCAGTGTGCGGCATATATACGGGTGGCGGTGGAGAGGACGCGGTGGGGAGTAGAGAGACAGAGACAGAGAGAGAGAGAGAGAGAGAGAGACAGAGAGAGACAGAGAGGGGGGGGGGCAATAGGGAGGGTAGAAGTGAAATGAGTCGGGGGCGCCGCGCCGCGGTCGCAGCGACAAGACAAGGAGGGGCGGAGGCGGTGGAGGACTTCCAGCCAAACAAAGGCATTGTAGCGGCTCACGTCAATTATTTTCCGTCTCTCACGTACTGCTCTTGCTCGCCCCTGATTTATTGCTGATGTTGCCGTGGCGTTTGTAATTGGACTGTGTGTCGTCTCGAGGAGAGAGAGAGGGGTATATCAGCGACGCGCAACGAGTGGTGACAAATTGCCTACGGATTGCCACTGCAATCTTAATAAGGTTTTTGTGTAGTTTTATTTTTTTTCCCTGAGCTTCTTTTGTTTTCGCCCAGAGAATGAATGGTTTTATCGCATGTGTTGTTGTTGTTGCTGTTGTTGTTGTTTGGACAATCAGATCAAGGTGTACCTTCCACGCATTTCGCATCAGCAGGGCAGGGAGTGTGCGCCTCCAGAGACGGTCGCGGAGGCGCGGAGGCTCATCTACAGCGTGCTCGTTGTGACTGTGGACGCTAGGCTGGCAGGAGGAACGAGGATAGAGGGGAGGAGAGGAAAACTTTGAAGAATCTCTTTGAATTTCCACAAAGTTGGCAAAAACTATGGAAACCCGACGACGGCGGGTGGCTCTCTCTAAGCACCGCGCAGAGGTCGGCCGGGGCTGAGGTCGAGCAGCCGGGCAGCTTGGAGTCGTCCACCGCTGTGCAAACGCCCCGCGTACTTCTCTGGGAGACGCGATCCGCGCCGCGGCTCTGTGGCGTCCCTTATTGCTGGGCTGGAACAACGCTGGCCAGCTGCGGACCGGAAGAGGAAACAACAGGAAGTCGGAACCGGAAGCCAACCGTGGGCTGGCTGTGGGGAGGTTTGCGGGAAATAGGCACACTTATCCATAACAAAGGAGGGGTTAAAAGTACGTGTATACCACTGCTTTTCTGTGTGTCATATATCTAACTAATAATTCTTGAAGTACAAGAAACTTATTTTACCGTGTTCCTTGTACTCTATACTCACGCGCGCTTGCACGGGGGGCGGGGGGCAGCTGGGAGTAAGGTCCTGGGGGTTGGCGGGGAGGGGGGTTGGGTGGGGGCAGAGAGATAGAGGCCCCCGGGGGCTGAGAGGAGTCCAGGCCTCGCTCGTCCGTGTCCTGCTCCTCCGGTCCGCTCGGTGGATAGCGATAGAAACACGACGCGAGCTTTTGG
>NW_026267163.1:1342004-1342863 GCF_000697945.3 Frankliniella occidentalis
GGGGGGCTGCAACCCTCCCTCCACTGCCAACCTCCCTTCCCCTGCTGTCTGCCGGGCCGGGGCCAGGAGGGGCTGTGTCGTCCCCAGAGTAGCCCCGGGCGGACGGGGCAGGAAGCCCCACGGCCTTAACGAGCAGGCAGTAAGCCCGGCTTGTCTCGCGGACTCCATCACACACGCGTCTCACCCACCCACCCACACACATACATACACACACACTTGTACAAGTTTACCGAGTTTACTTCGATTCACACCGGTTCAACCGAAGCAGAGCAAACACCCGCTCTCCCGCAAACACTCACTACATGTTCCTCCGCGTCTCCATGGAGGACTAAACTCAATATGATCTGAAAGCGCGAGGGATTTCGGGAAGGGAAGCAGGGGAAGCGAGTGAGGCGGGGCCTTGGAGAAGTGGGCAGCAATAGAGCGAACGTCAGCACTTGCTCTGTCCCCCCCTTCCCCCTTCTCCACACACACACGCGCGCGCGCGCAGCCTGCTGCTGCATGCTATACGAAACTCGGGCGTGCGGACGCACAAGTAGTGTCGTCTGCGGGGACATGGCAGCAGGGGGTGGTGGCGGTGTTCAGCGTGTTCTCGGTGGTGGATTTTATTATTTTCGCGAGCAAGACTTGCGCGCTCTGCCTCCCGACCGCCTCGCCTCTCTGCTGTTCTCTAATGTGCGTCAACAAGAGGAGAGCACGCGGGGCCGCGAGGGCCGCGCGATGAGTGACGTGGGCGTGGGTGGCGTCGCGGGGGGGAAAGCTACACCCGTAAACAGAACAAAAAAAAATTGCAAAAGAAGAAAAATTAAGTTTTTAAGAGTTTATTTTTTCTCGCGTGCTGTTGTTATGGCGGCGGTGG
>NW_026267163.1:1342913-1343388 GCF_000697945.3 Frankliniella occidentalis
CGCGTGAGTCCTTTTTCGTTCCTCCTAATTGTGGGCGTAGGAGCTGTTCTGGACGGCCTATGCTCCATCCTGCTGGTGACAACACTACGCCATACTGCCTAGCGTCACCCCCCCCCCCTTTACCCCTTTCCACCTCCCCCTCTCTTCCCATTACCCCCTCACTCCCTCTTCCCGCCCGTAACTCCCAATTTCCCTCCAAAATATCATAAGCCTTTCTCATGACGGCGGATAAATTGGCCTCGATTAGTTTAAGGCGCGTGCGCGCGTCGTATTTACATCGTTACGAGTCACTTTGGCGTCGTGACGGCGGCGCCACGGGAGGCGCCGTGGGCCCGCTCGAGTACCTCCGCCGCGCGCCCGCCCAAGTTTTAATTCAAGTGCTCAGGAAGGGAAATAAGAGAAAGAGGGGGAGGGGATGGGGTGCGGTGCTGCCGCTGTTTGCGGCGGAAGCAATTAGAACGTTGCCAAAAAATAC
>NW_026267163.1:1344535-1346879 GCF_000697945.3 Frankliniella occidentalis
CCCAGTGCCCAGTTCCCCCCGCTGCGTTAATTGCAGTATTGCCTGGTTTTTGTCGCGGCGCCGGGGTCGGCCGCCTGATCCTTGCTGCTGTTGTGTTGATGTGCAGAGCTGGCCTAGAAGCCCCGGGTGTGCGCTGCGCGGCGTATGGCTCCCTTTCCTAAGCTGCGCATCGTGCGACTCGAGTGCTCAGCCTGCACTGATGTGCATTGATATGTCTGCCATATTGACCAGAGAGGCTCGTCGCGCTCCGATTTTCCGGTGTAGGTAGGAAGTGGACGCTGCGGTAGCCTACACCCAGAAAATCGTTTCTATGATTCCAGCCTTAAAAAAAGGTACTTACTTTCATTCAAAGAAACCTTCTTTGCTACCTCTTTGGAATGAAGATTGCCTTTTGATTTAAAGAAGAAAAAGAATCTTGACGTCTAAATATATTGCAGAAAATTGTCCTTACTTTGTTTCAAAGAAAGGATTCTCTGCCTCTGTGTTGCGGTTTTTTGCATACTTTGTTGGGCCGTAAGGCCATGGCACCTTACGTGCAGAGAGAGTATTCAGACCCGCAACACTGCAGCGTCCGCTCCGATACACCCTGTGTGTGTATACTGTACTATCTCTCCCTGTGTCTGTGTGTGTGCAGTGCGCAAATTCAGCGAGCGACAAAGCTGTGAAGAAAACTTTAATGCGGTTGTTTTGCACATCCCTTCCCAACCTCTTCCCTCATTTCCGTTTATTTATATGAACTTTCCTCGCCCGTAGCCCCGCAAGGCAAAGAGAGAGAGACGAAGGGGCAGAGCAAGTAGAAGATAATAAAAGTTAGAGGCAAGGGAAGGAAACTTCAAAGCAAAACAATTGCCGAAGTTTGTGTTAGAAAGGAAATGGAGTAGAGAAAGCGTCGTTTGGAACGGGTGCGCTGGTCCAGTCGCCAGCCGCTGCTGCCCCACCGTCGTCTTGACGTCCCGTGAACGGGCAAGAGTGCCATGGCATGGCCAGTCGCGACCTTTTTTTTCGAGAACCCTTTGTTCTCTGATTCCTAGACTTAAAGAACTACTAATTTTGGTTCAAAACAGCCCTGGGCTTAAAAATAAATCCTAGGTGGGGATGGAAAAAACAGCAAGGAGTGCACTCCAAATGAACTTATTTTTGTTCCTTATAACTTACTAGCTGCAAAGTGATTGTCCACAGCCGCAGACAAAAGATCCACGGCGAAAACGTGTCATTATATATACAAATTGCGACAAATTGTGTCATTAGAAGGCACAAAATGTTCCTTACAAAAACTGTGCCTTCCTTTGAAACAAGCAACGGTTTAAACGTCCACTCGCTTGGGAAAATACCTTGTCCACGAAACAGGAAACAAATTTGTCTATGAGGAGCGAACAATATTGAAAATTGTCCTCTGTAATGAAATTGGATGCGTGTAAATCCATTCCCTCGTTATGGATAAAATTGTTCTTTTACATTTAGAGTGTGGGCGAAGGGGGCCATTTTCTTTTGGTAGAGACAGTCTTGGGTACCGTCTTAAAAGAAAGAGCTATGAGCATCCCATGATTCTCACCTGGGTCACGATAGAAGCGCCGCGAGATCGACATCGGGTGTAACCGTGGGCATGGTCGGGCCACGTCACGGGCGACAGTATCTGACGTCCCATCGGGACGTTTTGTTTTAACTTCGCACGTACCTTCGACTTGGCTCGCGCAGCCGCCGTCCCTCCAGACGGCCTCTCCCCCCTTTCCTTAACCCCCTTACCCTCTAACCTTGTCGCTTCCTCCTTACTGCTTTCCTTTCTCTTTTGTTTGCACCGTAAACGAAAGCAGCGATATATTTACCTTTATTTTTCTACCTCTACTGGCCCCTTCCCCTTTTGTCTGCTCTGTGGCTCTGCTTGTTGAACTTATCACTTTCCAGAAACGAGTGCGTCGTGGAACGAACATGGAAGGGTACGAACAGGCCACTCTGGCTCCATACCGACACGGCGATGACACGCTCTCGGGATGGGGATGACACTGGGAGCGGTCTTAGCTCGGGCGGGGCTGTCTCCACCAATCTTCCGCTCGTTTTGCAGTTCGCCCACTGAGCCGGGCGGGGCCGCCCATGTTCGGCTCACCTTCCTCGTCCTTGGCGGCTGGTGAGTCCCGGGCGGGTCGGCCGGGGGCAGCGCGGGCACAACTTCACGGGGATCGAAACGAGCCGCCCGCCCGCGCCACTCGCCCCGGAAAATTTGACTACGAAATCATGTTCCCTTTTTTGCAGCCGAGTCATGGCATAATTTGGCGTGAAAGTTGCTAGGCAAACGAGTTTTTGAGAGGGGTTTCAATGCAGAAAAACTGTGTTTCCTTCCCACCGTGCC
>NW_026267163.1:1355909-1357970 GCF_000697945.3 Frankliniella occidentalis
CGCCACGCCCCGGCCCCCGCCACGCAAGAAGGGCTTCTTCCTTTGAAAGGCGTCCACGTTTGCTGTGTGAAAGCATTATCGATATTCAAAGTTGCTTTGGGCGGTACAGGCCTCAAAGAGCCATGACCATATATATAGTTTTTGCCTGCGCCAGGCACTTGGGAAATCACTCCGGCCCCAATGGCTCATGGATTATTTCGTTCATTTCCCTGCCATTTACCTCACCTCTCGCGGACCGCCAGCCGGGCTGGAGAGGGGCTCGGTCAGTACGGAAGGGCCAGCGCCGTTGAGGTAGGCAGCTCATTCGACGCGGTGTCTTCTTCAAAGCCTAGCCTAGGCTAGGGGGGTCCTGTATTCGAATACACTGGAAAAATGAAAGGTGTGGAAGTCGCACCTTTGTAAAGTTTTGAGGGTTTGGTGCCATTACAAAGACTTTAAAACTGTTGAAGGACCTAGGACCATTACCGCTCTTTAGATCGATTATTACAAAGGCATAAAAATTTGAGACACCTCCGCAAATATGCAACTTAATACCTTTGTTCCCCCAAAGAGGGCATTAACGTAACGACGTCAAATTAACTCCATTACCAGATGAGTTTTGGCCTGCCCGCAAAATGCCTTGTCGGACGACGTCTGAGGAATATTGACCCCAACGCGTGAAAACCTTAGAATCAGCTGTGAACGAGCACTTGCACCTTAGCGCCAGTTCGCTATGAACAAGCAGTCGTTAAAACCCTCGTTGAAGTTGAAGTGAAGTGTATACACGGCCCCCGGTGTAGCGTTGCCATGGGCATGCCTCTCTCCCGTGTTTCTGGTGTTCTTCCCTTCCGCTCCTCTTCTTCTCATTATTCCGATGTAAACGTGATTTACATTCCGGCCGGTGGGGCGGCAGGAATGCGCGGCGGAGGTGAGCTCCATAACCAATAATAATGTATCACCCCCGGGGAATGACAGGCGCGCCCCGGCGGCCCCCGCGGCCCCGCCCGGCCCATACTATGCCAACAACTCCGCCGTCCCGGCCCACAACACAGCGATGTGCCACACACCACTTTGGAGCGCCCGCCCCGCCCTGCCACGCCCCGCTGACTGCCAGCGGGCACATCAGCCACAGCATGCGGGGGCGTGCTGGTTGGCAGCACTGTAATCGACCCGCACTGCAGCATTGGTGCCAACTTAACGTGTGCGGGAGGCCTCCCGCGAGTGCCACGCTGCCTGAGTGACGGGTGTCGATAGCACTTTTACACTTATTGGGCCAAGGCTGAAAAACTGATTTTCGCACTTAATGCCCACACGAAAGAGGGTGAAGTCAGCTGTAGTGCCGTTCCAGTTTTAAAATATCCTAATTTAACTAAGATAATGTCAACGTCAGGTGTGTTTGGGGAGGGGCAGAAAATTAGAATCTTCAATCCACCCCAAAGTCAAACAAAAACATTTCATTGCAAGGAATTGGTCATCAGAACTAGTTATTAGTTAACTTCGGGACGATCGATAAACATTAGCTTTGGTAACGAATTTTCAGTTGTCAAAGCCAAGAGTAGGTTGCTGAAACAAAGCTCGTCGCTGTATGAGCCAATTTTTGTTTTGCCTTTAGAATGGATAGGCCTATGCGTTAGCTCAAGCACCGAACTTCTTGTTCTGGCAACTTACCCTAATAGAAGCGAAACACCCAAATCGGACCCATTTTAGTACCAACATACTCCCTCTTGTTTTAAGGGACTAAAAGAGGATTTGGAACTTTCGAAAATCCCTCTGAAATCCCTTTTTTCTCAAATCCCTCTGAACTCCCTTTTCCCCGCGACACGCCGTTTCAGTGCGAATTTAGAAAATGGTGAAGGAAGCTTCTTAGGTCATTTTTAACATGTCAGGCGAGCTCACATGACCGGGAAGTACTCTACATTTGTACAATATGTATATATACATATCGTTAGAAGCAAACTTGTAGCTAGGCTCTATCGGTTCCCGTGGACAACATGGCCACGGGATTCCAAATGGGATTCCGAAGGGATTGGGTGTAATACCATGGTGGAATCCCATGTCCCTGTTTTGACCCGTTTTGGCAAG
>NW_026267163.1:1358590-1359951 GCF_000697945.3 Frankliniella occidentalis
GAAGGGCTTCTTCCTTTGAAAGGCGTCCACGTTTGCTGTGTGAAAGCATTATCGATATTCAAAGTTGCTTTGGGCGGTACAGGCCTCAAAGAGCCCTTCGCGTGTGCCGTCGCTCTCCATTTCCCCTTTCTCAATTTCTGTCGCCGTCCCTTGTATCCTCGAAACGGTCCCCTCCAGCAGCAGCACGGCACAGCGTAGGTCTGTTTTCCCTCGACAAGGACGCGACAAACTTGGAGTAGGACGCTCGCCCTGAGGGTCCAACCGGTCTAACCTAACGGTCCTGGGCTGTGTGCTCCTCGCTCGTCCCTCCCTTCCTCCCACCGTTGCCCCTCTTTATCACCGTACTCGCCTTCTCATTCTCCTTCTTACTCTCCGTCTCTCTCTTCGTCTCCCTCCTTTCCCACCCTTTGTGTCGATAAAGAATCAGTTGAGGCAGAATGCGCCAAAACAAGCTTGTTTACAAACATCGCCATAATAAAGCTTGCAGCTTGGCGTGGCCCGGCGGTGCTGGTCTGCGGTGGGGGTGCGGAGCTACCCGGCCAGGACGTCGCTCTCATTCGACGGGCACATTGTTTGTGCTCTCGAGCAAGCGTGACTTAAGCGGGGTGAAATGCTTCTTCGTTGTAAAAACACGCTTGCAAATTATGCGTGTTCTAGAGATAAGTACACAATATTGCCTGATCCAGTCAAAACAAGTAGTGTATGTATAGACACACAAGGAGACGTCATCCCTGGAAGAGTTTCGGCTATAGAAAACTGAGGACTATTGATCAACGAAAACCGCGTTTCGATACTTTAAAAAGTTCAAAAGTTATTCTGATCCAAAACTCCAGATGCCAAGGCCAAGGCGCAATGAATGTCCAAAACTTTGAACTGCTATATCTCAGAAGTGACTAGCACTCTGATAAATAAAGGGTTCCATTGGCTTGCACATGCAAGTGCCCAACATGTTGCACACTTTTAAGTGTTTGAGTGGATATTTGAATACTTCGAAGTGTTCAACAGTAAATTTGAACACTTTCAATTGGCCAAAGCTTCCTGGCCAACCCTGATGTAGAACACTTTTAATTGTTGAACTTTACTGTTAAGCAGTAAACAGTATTAAAATATCCAGTCAAAAACGTAAAAGTGTGCAACATGGTGTTGAGCACTTCGGCCCCAAAAGCCACAACTTTTGCTCCTCGGAGTTTTAATTTGGCCAGTTATCCCACCAGAGACCATCAAATAACTGAGAAAAAAACTGTCATTTGCGTGTGGAAAACGTCCTCTGGCGCCTAAACGGTTAAAGATAGAGCCACCAAACGGACGAAATTTTTGTTCTGCGGGTTTTAATTTGACGAGTTACCTTTATGAGGGATGTC
>NW_026267163.1:1361404-1369017 GCF_000697945.3 Frankliniella occidentalis
CGACCCCATGCCAACAAAATCAACATGGATTGTATCATCAATAGACGAAGAGGAATGGAAGGAAAGGTTGGGAAAGGGGGGAGGTAGAGGGCACGGAAGAAGTGGAGACGAGAGAGAGGGAGGGAGGTAGGGAGGGAGGGAGGGAGGGAGAAAGTTAGAGGGAGGCGGAGAGGGTAATCAGAATTAGTTTATTGGTTCACATTAATATAATGTTCCGCTCCTTTGGGCATTAATATAAAAAAAATGTTTGACATGAAAGCGAACTGGTATAACTTCCATTTTAATGGAACACGGAATACTAGTGTTTGCGCTGGGTCACGCTTACCAACAGATCATTTAATGGGATAACTGAGTTTGAAGACATGCTTTCTTTATTCATCAAGGTAAGAGCGGCATTGGCATGTCAGAGAAAGAGAGAACGAGCAAAGTGAAGAAAGCAAGAAGGAAAGAAAGCCGAGAGAAAGAGAGCCCGCTGTGGCTGCGCGCTATGCCGCCCGGCTGGGTAGGCTGACCCGCCGCGCCGGGCTGCCCCGCGGCACGGCCTACCCGCCCGCTGCCAGGCGCCCGTCGTGCTGAGCGGCGGCCCCCATCCCCCGCACTAGTGCGGCAGATATGACAGAGTCTTGTGCGGAATCGAGTCGAAATACACGCGGAAGACGTTCGCCGGTGGCGGCGTGGTGTGCTGCTGGGGTGGACGTTGAGGTCGACCGGGTCGACCCGCGGAAGCCAAGCGAGCCGCGAAGCCACCGCTGCTCGGCGCTGCCAGCGGGCCCCGGTAGAGGTGCGGCTGCCTGGCAGCGGGGCCCGATCTTACCACCGAACCCGAGCCGCTCCGCTCGCCCATTAGCGAACTACTCCCTTCCCCGCCCCGCCCCGCTTGTGCGGTTACCGCGGGGACTCTGCCTCTGCAAGACATAGGACTATCGCTAATCAAGGGATGAGGCGGAGGCGGCCCTCACATCCTCACAAAGCGGCGGTGCTGGAGCACCGTGCGTGGCCCTCAGCGGTGCGGCAAGGCCCTGGCGAGGCCGCTTGGCGGTCGGAGGCCTTGGCCCTTGGCTCTGTCGGCCCGACGGAGGAGAGGTGGTGCTGCTGCGGGCCCAGCGGCACCAGGCCGGGGAGGAAAACTCACCGGGGATTTAGTAAATTGCCCTTATTCCTTTTGTGGCGCGCCTGCAGGCTGTCGGTAAAGGAGCCGCGCGCCCTGCCGCTTCTGCTGCTGTGCCTTTTGGGAGTTGATTGCTTGCCTGTTTCACCAGCGTCAGAAGGAATATTCTGTGTCTTGTTTTTTGCGTTATTTATCGCGGCTTAACTGCTGTGTTTTTTCTCTCTCGATTAATCCCTATCTCACGACCGCGCCCCTATCCTCGTCGTCTCGTCTGCTTAGCCGCCCATATGTTTGTTTTGACCATATGAGATCTATTCCCTGCTCTCTCTCTCTCTCTCTTTCTTTCTCTCTCACTCCCTCCCTCTCACTGTGCTTCCGCGAGCACGCGCCGGGCCGCCTGAATTGTTATGTTATGTTTGGCAAAGGCAGCGGCATGAGATTTGCGCCGACTTGTGCAGCATCTTCCTCACCCATCCCGGCCGGCTCCCTCGGTATACATCCGCACACCACTGTGCCCGACACCGGCCGAGCCTCCCTCTCTCTTCCCCCTCTCTCTCTCTCTCTTCCTCTCTCTCTCTCTCTCTTCCTCTCTCTCTCTTCCTCTCTCTCTCTTCCTCTCTCTCTTTCTTTTTCCTGTTCTCTCTAACTCGATTAATACAATAATAACAATGCGCACGCACGCCACCCAGCTGGCCCCGGCTTCAGACCTCCTGCTCCTGCCCCAACCCCAACCCGGCTTCACGGCCTGTAGTCCACGCGGTGAAGCCCCGCGCCACACGTCTCTCGTTTGCAGCACGGCTGATTAGAGAAGGAATTGATTAGTAGGACGAAATCGGACACGAGGTATAGCGTAAAGGGATGGAGGTGATTGGTGTGGATGCAATCACTTTGTTGTGCATAGGGATGCAGCCTTTTACACAGACGCAAGTATAAGAATGCACAATTAAAATGCACAAAGATGTACAAATTTTACCTAACTTGCAGAACTACCACAATGCGTTAAAGTTTAGTGTGTGACTTTTAGGGCGTGTGGTTCGGCTCACCAACAGGAAGTTTGTCTTTTCTCCGGCAACAGGGAGTCGGCTTTGGGTGTCGGCAACTGTCTGCTCCCAGTGATTGCGTGCGGCTCAATGTCCTTGACTTCCGGTCCAAAACTTCCTTTTGCGATCTATTTTTATCTCTTTTTATTTTTTATTTTTTTTTCGGCCTGCTCTAGGTCCAGCGCCCTGGCGGTCCTAGTACGTGATATACGCTCCAGACGGCTAAAAGCACACCTTGGGATGGACAGTATCCCACACCAATGAGAGACAGGGAGAGCGAGGGTGAGCGAGTGGGACGTGGACAGGAATGGCGATGAGCTGGAAGCATAGCTCGCCTGACCACGTAGCGGCCGTGGCGCTATAGAGGACCGCTACTGTGTCCTTGCCAGGGCCCTTGAGTAGATTAGATGGGTGGATGGATGGAGAGAGAGAGCGAGGGAGAGATGATCACGACCAACCCAACTCGTATACTGCCGACAGCCACCGAGCTAATTACGTTTCCTTTGAGCGACCTAGTGGAAGGAGTAGCTGTGAAATGATGGCTGGCGTTTGGTGTAGTTGCGCGGCGTGGCGCGGCCGAGGAAGGCGCGTCGCTGGTAATACGCCGACGACAAGCAAGCCCTTATTAAAGTTTAATGCAATTTTCACCCCGGAAACGTTAGGATCTACCCAAAGTGCGCGCTGCAGTGGTGGTGGCGGCCCGGCTCGGCTCGGCTTTGCGCCCTGGCCCGACTTGCCGCCCGCTCGCCTCGTCCCGAGTTCCTGGAGTATTACATGAAACTTTGATCAGTCCATCACATAGCCTAACCCTGTCTCGTCTTAATTGATCCCCAACTTGCGTGCCGGCCGGCGCTCTGCGGCGTCGGAATTGATGACGGACGTCACTGCAGCCCGCGCTTTAGAGGGCGCTATAAAAATAAGAACAAAGTCCCCCCGGTTTTTCTCGGGGGGTCTAAACAAGCGGCGAAATGAGGGGGTATGATCGGGGCAGGGTGGGGCAGGGTGGGGCGGAGCGGGGGTGTAGCTCATGGGACGCTCTGCCATCACGGCCGTTTATTGAGGTTATACGGCTTGCATCCATTATCAGCAAGGCGGCGTGGCGGCGCAGAGGCGCCCGGGACAACACTGCGAATAGCGCTGCTCATGGCTCCCTTTAGAGGGAGCAGTGAAAACTTACTGGCATAATGTGAGGGCAAAAGATTTTATTTGTTCACCATTACGGCAAGAAATAACTCGTGTAGGTAACCATACACCCCGGAAAATGGGAAGCTCTACGAAACCGTGACCCATATGGCAGACATGAAGTGATGGTTCCGGCAACTTTAATATAACCGTGAAAACTGTGTAATTGTTAATTAGGTAACCGTAAAGTTTTGTCCCTTCTGACCACCCGATGGTTGCCAGAGCTCTGTTCTCTGTTGTACTCAGGCACCAGCTCACGGCCACCAGCTGGTGGGGCTAGGAGCGGGACTCACACTCTGCGCAGACACGGTGGCGCCCTCGCGCGACCATCCGACCAGGCTGACCTCCTGGACGGCGTCCTTCCGGAGCGTGACCGCCACCGTCCAGGTCAGGTCCAGCCCGCGGGTGTCTAGCAGTCGCTCGGCGTCGGCTACCTCGGCCCGTTCGGATTCCACGTCGTTTTGTGGGCGCAGGTTTCCGACGACGACCTCGCCGATGAAGCAGAGCACGGAGAGCGGCAGCAGAAGCAGGGCCAACTTGGCCACGACGGGGCCCAGGACGGCCATGCTGAGAGACTGCGGCTCGAACAGGCCGTCCCTCAGCTGCCCCCGCGCCTCGGTGATGCCGTAGTTCGTGGCCTTGCGGTAGTTCTCCAGGATGAGGCCGCTCGCGTGCATGCGCCCCAGCATCCGCGAGAAGGGCTCCACCTGCGGGAGGTCTTTGGCGAAGTACAGCATGATCGGCTGGATGGAGAAGGGCTTCTCGAGCGGGTAGATGTTCGCGCGCTCGGGCACCGTCAGGTTGAGGTACAACTGCGCTGGGTTGAGCAGGAGCGCAAAGTCACCTTTGTTGTGCGTCAGGCGTTGCATACAGTAGGGCATTATCTCGGTGCAGTCCACGACATGGGGACTGCAACAAAGGGGCCGTCAACTTGGAGGAGAAACAGCATGGTCACCTCGTTGTCCTACCTGATAGTGTGCAGGTAGCCGAGCAGCAGCTGGTCGTGGCAAGCGATGGTCACGTCGTCCCGGAGCAGCTCGTCGAACGTGCGGATGTATTGAGGCGCTATGCCCATGGCGCACGACGCGAAGAAGGAACTGCAACAGACGGATTAGAGAAGAGAGTGCCGGGCGAGATGGCGGCCGCCCTCGCTGCAGTGAGGTGGGCCTGACCTCCGCACGCAGTTGAGGACCACGGCGAGGAGCGCGAGCAAGGTCCAGAGCGGGCGGCCCCAGGCTGCGGCGCTGCTGTCTGTGCCAGGCTGGTCCGCGTACAGCGCCCACACGCCCATCAGGGCGTGCAAAAATGGGTGCCGGACGCCCCCGCCCATGCCTAACGATCTGCTGAGCGCCATGCAGCCGTGGTTGACGGCGGCCAGGAAGGCGAGCGCCAGCACGACCACGCACTCGAGGGCCAGCGTGTGCACGAGCTCGGTGGTGGGCTCTTCCACTTTGATGTGGACGTAGAGGATCTCGACGTTCATCGTGCTGCTCGGATCAAAGTAGATGTAGCGGTCGGCCGTCCCCCACAAGTAACGCATGACTATGTCGGCCCTGCCCGAGAGCACGCGTCTGAACGAGCCCACCCACGTCCGGTTGGGGCTGAAGTCGACCTCGTTGTGGGTGTGCACCTCCAGGCGGCAGCCCATGCGGCTCATGATGATCCTGGCGGCCTCCGTGATGATGGCCTCGTCGAACGCGTACGTGTTCTGGACGGTGGTGTGGGTGGCTATGAGCGGGCACTGCGCGCACTCCTGCAGCGGGCTGGCCCGCGGCGCGAACAGGTCCTCGCCGTCGCGGAGCAGCGTCCCGGACTCCGGCAGCCACACGTCCACGGCCGTGAGGTTCTCCACGTCGCGCTGGCACACGACGATGCCGGTGTAAGGCGGCAGGGCCGCGAACAGCGGCACCTCGTCGAGGGTGAAGGCCCCGAAGCGCTGCTCCACGGCCACGGCCGCGCGCCGCAGGTGCTTGGACGCCAACCAGCGCAGCAGGCTGTCGGGCCGCACCTCGGGCACGGCGCACAGCGCGAACAGGAAGAAGGCACTGCCGTTCCACAGGCTTGGGTAGTCGGCGCGGACGTGGTTGAGCATCCGCCGGACGTGGTTGACGTCCCCGACGAGCACCACGCCACCAGCCCGGGGGGCGCCGTCCAGCCAGCCGCAGCACGGCGTCGGCGTCGGTCCGTCTGAAATCACAGTCATGCAGGATGCAGATGAAGTCCCTGAATGGGATTGTAATCGCCGTCCTCCAGTGCTCACCGCGGGGGTTTTGGTCGCCGCGGTCGACGCGCCTGTCGCCCACCGTGAACAGGGGCCAGCGGCCGTCCCGCAGCAAGCCCCGCACCGCGCCCTGCACGGCGGCCGGCCGGCAGACGCCCTCCGTCAGCACCAGCAGCCGCCCGGGCGGGAAGAAGCGCTCCGCGATGAGCGACACCATGGCGTCGAGGCGGTGCGGCGTGTCCAGCGGCGGCGGCGGCGGCACCGCGGCCAGCACCGCCTGGCACAGGACGTGCAGCACCGCGGCGTGCTGGCCGGCCATGTCCCGGGGACACTGTTGCGACCCTGGGGACTGGGGTCCCCCGTTGGGGCCCCTGGGGCTGCAAATGATCACTAAGTCGGTGACGTGTTGACACGCCGGTAATGGCCTGGACGGTCGTTTGTCCCCCAAAACAATGGATGATTGGACACTTTCTGGGGGCTTTGCCGTTATCTTGCAATCAAGGCCTGACGACGTGGAGGCTTAAATTAACCCACCAACTCGTGTGCTATCGTGTTGCACCGACAAATAGTTATTAACTCTTGTAATTGTACTTATTGACACTCTTTCTTAACAACAATAAAAGATTTGCAACAGAACAATTTAATTGTTTTGACCAACACAGGAGGTGTATAAGTACAATATACTACTAAGTCAGTCAGGCTTGGACTAAGCTTTCTTGGGTACACTCTTCCTCTTAGAAGGTCGTGTAGTCTGCTGCACTGTACACCCATCTCCTTCCTTCTTCGTTTCATTTTGGTGCGGCTGGGCTGGGGGCGGTCCTCGGTGTTTTTCTTTTTCTTTCCTCATTTTTTTTCTGCTTTCTTCTTCCCTTTAGGCGGATGCTGCCGTTTCTTGCAATTAGCAGTATCTGTATTTTTGTCTGCGCGCCTTAATTAAAAACGTCTTCATTAAAATTAATAATAATCCCGCTTCCAACCCCTTTCCCGTGGCCTACCCGTCCCGTCGCCGAACGCCCGCCTGAGAAGATATTTGCGCAGACAAAATGCGCTCGCAGCCAGCCCGGCCAAGATTCCGTGGCAAATTTTCGGCAATTAAGCGTAACCAACGCTGCCGGAGCTGGGGGTTGGCGAGGGCTGGCGGTGGGACGAGGACCACGCCCCGAGCTGCCTAGCGGAGGACGGAGCTGCTCAGGAGCGGCGTGAACAGAGGAGCAACGGCAGGGAGGATGGCGGAGGAGCGAGAAAGAGGGGGAAAGAGAGAGGGGGAGAGAGAGAATGAGAGAGGCACGAAGCAACAATGTCATTACCGAAGAGTTGGAGCGCGCCCTGATTCAACTAGACACGCGGCCGCTCTTGGGGAAAGTGATCTTTCCGCGGACACGAATTTCCTGAGAGGGATGAAAAGTTTTCCCCCCCTGAATCGCGTTGTTGGCTGGATACTTATTTGCCACGTTCGTGCCGACTCGGCAAACCTCTGCCGCCGCCGCCTCCCGGGCGGAGCCGCGCGCCAGGTCCTCGGCTCGAGTGGTGTGCGGAGCAGCGCGGAAGGTGCCGCTGCTGCTGACGCCGAGGACCTGGAGGGTGCGAAGCGCGGTGGCGGCGTCTTCAAGGATACCTCGCGAATGGATTCAGCACAATGGTCTCATCGGGTGAGGCGGAGCCGCCTACTCTAATCTGCCGCACACCAGACGCACACGGGGCGCGGGCCGCTCCAGGACCGGCAGAGGGAGACTGTGCTGTGGGGGGGATGAAGATGACGAGATGGCGGCGGCAGCCTTGGGCGCCAGCAGGAACCTCTCCGTCCATCAAGTGAAGGAGAGCTCCAGCTCCTGGAGACGCGCCCCGCCGCCCGGCCCGGGGCGGTGTGTGCGTGGGCGCGCAGAGCAGGGCCGGAGGGGGCGGGGGAGGAGGAGTGTGATGTGGAACAAGGCCATTGTCACAATAACGAATCCCCGCGCCCGCGCGGTTTTCACATGAGCTGTGCTGCTCCTTTGTGTGGTGGAAACTTTCCCGGGGGCAAATCACACCCCCTCACCTCGTCTCCCCTTCTGTCTGTCTGTCT
>NW_026267163.1:1372882-1377932 GCF_000697945.3 Frankliniella occidentalis
GGGAGCGTGGATTTGTCCTGGCGCTCCCCTCTGCCCTCCACACGAGTATAGCAAAGTGTGCCCCTGATTAGTGACGGGTTATTGCAGCGCTGGCCTGCATCCAGTATGCGTCAGAGTGGCAGAGCTCGCGCTCGCGAATAGTTCACACTCAGCCATTGGAATAATGTATGGGGGGTATATCGTGTAGAGGTTCATCGGAAAAAGGAAATAAAACAAAATCAACACAAAATAATGAGAGTGGCGGAATGTTTTGAAAGTTTCCAGGGAAATGCGTGTTGATTAGAAAACTGCTAAGTATTTACCGTAATATTGGATTTGCAAAAGTGTGTAAGGGTTCATCAAGGAATTGCGTCCGTCATTCGCCTGTACGCGCGACTGCAAACTTTTTTTGCCCCTAACAGCTCTCGTAGCGCCTGGTGGATAGGCAACATCCTGCCTGCAGCGCATGCGTGCACTGCGGGCAGGCCTACCCTGAGTCTTGCAGGCGCTGAGCTTCCGAACTTTTCCGAATTAATCTTAGGAAAAGGTTCGTACTCTTTGTACGATCTCTAAGACATACACGCCGTTTCGGTAATAAAGTGTTGCGGGACTCCTAAGGGGGATTTTAACTTCCACAACTGGTGTTTCCAGCGAGCACGAATGAAACCACGACGTTATTTCTTCCGTGGCTGTGATTCGACGTCACCTTTCTACCTCCTCCAATCACAGCCGCGGTCGAACCTCTTATCGGTTCGCTACGCCCAGCGTATAACAATGTCCGACAATGTCACAGACAGACACATGGCGCCCGGACACGAAAGCGACGTTGATTTTTTTCCCCGGTTTGTTTTCGCCGCTGCCTGTCAGTTTGCTTTTTCCTTTTATTAACGAGCATGTTGGGCGAAAGCCTTACTGGTGCTGTGTGTGTATGTTGTGTGTGCGCGCGTGCTTTGCCATATACGACTCATCTAGGAAAGGCGAGGAAGGGGGGAGGGGGTCTGATTGGAAAGGCAAATATTTACTTCTGAGCGCAGAAACTGTTAATTTTCGTGTCTATTAATGAAGTTAGCGCGCCCCGCCTGACTCTCTCCCCGGGGGCTTTGGCGGCCCCGCCCGGCCCCGCTACGGCCGCCGCCACCCCGACCCGGGCGCGCGCGGGCCACCTCACAAGCAAGAGCCGCGCGCCTCGCCACCACCCGGCGCCGTCAGCACTCGCTGCACCCCTCACAGATCACTTGCTAAATTGCCACTTGTCGCGAGTGAGCGAACGAGTGGGAGAGAGAGATGGAGAGGGGGGCGAGAGCGAGAGAGACTCTGACTTGAGCATGCTCAGCTCAAATTCTTCAAACGGATGCGGCAGGCCCTTCTCTTCTTTTGACGCGCCCGCAACACGCCGCGGGTGAAGAATGGCTGCTCCGCCGCGGCGGGGAGAGGAGCAGGAGCGCGGCCGAGATTTCGGCTACTCGCGTTCTTCTTGCCACCATCGCCTCTCACATCTCCTCCTTGCCCCTGATTTTTTTTTTACTCGTCTCTCATCTCCACTCTTTTGCTCTCTGTCCTTCGCCCTTTTTTCTCTCTCTCTCTCCCTCTCATGACCCCGTTTTCTGTTTTCCGCGTCTTCATCTTGGTTGCGCCATATCCTCTCAGCTCCCTCCCCTTTCCGTCGGCGGCTCACCCCTTTCCCTTCTCGCCGCGGCGGCCTCTTACCGATAAAACTGTTTGTTCTCAAAATAATGGTTTGTATCAGAAGTGACAGCCGCGACGACGCGAACGAAAGGAACGCGAACCGCAGCGGAGGCTTTCCTTCGCCGCCGTTTGGACGCCGGGCGGCGCGGCGGGTCAGATGAGCAGAGCACGCGGCGGGGCGTGGCGTGGCAGGTCGAGAACATTTTCATATTTTATCTCTGCCCTGGGAGGCATATCGCGGCGAGGCCCGCTCTCCTTTATTGTTCGAAAAATAACGTTGCGTCCCTCATCCTGCTGCCTGCCTCTCCCTCGCCCTCTCCCCGCCCGCTCCTTGTTGCTCAAATATTTTTTTTCGATCCTAGTCGTCGGCCCCGGCCTTGTCGTGCGGCAGAGCCGAGGCGGACCGCGGGGAGCGCCGCGCCGCGCTGAGGGCCTCGCTTCCTTGTTTGGCCCAACGACTCCACTGAGGGGACGCGAGAGGCCACCCTCACAAAATATTGAATGTAAACGTTTGCTCAGCGGGTCCGCGACTGCGCTGCAAACGGTGGTGCATGTCCAGGATGTTATCTGGAGCAAATATGAGACGGTAATGGCGAGCGATCGGCATCGGTCGTCGTCATTAGCAATCAACTCTGTGTGTAAGGGTGCCCTGTGCAAACATTTAACATTATCGACGACTGCTTGCCGCTACAAATTCATTTCCCATATGGGGTCCCATCTTGCGGTTATTTGGGTTTGCTGTCGAATACGAATCCGTTATGGTTTCTCTGCCCGTTCGCCTCACTATCTCCCTCGTGTTCTACACACAGAAGTATCGTCGGCTCCCGCGCGATGCATTTTACATGAGGGATCTGGGAAGAGTGAAGCTTGTCTGCTGAAATCTGTTGTCTAGAGATTTCTTGATCTGGGATGAGGTGACGGGCTTTGGGGTGGGATGAGCGCGCTGGTGGGCGCACGCTACTTGCCCGGCCAACGCAAACGGTGGCGACGCTGTGGCTGTGACGCTGACTCGTTGCGGACTGGGAAAGTTTGATGAAATAGTTGCAAAAACAAAACAACGCCAGTTTTCATCGAAAGGTTGTCTCCGGCGCCCACCGTGGCAAATAAACAATAAACGGCGCAACAACAGCAACTATAAAGGTTCTTATGAGCAAACTTATGTAATGAGAATCCCTCTCTTTTAGAATTTTCAGGTGTGGGTGGGGGCGTTACCTAAAAGACATGAACCTTTTGTAAGTAGGGACCACACACACATACCGGCACGCACGGCATCATTTTATTCTCCTCCCCTAACGCAAAAGAAAGATTGAGAATAAAAAGAAAAACAAGGTAGTGTAGCGGGGGAAGCAGGACGCCTCCGGAGGGGCGCGCGTCCCCGAGACCGACAGAAACAAAAGCTCCCAGTCTCTTCTCTCTTCCATTCCTCCAGTCAGTCAGGCGCCCGCGCAATGTCACAACAAAGACTATCGAAAAGAATACATGTCAACGCGTGGCGCCAAACAAAACACAATGGTAATGTGGACCAGAGCCACTATCAGCCGGCGGGGAGGGCTTCGTCTCTTTTTCTCTCCCCCTTTCTCTCCCTCACTCTTTCGGCCCTCCTTATGTCGCTCCCACCCTTTTCCTTCCTTCTGCAGCGAGGTCCAGGGTTAGACTCGGGTGTGTCTGCCTGTCACCATGGCGGCTGCTTTGGCGTTGGTGTCAGCAGAGGTTCCGCCGTCGCCGTCTCCCTCTTCGCCCTTTCAACTTCACTCTCCCTAAACAATCGTGATGCGTCGTTTCACCTCTTTTAATACCACTACACTGCTCCCCCTTCCTCTGATGCTCCTCATGCTTTCTGTCAGAGGTTTTTCCTAGCATAAATTTTCGTATAAACCAGACGGGGCAGAGGTGGGAGGTTTAAACGCCGTCATCTTTCTCCGGCCGCGCTGTCTGCCGCGTCGGCTGGCTGGCCCCACTGTGTAAACGGCACATCTCGCCGCCCGCAAACCGCCTCAGTAGACCGGCTACGCCGTGCCGCGCCGCTCCTGAGCAGCTCCTCCCGAAACTTAGTCAAATGACGCAGTTAGAGCGATGGTGGAAAGCATGATACCGAGGGCATCAGTCTTTTCCTCCTCTCCCTGCTGCCACCCCTCCCCCGTCCCACCCTGCCCTCTCGTAATAAACTGGCGCTCTCTGACACCCTGGCATAAATCGCACACCTCCCTTGTTTACGTTTTTCACCCCCCTTTCTTATCTCTGCACCAATCTCTGTCCTTCTCTTCTCCTTTCACGGACGGCGCAGCAGGAACATCAGCCTCTTTTAAAAACCTCCCTCGCAGAATATTTCTCGTCGTTGCGCAGACACAGGTGAGGAGAGCACACACGGCGAGGCTAGCCATTCCGTCCGTGTCAACAAACAACACGGCGACGCAGCCGTTCCTTTGCCATCCTCCGAAGCTCCATATCGCAGTCGGTTTTGCACGGTTTGCACTCCGTTTGTCCCGGGCGTCATTAGAAGGCTGTATGCACAATTTTAGTCTGCCTCCCTCTTTCTTGGCCCTCAGCAGCGGTACAATACGACAGCCCTCTTTGCACCTCGCCGCCTTTTCTCTGCCATTGTTTCACGTTGTGTCAAACGGGCAGGAGCGGGGAGTCCAGTGAGTGGGAGAGAGAGCGAAACTTTCACAATTCTCTGTTCGCGCTCGCTCAAGCCCCGTTCGTTGTCTCTCCTTTGCCGTGTTCTGCAACGCTTTCACGATATGGGGTTCCGCCTATCGAGCTGACGGGTGCAAGACCGGTGCAATTCAAAAGAAAAAACAAGCCAGCGTATGTGTAAGGAAAACATTGGGAGTCAATGTACGAAGAAGTAGGCAAGAAAACGGTGGAATTTAACCAGGGAATCATTCATTTTTCAGATGGAAGTTTATTATGGGGCATTGTGCGTTCGTCGAATAAAGAAGACAGCTGCTTGAAATCCTATGTGTTATTTTGTGTTAAAGTTGTTCACACTTGTTTTGCCAGTGTAGCAGCTAACTTTTTCGCCATCTTAAGTACTGACCAGCCACTACGGGTATGACCTTAGCCGCCATTTTTATTGTTACCTATACCAATAATAAATTTAACGTAACTAAATTAAAACAAAACGAAAGTTTAGTTCAGATACGATGTCATAGGGCAACTGCTCTAAACCCTTCTCGGGCGCTCTGTGTCATGCGTCGTCACTCTCGGCTGTTGCCATGCCGCCCGCTAAAAAATGATCCGTCAACCCCTTTTGGTGGGAGTGCGCGCTGCACCCTCTCTGTTTCCTACGCTCCCTCCTTTCTTTCTCCTCATTTATATTATGTTCATACTTTTGGTGTTATTATTACTATGATTATGGATTACTCAACGCCTCGCACCACTG
>NW_026267163.1:1378128-1380895 GCF_000697945.3 Frankliniella occidentalis
ACCCACGCGCGCGAATTTTCGAGCACGCCGCGGAAAGACTTTCTGCCGCGCGCAGGTGATCGTGACTTCCTCGTGTTAAATAGTTGAAGCGACACTTTCACGTGTCTCTCGGAGCAGGTGGTGGTGCTGTCGAGAGTGAAAGTCTTTGCCGGTGCCGGTGGCTTTGGAGGAGGGCTTTTCTCCACCCATCCCTTCTCCCTCCCTCCCTTGCTGCTCACTCCTTTATTCTTTCCTCCTCTCTCCATCCCTCCTTCCTCTCTCTATCTGTCTCTCTCTCTCTCTCTCGCGCGCCCACCCCTCTCTCCCGGCCGCCGTACACACTCCCTCGCGCGCCGATTTGGAGTCCCGTTTAATTTCCTCCGTTGGCGGGCGGCGGTGTGCCCTGCGGGCCCTGCGGGCCCCGGTGGCAGGCCCGGCTAATATCCCATGTTTCTTCACGCACTTCAAAGGGAGGAGGCGGGTCGGCGCCCGTCCTGGTGGCGCGCGGCGCGCTGCGGCCGGCTGCTGCGGCTACGCGGCTTCCCCGGGGGCGCGTTCCCCTTTCCCCCGGCCCTGTTAGCGCGAGGCTCTCCGCTTTGACTTGACACGATTGCCCACCGGCCTCATGCTTAGCTGGGACTGACCTCAACATGCGCAATGTTTGTTCGCCCTGTGTCACTTGCCAACGCTACACCTCTCTCTCCCCCCCGTCTCCGTTGATTTCCAGTAAGCTCTGTTCTCTGAAAGTGTCACTCCAAATAATTATTTTCTATGTTTTCAGGAGAAGTCATGATGCGCGGAAGCTGTCTTTCAATAGAAAGCTGCGGACCTGGTAAGGAAACACTCCTGTTAAATTTGTAAATGAAATCAACTGATAGGCTCGTGGCCAGTCTCAAGTCCATCGAGCTTAACGTCATTAGACCAGAACTCTAGACTCCAGATTTTTAGTCCATCATAGTACAATTTTCAGCACTGACTGATTCAAGAAATTCGAGTGCCTCGATTAAATTCGTAGATTTTCTGGGTGTGGGCCTCACGCCTTACGAGTGCATCTCGTGTTTCGAAGAACGGAGCTAGCACCCAGTGCGATGGTCTGCCGACGCTACGCCCGCCCTCTCTTCCTGCCAGTTTTTCCTTTCCTCTGGTCGAGCTGAGCGGAGCTGAGGGGGTGTCGCCGCGCCGCGCCATTGTCTCGCCTCTTCTGCGGTCCCTGGAGGACGAGGACGGCAGCCTGGTTTGCGTTTCCGGTGGGGCGCAGTGGCCCTGCTCGGCGCTGCTGGGCTGCCGTGGGTGGCGGCTCCGCCCGGCACAGGGACTGCCAATATTTTCGACAATTTTTGAGTACACTGATAAACTAAGTGTGCAACTGCTTGTCACTTGCAAGCAGTGGCGACTAACCCCACTGTTGAATACTTCATTAGATTGAACACACTTGAAAGGAAGTGCTCGACACAGGAGTTGCTAACCTACAAGTGCACACCTACCTAGTTGAACACTTTGTCAGTGTATTTGACCTTAACCCCTTCCTATAAAAATTTCTTGTCGCGATGACGACAATACCATTGTTAATTGTCAGTACCGTATAAAGGGGATGTGACGAGAAAATCGTGACGACATCCCCGTACTAATAGTTATCCATGGTATTGTTTGTTTTCGCTGTGACAAGAAATACAGAGTCTGCCGAAAGTTTGGCAACCGGGAAACAGGAACCTGCGAAATTTCATATAAAAATACGTGCACTAAATTGGAAACTTGGCATCTGCTCCATCCCTCCTTTCTATCCCTTCAGTGCCCCGCCATAGTAGAGGTGGGAGACCCACGTGACATTAAGACGTGTGCTGATAATGGGGCGAGCAAATGTCACTTGATGACCTATACCATCATCACCGCCGGGAAGCACGCTAATTTACGTGGCAGGGGCGCAGCGGGTGGGCTGGTAGTACCGCAGACAGCAGGCAGTGCCAGAGAGGATTGGGGGGAGGGAGAGCAAAGTTCGTGCATCGTGGCACAAACTACTTCCTAACTGCTGGCCGTTTGCAACATCATCAGCTGATACGCAGCAGGTGGACGAACCACAGTCGGCCCAGTCGGCGCGGCCCGGCACAGACCATTCCCCGCCCGCCAAGGCCATGTCATGTGTGAACACCGCTGGCTGGTGACGGTGACGGCAAGCGAGGAGAGGGCCCGCCCATCGCGCTGCCGTCTCTCTCCCTCTGACCTCTCCACGCTGAAAGCCCCCCGTCCGGAGCGTCTAATGGCTTTAATTCCGCTGATTGCTTGAAGCGGCCGCGCAGTCTCATTGTGACAGGTTGTGTCTAAGGAGATCATTAAATCGGGCCGCCCTTCTCCGCCCGTCCCGCCCAGCCATTAGCGCGGACCCCCCGCCGCCCCGTCCATGCAGATTCCCTATGGCGCTTCGCAGTAGTTTTCGTCGAATAGAAGGGAAGTAGGGGCGGGGACAGCAGATCGACGGCAGGGCCGGGTGGAAAGAGAGAGGGCGGGTCTTTTTGCGCGCAGTGTGAGTGAAGGTGGCGCCGGGGCCGGGCTGCTGGGCTGGGCTCCCACTCATCGCCACAAGAGCTCGGCCAAAGGGGCTGGGCCGACCCAGCAGGGGACGGACCCGGCGGGAAGGACCCCAAACTACGGGCAGTCACTGTGAGGTCAATTGAATTGCCCCCCGGGCGGGTGGGGCTGGCTTCTGGGCTATGGACCGGGCGCGCAGGCAGGCACCTCTAGCATGGCCGGAGTGGTCCCGGGGGCGGCAGCAGAGTGGGAACAGGGGGGGGGG
>NW_026267163.1:1386036-1394571 GCF_000697945.3 Frankliniella occidentalis
GAAGGCTTCACTAACAGGTGCGTAGTTACTGTGCCCCTTTCTCTCTCTCTCTCTCTCACCCTTTCTTCCTCTCTCTCTCTCCCCCTCTCTCTCTCTTGCTCTCTTTTTCCCCGTCTCCCCGTTCCTGCCTCTAGCTGTGTACCGTTCCATTTCAAATGATTTATGCCGCGCCACGACCGTGACGCGCGCGACGACGCCTGCCGTGCCGAGGCGTGGCGGGGCCCTTCCGGCCCGGGCAGCTCCCTGGAGTTGTCCTTTGTTTTCTTCAGCAGCTTCCATGAAGTTTTCTCTTTTGCCCCGATTATTTACGGCCGAGGTTGGCGTGCAACACGACGATCGCTGGGGTAGAAAAACCCATCAGATTGGCAGATAGATTTTTCATACACTCGCAGTTCATGAAACAGCCTACAGGACAGCACAATTTCATTATTCGAACTAAATATTAATTTTAGTTTACTATCACGAGCGTTAAATGGGGCCCAAAACCATTTCATTGGACTACATAGAATATGTCAAATATGTTGCCACAAAAAGCGTACACTTCCTAAAAATTTACTCTAGCTCTCCGAGTGTGACGTTCCATTTCAGATGCCATTGTTGACTTTCTGTTCCATGCTTGGTTTCTTTTTTCTAGCGCCACTCCGGAGGCTGTTGGAAAATCCTCATTGACGTTTGCCACTGAAGTCACTTTTTTCGTAAAATACAAGAAGTTTTTTTTTGTTTTGTTTTTTAATGGTGAGCAGCAAGGCACCTTGTGTTCTTTCCGCGGCTGTAGTGCTCTGTTTTGTCCCGATCCCATAGCCTGGCCGCTGTGTAATGACGTAACAGATGTTCTGTCGATCACTCCTCCTTTGCTTCGGCCATGTTGTTTATCGGAATATTGCATCCCTCCCCCGCCTGTGCGTTCGCTCTACTCTCAATATATATTTTTTCTAGCTCCTTTTTACTCCTTTTCCCGCACACCCGGCACGTCCCTCCCTTGCCCCTTTTACATTATATGGTTATTTTCTGAAATTCCACGTGGAGTTCTCGACTACCACGTAGTTCCCCACACCCATGTGGAGATCCAATGACAAGAGTCCTGCCTGAGCCCTAAGTGTGTCAGAATAGATTACCTAAAGCAACCTCCTCAAGGGAAATTTGGCTAAAAACGCCAAATATGGACTCAGATTTTACATACATATAGCCAGTAGTTTAGAAGATACCAGCATGGTTCAGAATAACTACTTTAGTTTTTATCACATGGCCGTGTTCTATGCAATGTAGCTTTCATAGAACTCAGTCAATTTATTTGTAGGCAACCCCAATTTACAGTTACGGTTGATAATATAAAATCCACGTGGTTAAGACAAAACACACGTGGAACATAGAAACTCCACGTGGATAATATTACGGAATCCACATGGAGATTTGGTTATCCACGTGGGGAACACAAAATCCACGTGGAAATATTATGAACCCACATGGAAATGAGGAATTCCACGTGGAGAAAGTCAAAAACCAAGTAATTACACATGGAAATGTGGAAATTTGTAAAATATAGGTAGGACAACGCTATATACACATCCACGTGGGTTTGGATATGGATTTTTCAGCTGGGTGCACGCCATTGCCCGGGCTGCAGCTGCCATTACCGCATGATGGCACCTGCAGCTGCACTTTGCCGCCGTAAAGTGCCCTGCCCCCGCCCCCGCGGCAATGTCGTCTGGACGCAACACGACGCAATTGAGCCTGCTGCACATTCTTGCATGCCAAGTTGTTGGCAGCCAACAGCCGGAGCGAAGCGCTGCCGCCGCCGCTATGCGCCGTCCTTCCGCCGCAAAACACTGCGGTCAACGAAGTGGCGGGGCATAGTGGACGTTCCCCTCTCTTCCCCGCGCGTCCGGAACTTCCGACGACCTCCGCAGATTTGGATGCCAGCACTGTTATTTCCGCTATCTCTCTCCTGCAGACCACGCTCCCCCCCCCCCCTATTTTCTCCCTCTATCGCGGGTCGAGCTGTGCTCCGCCGGCCCGACGGACTTGGCCGGACCAGCCTGCCACATGACTGGGATCTTAAGCCGGGCCTTCGCGCTGCTTATCAAATGTGCCAAGCAGGCTTTGGAGGAAGGAGGGCGGGGCTAGAGAAAGAGAGGGATTTGCTTTAATTATGAAACCCTTCCAACGAAAATTGTAGGAAAATGAAGAGGACAGAACACAAGGAAACAACAATCCATTAATTTGAAACAGTAACGATTAGTTGTCATTGTCAGCGACGTTTGTTTCGAGTGAAATAGACCAATTTAAACGATTTGTCTTCTGTTTTCGCCAACTAAAAATGCTGTCACGGCCGGCTGCTGCGCGCTGATGGCTCCCCCACCATTATTATACCCGGAGAAGGTAACACGACATGGCAGCAGTAAGTCAGTTGACTTAAAACGGCACTTTTGTGTTTACGCGTGTCTTTGAAAGAGGACTGAAGAGCTAGCACCGCGCAAGCCAGCAGCAACCCCAACCCACACCCACACTCCACGTCCTCCCCGCTACACTACACGGCACCGAACCTCACCGCAACGCTAAGCAAGGAGTTTCGGCCGAATTGGGCATTTGGGCGCATTTGGGCCCCAGCCGCATATAAATCCACCTGGCTCCGACCAGCCAAGCCCGACCAGCCTCAGGGCCAGCCTCATCCCCATGCGATACTAGTTCAATCCCCGCACACAGCTCCCTGCTCAGGATTTGGGGCTTCGATGGGGCAGGCTTGGATGTACTTCACACCAAATACATAGAGGACGAATTATTTCCCCATATTTTATGGTTACTTAACTATTACCCGAAAGCGACAAATAACTTAACCAACTCATCGAAATGTTCACACCCTTTTCTCAAGTTAGAAACAAGTATGATTCTCTTAACTGCCGAACCCAAGATTCTTGCACTTTAATTTAGAGAGAGTACTATCTCCTGCAAAACAGTGGTGGTGCCTACTCTTCCCTAAACCGTACTCTTTGATTTGGTGTATAAATATTTGGAAACTTTTCCAGAAACTGAGTTAATTTCATTTTTGTATTTTCGTCTCCTTGAAAAAGATGAGAACTTTGTTCGTGAAACGGCGCCCGCATTAACTGCCTGCTTATCTCCGTGACAGCCGCCCCGGCTGCGCCCCGCTGAGGTTGACAGCGGCGGGATGATGTAGGGGGAGCGCGGAGGCTAAGTCCGTGGACCCTTTATCTAAACATGCATCGTAAAGCATGTGCAAGCATGAGGCACTGCTGCGAGGCACAGGAGTGGGGGCGGCGCGGCGCGGGGAGCATATGGGCCGTTGAAAGCCGTCCGTCCCCAGGCCGGCCATAAACGCCCTCAGCGAGCCTCCCTCCCGCCGCGCCTGGGAGGTACATACGTAGGCAGCCCATTCCACACATGGTTTGGAATCACCCGCGCCGCCCCTGGGACATAGGTAGGCAGCCCGTTCTACACTTGGCTTAGAATCACACCTACCGCGCCTGGGAGGCAGGTAGGCAGCCAACTCTACACACGCGCCTTAAAATCTCCTCCTTCGCCCTCCGCGACGGGATGTAGGTAGGCAGCACATTCTACACAGGGTTTGTAATCCCGCCCCCACCCCCTCCTCGCGCCTGGGAGGCTGGGGGGTAGGTTGCGGCAGCCCATACTAGTCGTCATGGCTCGGAACCGCCCCCCACTGCGCCTGGGAGAAAGGTAGGCAGCCCACTCTACACATAGTTTAAAATCTTCGCCATCGTGACGGTATGTAGGTAGGCAGCCCGTTCTATACACATGAGTTGGAATCACCCCCGCCACGCTGCCTGTAGTCGCCCCATCGATCCTTGGCCTGCTCGGGCCTTGGGATGCACTCGCGGGGAAGAGGAGCGGCGGCCCGCGCCCGCCTCCCAGACTCTTATGCAAATGAGTAGAAAACAGAGTTTGGCGATTTTAAGCGCGATTAGGCCGAAAGTTGGCAACGAACGGGCGACCCGGCGAGCGCCAATTCCGGCGGAAACAGCGTCGTCGTCGCGGGGCGGGGCGCGGCGGGGCGGGGCGTTACCCGAACGGTACTCCGCCATTCCGCGCTGCGCAGCGCCCCGAGGCGAAATACGATAAGGAGCCTGCCTCACCTCACACACGGGTTCACACGGTGCTGAGCGTCTCAACCCTCTCGCCTTTCCACTCGCCACCGCCACTTGTGCACTTGTGATGCTCGGACACGGATCCCCCCTGCCTTAGAACTATACCGCTTTCTCTCTGACTACCGCTGTCTCCTGGACAAATAAAAACCGAATGGCAACACACTGGTGTTGTTGGATGATAATGCCGTGTATGTATCTTTTGTTTTCATCAGTAGAAATGGATAGGAAACAATGGTGATAAATGCTAAGTTGGAATGGGAATTGCTTTCTTTCCCGCCGCGCTGCTGAGCGGCGACGATGGAGAGTGCGAATGTGGGACAGCGTGACCGCTCTATTTCTATCCATTCTGTCTCCGTTAAAACGATCGCGCGTCGTCGCAATTGATGGCTTGCTTGGCCGCATTGAGATTAATGGACGTCCTTCGGCTGCGACCCTCTCGACTGGCGGCGCCCTCGGAGGGGACATGGTGGGGGGGGGGAGAAGGCTACGATTATTTACAATAAATATTGTTTCCACGCAACTCCCCCCGCGCTACGATGATTTGAAGCTGGAGGCCGTCCAGCGGCTGGAGAGGGGTACACCACCGGAGGACACAGAAAGAGGAGGGGGAAGGGGGGGTTCCGTGCCGGGTTGGCTGCTGGACAATGCCTGGATGTCACTGGAGAAATATGGAGTGTCTCCGATCCCGTGACGTATGTCCCGCGCCAGCGGCGCCGCCGCTGCGTTTTGCGTCGTATAGCAAAACGGCCGGCCCCGGAGCTGGCTGCTCCGGACTGCTGCTGCAGTCTAGACCGACTACTACTGGAATCTACTTGTGGGGGTGTTCTAGGAACGGCTGGGCGGGCGCCAGGCCTCGCACGGGCCGCGCCGCCTGGTGGGTGGTGAGGAGGAGCGCGGCGGGGAGCAGGGGCGGCCGGAGCACGTGAAATGCCAATCTCCCCGACTAAACCAATTTGCCCCGGCATCGCATCCCCGCCCAGACCTGGCAACGCTGTCGGCTGCGCGGGCGAAATGAAAATGAAAATTCAATGAAAAATCGGATGGGATGCTAAATTATGTCGCAACAGGCATGATGGCCGGCGGCAGTGGCAGGGCGGGGCGGGGTCGGGGTGGGGCGGGGCGGGGCGGGCCGCTGTTGGGGAGGGTGAGCGCGAGCAGCGAGGGGTGCCTGCAGCTCGCCAAACACACTGCACGCCACGTCCATCAACAAGTACCAATAACTGGAATGTCGAGTCGTCCGGGCTGACTCTTCCTGCAGGGTAGTGGCGCCTGGCGCCTGCCCGCAGCGTTAACAAGGCTCCTCGGAGGAGAGGGCAGCAGTCGGCAGCAGCGGCGCTCCGCCGGAGGAAAACCACCGCGCCTCTGAGGCTCTGAGGCGGGCCGAGCGGTCCGGGCAAAGTTGAAGAAAGGCGGGAGGGGCGGAGCCGGGGCACACGGCAGTCTGAATGGAGGCTGGGCCTGCCTCCGGGCCCCCGGGCCGGCGAGAGAGCGCAGCCGGCCCTGCTGCGGAGCGGGCGGAGCAGCGCCGAGCAGCGCAAGGGGCAGATACAGAGTTTGGGCGAGTTTGCTGGGGGCGACAAAGCAGCAAGGTATTTCGAAAGTGGGCGCTGGAAATACGTCGTTAGCGGGAGACTTTTGCCGCGTGTTATTGCGCCGGCCGGCTCAAGAAGTCACCGCCGCCCTCCTGGACGCGCTGCAAAGGCGCAAGAATGCGCACCAGGACTAAGGACCCGTTTCTTTTGCTTTTACGCAATATTTTCTCTTAAAATTGGGCTGTGCAGCGGCTTAAATTCAAAGAGAGAATACTTTGCACTTATTCCTTCCCTGTAGTTGAAAGAAACAAAGTTAAGTTCATCATTGCATTCTTCGTCAAAAGTACTTATGAGGTATAACAAAATTGTGGATGCGCTCAGGAATAGTACAAAAATAGCGTTTCCTAATAAGGGGGCCTTCCTTATAAGATTTATGTATGTTCAGCAAGTGTGTTTTCTGGGTAAAGAAAAACCGCAAGGGGCGTTTGGGTGTCCATCAGCGAGAGACCACTGCAAATAGAATGTGGAAAAGAGGGGCGGGGCAAAGAGCGTCGTGGATGCCTCTCTCTCCAGTCTCTTTTCATCCCCCTCCCCTCTCTCGTCCCCCTCGCTCGCGCCCCCTTCCGCCCCCGCAGTTTGACGGCGAGCTAATGGTCAGGATTCTGCTGTGGTTTGCTCGTCGGGTGCCAAGCAGCCCGCCCATGGCCCGGGCTTGGCTGGCTGGCCGTGGCCATGCTCGCCCTGCGGCTGCAGGCCTTCCGCGCAATTTCCCAAATGCCATACACTGTCAAGTGGCGGAGGAGATACTGTCGGCCGCCTATCTGGCGCGCTGTCGCTCCTCCCTTTCTCTCTCTCCCATACACAAACACAACTTCTCTGTCTGCTCAGTTTGCACCCCGCCAAGCAGCTCGCGCACGCAGTATACACGCGCGCGATGTCTTACTTCACCCGGCCCGTTTCCCGCACAGCGTGCGCCCGCACATGGGGACCCGCTGCGGGATGGGGGTGGCTGCCTTTTTGCATCAATCTGTGGGGCGCATCGGTGCGCAATTTTCGTCGGCAAAGAGAAAACGATGGGGGAATGGGGGAACTTGGAGGAAAGAGAGAGAGAGAGAGAGAGAGAGAGAGAGAGAGAGAGAGAGAGAGAGAGAGAGAGAGATAAGTAGAAAGGATAACTGAAGAAGGCTGAGGGAGGTTGTGCGCGTTCGTTGCACACATGGGATACATAATCGTATTCCTCACCGATACGGAAATTTTGTTCCTTGTATTTACAGCATATCCTCTTTGTGTTTTCCATTTTTATCTTAAAAGTCCAGTGCAACGTAACCACTACGTGGTTGCGCTCATGTTTTGAAGCACAGGCGCCAGACCAAAAGTGAACAGCACCTAACGTTGCGTTAAAATCCCTCCTGATTTAGACCCATTTATCTCAAATAAATGGGTTGAAGTTATTTGTTATTTTAATACAGTTAAGATCTCGTTAAAATTGCAGGAGATGATTGCATAAAATAAATTAGTAACACCTCTAACTAGAACAAACAAAATGCTGCTTTGATTCTAAATGTTTTCCTGCTCGTTGCAAAATATTGTCGCTCGCTGCAGCCACGTTGCCTTTTCCTAGGACTAAAACTCACTCGGGCTCCAATGTTATTTTATAACGGGGTGGCACGGCACGCATGGTGCTCGCGCTCGCGTGTTTTACCTGTCGGAAACTCCTTGGGGGCGTCTCTCACGGTTCGCCAGCGGTGACCTCTCTTCTCTCTCTCTCTCTCTCCCGCTACACGTGCGTTTCTGAAAACATGAAATAATAAAGGGTGCGCGGAGCCACCCGGCGGTCTTTCATCTTGCTCTCCCTCCGCCGCGCCACTGAACGCCACGGGGCGGCGACGTTCAGAGTCCTTCAGGGAGGCTTTAGGTAGGCGAAACGCCTCGTCTCATGCCGACGCAGTAATCTTACACCAAATGAAAGTGGTATGTGTGATGTAAGTAAAGTTTTGCACGGTTTTGCAATGAAAGTGTGAAAACACGTGGTGTAGTAAAATATGACGTTCTTGTCATTGTCATTCAAACGAAATAAATTTTTTCCATGTCCCCCTGTGTCTACAAAGTGTGCGTTTCGGCTGCTTATTTTTACAAGATGCTCCAGGTCCCACGTGTTCCCGCCACCCCACCCTTTCTTTCTGCGGCACCAGGGTCCTTCGACCCGCAGTTCTGTTCTTCCTTTTCCTCGCACGCCCACCTCGGCGAGATCGCTTTATACTGCCGTACTAAAATATTTAGAGGCCGTAGCCATGAAACATAATTCTGTATTTTAGTGTCCCGTATTGGCCGAACCGTCCGATCCTATCCGGTCTGTGTGGTGTGTGTGTGTGTGGGCGCGTGTACGAGCCCCCGGCGAGACAGACACAGCGCGGCCCACGCGGCTGTACACCGTTGGCAGTAGGGTGCGTCATCTTTCATACACTGCGCCACCGACGCCGTTTTCTCTTCTGGTTATATTGTACCGGGAGAAGGGCGCGGGCGAGCCTGCTCGTTGTCGCTAACCCAGACACCTTGTACGGCTTGTGCGAGTATGCACGTCTGCACGCTTGCATCCGGGTATACTATAACGAGAATAAGAGAGAACGACCAGCCTGCCTCTCGCCACGCTCGGAGCGTCTATTTCTGTCAACTTTCTGCGAACAAGAAAGTCTCTCTCGCCTGTCCCCTTTTTGTCGCCAATGATCATCGCCGTGTGTATCCGGCGGCACTGAACGCCTTTGACCGCCCCCGGGCAGCCGCCTCACTCCTCCTCTATCTCCTTCTCTGCTCGCAGCCTCTGTCCTTCCAGCTCGCAGAGTTTCAATTTTCTGGATGTAAGATTAGTCGCTTTCTCATCT
>NW_026267163.1:1397958-1398920 GCF_000697945.3 Frankliniella occidentalis
GCCCCTCACGTAGGCGCTGGTGCCCCTCAAGTAGGCGCTGGCACTCCTCAAGTAGGCGCTGGTGCCCCTCACGTAGGCGCTGGTGCCACTCAAGTAGGACCTGGTGCCCCTCAAGTAGGCGCTGGTGCCCCTCAAGAACACTGTAATTTGGGGGTTGTCTCAAAATAAACCAAATGTTGCTCGGGATCCTGTAGCAAACGCCTTTCGGCGTTTACATTTGAGACACCCCAAATTACAGTGTAGGTGCTAGTGTCCCTCAAGTAGGCGCTGGTGCCCCTTAAGTAGGCGCTGGCGCTGGTTCTCCACATGTCAGCGCTGGCGCCGTGAACCTCCATATCGCGGGTGGCGTGGCACCCCTATAGGACGAGCGCCTCTTTCAACCGTCAGTGCCGCGGCCGTTCCAAAGTTGTGCCATTAAATATCAGACTTCTATTTGCGAGCAGGCGGCGCCCGCGGCTTACGGGTCAGGGGCCGTGCGCCCCGAGTGAGGCCGTGCGCATTAGTCGACCGCAAGCCCAGCGCGTGTGCCGTTTGCCGCCAAATTGCCCCTTCTAGGCGGGCCTTGTGTGTGTCTGTGTGTGTGTGTGCGTTGGCGCTGCGTTTGTGCTGACGTGCGCTTGTGGGCGTCGCGTTGCCGTGAGATCGTCACTCCGCCCCTTGTCGCAGGCCGAGCGCCTTCGCCTGCTCTCGGGCATGGTTGTGGTCGAGGTTGTGGTGGTTGGTGTGTGCCCCCTCCGCCCGGCTGACGCCCGAGGCGCGCACAGCCACTCAGCACCACGGAAAATACTGGATGTGACACACGAAGAGGTCCGCGCAGCCACTGCGCCACCATTCGCCCCGTCTCTCACCCTGCGGACACCCTAATCTGCGAATTTCTTAGTGCCGACGTCAAGATCTATTGTCCTGTTTCATGTCTTGGATTCTCTCTCTCTCTCTCTCTCTCTCTCTCTCTCTCTCTCTCT
>NW_026267163.1:1399710-1400962 GCF_000697945.3 Frankliniella occidentalis
ACTCCCCCTACACTTTCTCCTGAGCGGTCCCTCCGGCACCAAGTTTCGCCTCTCTCGTGCAGCTGCGCTAGGCCAAGCGGAGCTCGCCCCTCAAATGAAAGTTGTGTTGCATTTTGCATTAGTCAAGAAGCCAAAACTTTGAGGAACCCGGACATGGTGGCCGGAACTGCGGGCTCTTGGCGCGGGTTGTGGCGTGCGGCCCACCTTCTATTCATCTTCAATCCATCCATTGATCCATCCATTGGTTCATCTATCTATCTATCTATCTATCTATCTATCTATCTATCTATCTATCTATCTATCTATCTATCTATCTATCTATGTTTCCATCCATCCATCCATCCATCCATCCATCCATCCATCCATCCATCCATCCATCCTAACCTGTCCTGTCCAGTCATCTACCCATCTATCTAGTCATATTTATCCAGTTTGCCCTCCTTCCCTCCACCGACCTCCCCACTCTCATGTGGGAGCTGCGCCCGGCTGTGCGTGCTTCTCGCTAATGTGGGGCCCATCAGGCTGCCGATGCCGCTCTTTTCCTCCCCGCGCCTCCTCGCGACGGGCCCTTGTCGCCACTGCTCCCTTTATGTTTCACTCCTCGAACTACTTCTCGTGCTTTGCTCTCCGCATGAACGCGGCGGCAGCTGCTTCTGCGGTCCCGGGGATAGAACGTAGGGGTGGGTGTGTGAGTGGCAGAGCACAGACAGACAGACAGACAGACAGGCGCTAGTGCAGTGCCGTCGCCGCATATACGGGGGCGGTTCGCACGGCTGGCCACGTTATTGGCAGCGAGGCAGAAACCCATCAGTCTGACGTGCGAATAGTGGTTGTGTGGGAGAGGTTGGGGGGGAGGGGGGCGAGTGGGGGGCAGAATATTGACTCGGCAGTAGGCAGGCGCTGCTGCCGGGCTGAGCCGGACACAGCTTGGGCCCGGGCGGAATGCTCCCAGTTAATCTGGCCTGGCCTCGGCCTTACATTCCTCCTCCCCCGTCCCCCCACTCCCTCATACATCCCACCCTTCTCCCTCTCCCAACTCACCGCTCCACCTCTGCCGCTTTTGCTCTCATTTCTCCCCTATAACCCTTACCGCTCCCTCCCACCCCTCCCTCACGGACCTTCATTCATTTCTTTTCCTCGTCTCCTTTCTGATCATCCCCGTTTTTTCCCCTTCTCGGCTCGCGTCTTATTGCCCTGCGGGGTCCCTCCCCTGCCCTCGTGGTATGTGTGATGTAAGTAAAGTTTTGCACGG
>NW_026267163.1:1404168-1411943 GCF_000697945.3 Frankliniella occidentalis
GTCAAAGGAATCGTGTACACAAAAATAATGAACAAAATGCTCAAAATTATACAAGAAAGTTCCCCCAGTCCAGAATACATCAAAATACACTTTAAAATGCAAGAATTTTAAAAAATATGAAAAATACTAGCTTAGACTGAGCTAAACCTAAACACTTGTTTAAAACAAAACAATCAAAAAAAAACTTTTCAATTTACTTCCTTTTTTTATTATTTTTTTTTAATTTTAAAAACCTGTGCCTCGTAGGGCGGTATTTAGGACATCCGTGCGGCGCTGCAGTGCACATCGATTTTCTCGCCCGTGCCTTATTTTTTTTCCACCAGAAATGAAACGACCGCCCCCACAGTTCCGACAACACGGTGTGTGGCTACGAGTGGAAAGACGGGGGCGAGAGTGGGGAAGAGGGAGTTATTGGAGAAACGTCAGTCAGTGCCCTGGTGACACGTTTGACAGGCAGTCTCCATCGCCAGCTCTGGCTTCCACCTCGCCGCCGCCACCGTGCGACACGCGGCTTTCGGATTCATCACTTTTCACACGCGGTTGGCTGGCGTTGGCGATATCTTGACTGTGATTGCCTCCGTCAGGTGGCTTCACCCGGTGGGGTGTGCAGTGGAGCGTGCTTGTGGCACGGACGATTTGCATGCACCTGTTTGAACTTACTTCACTCTTCCCCGTATACAATAACGCAAAATGAAAAACTATGATGTATTTGTACACGACAGAAAATTATCTGCCAAAAATATATACATAGCACATCACAAACGCGAATACTTTTGAGGAATAAAAGTACGAATTGCGCTTCGCAACAACAAAAAATGTCAACGAGCTGTCGGCTTGCCGCGTGTCGAGAGAGAGCGAGAGGGAGAGAACAAAACAAGGGAAAAAATAAGAAGAACGAGACAAAGCGGAGCAACACGTCCTCCCCCTGTCCCTCGCGCAGTTCGCAGCGCCACCACGGCGCCGCGCTGAGGGCGCCACCGACCGGGAGGCGGAGGGGTAGCCGGCCGGCCCACACAAAGGAGACAAAGGAATTTTGGAAAGCCACTGGCTTCGATTCTCTTTTCTGGCCTTTCCCCTTCCCCCTCTGTCTCGGCCTGAGGGCGCAGCGAGGCGAGAGGGCCCGGGGGCTGCCGCGGTCCTGCCACAACGTCCCCGGACACGCTCCCCGACGACGACGCAGCCCTCAGCGGGCGAGGCCCCGGACGAGCTCGGTCCTCCAGGACACACCCCGCCATCACTAACCGACTCAACAAACTGGCGCGCTTCTTTTCTCCGTCTTCTTGTTGCGGGACAAAAGGCTGCGCTGGCCGGCCCGGCTGGGGGGGAAGTAACTCTCCAGAACAAAGAAAGTGTCGTTGAGACACCGGGCGCGGTACGGTACGACCCGCTTCCCAATATTACTCTCTGCCGGGTCCTCTGGGCCCCTCCGGGGGCCTCCCGGGCGCCTCGGGGGGCGGGCGGCTGAGCCGTGGCTCCCTCTCGCGCGTCAGGCTGCCGCCGGCTGCCGCCCCGCCGGGCGCCCCCGTCCGCGCCTCGCCCCGCTCCGCCTCTCACCCCCAGGGCCACTCTCGCATTCACTATGACATGTCCTTGGCGCAAGGAATGTCGCTGCACGGCATTTATACACTCGCTTTGTCGGGGAAAGGGGGTCAGGTCAGTCCGACGGAAAACACTGTCAGAAAGGGGCATTGTATTGTGTTTTGTGTGAGGGCAATTGTTTTACCGCTGTTCACACACACACTGAAAAGGTTCTGTCGGTTGTGTTTTGTCTTTTGTCGTTTCCGAAAACGTTTTATTTTTAAACGAATTCTTGACGCAACTGCTCGTGACATTTTGCCCCGCTCGCTCTTTTCGGACGGTGACCAGCAGCGGACTGGCCCGCTGGTATGCGCCAAAGCCGGGGACGGGGAGCTAGCCGTGCGCCTCTGAGGGCCGCATTCCTGTGCGTCTAAGTACGACTCGGGGAGCAGAAGCAGCGAGGGAAAGAAAAATGTAGAGCAAGCTGAGCGGCCAGGGGAGCTTACCTGGCGACGAGCCTGGCGACTCCAGCAAACAGACCTGGACATTTTGACTTAAACTTGTCCTCCCTTGCTCTCTCTCCCTCGCTCTAACTCTAACGTTGGCATGGTCGTTTGTTTCGGCCTGCGAGCCGGGGTGCTTAGAGGGTAATCCGCGTTGTCTCTCTCGTTTTGAAGGAGAAGCAGAGCACGAGTCGAGTAAGGGGGAGAGGGGGTGGTACAGGTGGGATGCCAATCCCCTGGAGGCTGGCTTCCTCCATTGCCCTCTGCACCGCCCTGCCCTGCCATGCCCGCGCTGGCCTGCCTCGTCCCGTCCCCGTCCTGAGGTCGCCCGCGGCCACCTAACGCTCTGTCTCTCTTGCTCTTTTCCCAGTAGCAAGACAATTCGACTTCCCTCATCCCTCGCCCCGCGCATCATTTCTTAGAGAGCAAGGAGAGATATCGTGAGCTTTCTTATTTTAGATATCCTAGTGTCACTCACCTTTCGAAACTGATGGGGGACCCCCCCACCCTCTCTCTCTCTCTCTCCCTCGCACTTTCCCCCTCTTTTACTCTCTCCACTCTAAACTGGTTGGCGTCTTTTAACGCCAAAGAATTGGCGTTCTGTGATAACGCCAGAAGTTGGCGTTCAAAGACGCCAACATTTGGCGTTTTTCGGAAAAGAACGCCAATATTTGGCGTTCTTTAAAGGACGCCAATATTTGGCGTTAAATGACGCCAACCATTTTACAGTGTCCCATCGCTGCACTACGTTCTTCTACCCCCTCCCCTCCCCCTTGCCTTCTCCTTCCTTGAGCCGTGCAGTTTGCGCTCCTTTCAATGGCGTATTGCTTCTGCGACCGCGTCCCCCCCACATCTCAATCGGATCTCCCGAAACGCCAATTTGGAATTTGCTGGTCTCCTTCTCTCCCTGGCTGTCGCTGTCCTCTTCCTCCGGTCGGGGACCGAAGGGCGGTGAGCCGAGGGCCAACATCGTGCCAGCCAATGAGTCGCGCACAGCAGAGGTGCACAGTGCACGACAAGCGGGGGAAGAGTTCCTGCATTAGTCAAACACATTTTACCCTTATCTTTGAAACAGCGGCGTGACTTTTATTTTCTCGGCTCCCTGTGCGGGACGGTGGTGGGGCCATGATAGGCCGAAGGTCCTACTACTATCATCGTGGCGCCAAGCGTCCGGGTGTCGGTCCAGTGCCCCGAGCCGTTTCCAGCAGGGCCGGGCCCTGGCTTGCTTGCACAAACCTGCATACTCAAATGCGCCTGCCCTGTGTGCTGTAGATAGCCATAGATAGGATAATGGATTTTCCGGGATTTTATTCTAGTGGAGATACACCCTGAAAAATCGTTTCTTGATTCAAGTGCAAGCTGACCCAAGATGAAATTCACCATTGAAACAAGGTAAAATAGTCTTTGGAATAAGATTTTTCTCTCATTCGAAAAAATATTTCAGCATGTTTCAAGAGTAAATTTGATCTTGCGTCAGCGTGCACTTGAAACAAGGAAAAATTTACATGAAACAAGAAACGATTTTTCTAGGTAGTCTTGGGCACAGTGTTGGCCCGCGCCTGGCTCCAGCTCTCCGCAGCTCCGCACAGCTCTGCGCAGCTCTGCTCGGGGTGCAGTTCAACCCG
This sequence comes from Frankliniella occidentalis, assembly GCF_000697945.3. Classification (NCBI taxonomy): domain Eukaryota; kingdom Metazoa; phylum Arthropoda; class Insecta; order Thysanoptera; family Thripidae; genus Frankliniella; species Frankliniella occidentalis. Next base: position 1,407,815 of record NW_026267163.1, read on the forward strand.
CCGCAGCATTCCGCCCTCGTACTCGTGCCGGTCTCAGTGCGCGGTCGTACGCGGTCCACCCGGCGCTAAACTTGCGCCCCCGGCCCCCCAATCCATTCCCGGCCCCCTCCTCCCCTTCTGATTCTCCCCGGCACCGTCGTCACCAAGTTGGATGCAATGCTCTTTCAAAAGCGCATTAACCAACTCGGCGCTCCTCAAACTCCAACTCGGGACTGCAATGGGGGGCGGCGCCCTGACGGGAGACGGATACTGGGGTCGAGTCTTTCAATTAGACCCTCCTGAGAGCGCCTGCGTGTGTGTGCGTGTGTTGCAGGTGGGCGTATGTGTGTGTGTGTCGTGACGCATGCTCACCCATCCCTCTTTCTGTCCGCCCACAAGCTTGCCTTTCTACTTCACCCCTAGAGAGAGAGAAAGAGAGAGAGAGAGAGAGAGAGAGAGAGAGAGAGAGAGAGAGAGAGAGAGAGAGAGAGAGAGAGAGAGGGGGGGGGGGGGCAGAAAAGGAAAAATCGCGGTGGCTTTGCTTGAATAATGAATTAAAGTTTGTTCACTCTACGCAACCTGTGGCGTGGTTGCTGAGCCCGGGGTCACGCCATCTCGCAAATCAGACAATGCGCCGCTGAAAATCATCATTTATCAGAGGCGCGCCCGTCGCAGTCAGTGTATGGCGTGCGAGGCGCGGGGGTCGCCGGTGTGTCAGCCGCGCGCCCCAGAGTGCCGGTTTAGCTGCCACGCCAGCACCCGAGCACTTCGTCACATATGCATGTAGTTTATAACTGCTGAACTTGTGGAACTGTCGGGTCGGGCACGCCGACGGTGAGCACAGCATCGGGCCGTCATCTTCGCCGTAGTGTAGGAGTGTCTCCTTGCATCTATAGGGCTGCGGGCTGGCGGCTGTTTACCGTGCTGATTGCATTTATTGATGAACGTCAATCGGAAACGATCCGATGAAGAGGAATCTCCGGGAATCTCCCTCGAGGAACGGGAACAGGGCAATTCGCACTTTTCGTAAATTATGCTCGTCTTAGATCAGAGAGTTTTACAGTGCCGTGCTAAAAGAGACTGTCACACGACACTGGCTCTCTTAGGAATGCGCTTAGGACATGTTGTTGACCCACTCTGTAGGCGAGGAGGGTGTTGGAGCGTGTTTGCCGCCCTTACTGTCCGTCACGCGCGGCTGCGACAGCTGCAGGCCGGTCCGGCCGGCCGGACTTCCCTCCCTTGGCACGACGCCCCGCCACGCCCCGCCACGTCCCGCAACGCCCCGCCACGCCCCGTCACACCCCGTCACACCCCGTCACACCCCGTCACACCCCGTCACACGGCGCGCCGAGGTCCCAACTCCAGTTACTGCCGCACGGCCAAGCTATCTGAATAATTCAGATCTTGTAGGCTACGCGCGCATCCACGAGGTCCGGAAAAGGTGGGGAAGGGAGGGGGGGAGAGGGACTCCTGCAACACCGGCCCGGGCTGCGGAGGGGAAAGAAAAAATTAAAATGGAAAACAGCCCGGCTCTTTGATTTTCCAATCATGAAACCGGAGCGGCTACAGGGAGACGTAAGACGATGACTCTGACTCCCACTCTCTAGCTTCCTCCTATCTAATGGTGTAAGGTGTCTTTTGGGGTGGGAAAGAAAAGTGGTTGGGCTATATGGGCAAAGGCAGGGTATCCAGCAAAAATGTACACCCCAAAAAATGTGTTCTCATTGTTATTATTTCGATACATTGTCGACTACGACATTGAAACGTTATCGTTACGAGTCATTGCGCACTGGATAGGGATCATTTTAACGATTTCGCAGTCGCATTTTCGTGAGGGTGGGTTTCTGTCGACAAGGCGAGGCGCTCCACATAGCGGCGCTGGCGGGCTCAGCCAGGCGCAGCCAGGTGAAGCTCCTCGCCGCCATTGGTCGCAAGTCGCCCGGACGGAATTCTGTTACCGTGGCGGACCCAGGGTGAGGTTGCAGTAGGGGGGCACGGCGGTACTCGCTGCTGCTCGTGCTACCCCCTCGCGGCTGGTTAATTTAGCAGAAATGGACTCGGACGGGGTGGATATCGAATCGGATGGTGTGAGAGGGGAGGAGTGCTCTTCCGCTCTGCCCTGAGAGGGGTAGGGGGGGGGGGGCGGTGGAGAGCAAAGGGGCAGGAGGGAGAAGGCAGGGTGCATACAGAGGTGAATCAGCTATCTTGGCATTTAAAAACGGCGGCGCCCCTTCGGCACTCCCCTCCCCGTCGCCGCCGAGACCTGTTGTTGTGCCGCTGTTTCCCCTCGAATCAATCACCGAGACATCATTTCATTCGCCGCGCGGCGCTGTGTGTGCGCGACGGGGTGGGGGGCGAGGCGCGGGACGGACTGGGCGGCCACTTAAGAAAGTCACCCCCCCCCCCTACTTGCGTGCCACGAGCCAGATGTGCTTTCAGGGCTGCTTGACGTTGACGGACACCTGCACGCCCCCGCCCGGGCGCCGTGCCGCGCCCTCTCTGCTCCACTTACCGGAATTACACGGATATATAATATATTTAACGCCCCGCGGTTGTTCTCACGCCACCCCCACCTTTTACCCATTCATACGCCTGCAAGCCTGTCACGACGCTCAAAAACATTAGAGGAGCAAAGTGTTTCGAGCGGCTCCATCAGAACCCCGGGCTCGACGGCGGAACGAGAGGGTGCCCCGCCCCCGGCCCCGGGTGCCCCGTGTGTCCGCCCGGGTTCACGCCGGTGCTGTGGTTTAGAGGCCTCTGGCTGCCTCCAGGCCTCTAGTTGCGGCGCGCAGCCACGCGCCTGTCTGCTAATTCAATATGTCTGTGGGCGCTGCTGGCCGCCTCTGGCAGGCTCCGAACCCTTCCCCGGGCCCGGGGGGCGGCTCGGGGGCGGCGCGGCGCTCACATACCAGACGGGCTGGGCGCGGAGGGTCAAATGAATGGACTGCAGGCCATTTGTCAGTGTTGGTGTGCGGCGGCCCCGTATGTGATCCGCAAGGCCGGGGGGCGGCCGGACCCGCCGCGGCCGAGGCCGAGATCCGCGGTTGGATTCGATTCTCCATCACGCCTCGGCTGTCGTCCGCCCCGCGCCCCACGCCACTCCGCGCGGGAAATTGATGAAAACGATCCCTCAGGAAAAGAATCATTACTCGCTTTGAGGGGAACCTGATTTGGGGGCGGCGGCCCTGCGGGGGAGGGGGTCGTGGCGGGGGACCGTGACGAATTAATCATCTCGCAGTGCGGGAAGGGAACAAGACGTGCTTCTTACAATTTTTTTTTCTTGTGTTCTCATTGCATTGCGCGCTTCGCTGGCCTGACGACAATTAGCGATGAGCGCGCAGGACGTGCCCGATCCCTCTCCACCTTCTTTTCTCGCTGGCTCGCCACCCTCCCCTCACCCCCCACCCCCAACCCGCCCGGGCAGCTAATCTGCCCCTCCCCCGCGCGGCCCACTGGCCCCTGGCCTGGCTCTCTTCCGTCGACGGAAACCTACTGATCACCGCGCCCTCTCTCCATCTTCCACTCTCCTTCTCTCCCAATTTCTTCCGCCCCTTTCCCCCTCTCTTCCCCCATCGTCCTCTTTTAGTCCGCTACTTTAACGGTCGCGTGCTTCTGTCCGAGGGGCAGTGGAAAGGGGAGGGGCGATGAGGTGCGAGATAGGGAAATGGCCCCACGCCTTTTTTTTCTTTTTTTTATGTAGAGCTAACCATTTTTTTTAAAGGCGGGAACTAGGAGAGCTACGTCATGTCCCCTTTTTTACACGTACGCAAAGCACACCGACGACCCACCACGACTAATCCGTCAAAGAGGCCTGCGACCACTTTACATTAACTAGCTCATGTTTCGCTCCGCATATAGCTAGCGACAGGGAATGCAAGGGGCTGAAGGAGGAGCAGGGAGCTGGCAAGCTGGCAGGGACCAGGGGGGCGTTTTTCACTCCACCTTACAGCAGCAGGAGGCACGGAGACCACGGACGGAGTTATTGCATTGCAAATGTAATTTCTGTACCGCTACTTCTACGCGGCGGTGGCCAAACTCGCAGATCCTCCTCCTTCTTCTGCTTCTTCCCTTCCTCTCTTTCTATCTCTCTCTCTCTCTCTCTCTCTCTCTCTCTCTCTCTCTCTCTCTCTCCCCCTCGCGGTTTCTTACT
>NW_026267163.1:1413280-1416107 GCF_000697945.3 Frankliniella occidentalis
CTCTCTCCCTCTCTCTCTCCCTCCCTTTCTATTTTTCTTCTCCCCAACCTAATCCACCTCTCTCTTTCTCTCTCTTATTCGTGCTGCCATCAATTTCTTATCGTTTGCTCTCGGCTTATTTTGAGGCTGTCGCCCCTCCTGAAAGGGGGATGGAATTTGAAGCAGGGTTCGGCAGATCCTAGGCAGGGCGTGGGAGAGCAATGCGGAGCGTGGTGGAGCGGGCAGGAGGAGCGCCCAAAATGATTTTGGTCAGAGCATCAAAGGGAGTATATCTTCTGAGCCTATTTAAAGGAGACGGCGCGACCGGCCGATATGGCCACGACTGTTTCATTATGTTGGTCTCTCCCCATCTCCCACTCGATGAATATATTTTTCTTTTACTTTCCACTTTAGCGCGCTTCCTGTGCCACTTTATTTGGCTTCTGTATTTCCTTCGAGGACGGAGGGTAAGGCGACACATTTCTCGACGAGAAGCACATTCTACTCACCCTGCTACCGCTTTGAAGACTTACACACAAAAATTTGTTTTAAACGCGTTAAACGTTAACATCTTTTTTTTCGAGGGGCCTATAACTTCAACACTTTAGAATATCTTTGAAAGTCGAGAGGTCCCCCAATCGCCAACTCGTTGTACACCGAGGGAAAAAAACTTGCAAGATACTGACGATAGCTCGCAGATACCCGCGCAACTCGTTCTTCACTCACTTTGAGTGTGGGGGACCCCTCGTTTAAAGTAATGGCAACCGTTAGAGTTGGAACTTTCGACGTATGATACGTAAAGCTCTTCGTCCATATGTGCCAAATCGAAATCTTACATTTACTTGAATGATGTTGACATCCCATAAGATGCTCGTCGGTCGAGCCGCATTAGCTTGATCGCATCCAGGCCCTCAGCCTTGACGTTGAGACTGCACGAGGACCTGAAAAATGGCATTTCACCACCGAAAGGAAGTGTACGTAACGAAAATAAATTTTGAAAAGCGGCAGCTCATCCCACCTAATCAAGTAAGGTCCCGCTACCGCTCGCTACCCACCCCAACCCCGCGTCCCCCGAGCCATCAGCCAACCCGACCGGGCAAGGAGGCCCGGGAAGGCGGCAGGCACCACCCCACCCTGCCCCACCCCACAGGCAACCATCAACCATCAATCTTGTGGGGCACACCCCTGCGCAGCCGTCCTTCAGGCCTCCGGCGTGGCCGGCGGCCGGGGCCGGGGCTGTCGGCGCCCAACCCTTTCTTGGTCCTCACTCACTGGCTGCAGGCAGTATCTTCATTGCCCCCTTCTCCTTTGCCTTTTTTTCGGCACACTCCCCTCCTTGCTCCCCCCTGTGTATGCCTCGTTTTCACTTACCCTGGTGCAGCCCCGCAGACTCTGGGCCGGTCTCCTCTCTCCGCAAGTTGTGGCGATAAGGACTAGTTCTGGGGACACAGTGTATGCCTATGCCGGCGAGCCCCCTCCCTCGGCTGGCGAGCTGCCCACTCTGTGCTTCCATTAAAAGAGCGACAGATTACGCTGAGCCCGGGACCGAATTACCTCCATATGTGCTCAGCGCGAGAGAGATGGAGAGAGAGAGAGAGAGAGAGAGAGAGAGAGAGAGAGAGAGAGAGAGACAGAGAGAGACAGAGAGAGACAGAGAAGCTGGGTAGGAGTGGGACAGAGGCGCAGCAAATGCGAAACTGAGAGACAAACAGCGAAAGAGGGGGCCGTTCGCTTGCGAGAGAGGGAAGTTGCGAGGCAAACTGGCAGAGAGGGAAAAGGGGAAGAGGGGTGGATGGCTCTGATCGAAAGCAATGCTGCGGCAGGGAGAGGGCGAGTGGACAGGGAGGTTACTATAGACCCTTAAATTGGTGACGGGCAGGTTGGTAATGGTACGCAGCGGGGGGTAAAAGGGGCGGGGGCAGAAAAACGACAAGATTGGAACTGTCATGCGCAAAAGTAATCCCAGCCGTTCGAAAACTCGCGCCGCTCTCCGGCCCTGTTGTTGTGTCAACCCCCGCCTACGCTTAGAGGGAGGGTGTGTTTGCCGTCTTCAGCGTACCTACAGGGCGTCCGAGAGGAAATCGGAGGAGTTGGGGTAAAATTATAGAAACAAGTTGTGTGTGTAGTGTAAGGAGGTGGTCAAATGGCTGCCCTTAGACGACATTTAGGGGTGGGGACGGGGACATCCTCGAGGTCTTACGTAAGCAGCATTATGTGCGAGGGGTCCATGACTCGGAAATTTCGTGACCGGTGAACATATTTAAAAGTTATATTGAATATTCGTGAATATCAATTAGTATACTGAATAATCGTCAATAGAAATTACAATTTCAATACTGCTGTGTTGAATGAATACAAAAGGAATAATTGTGAATGTTGCTGAATATCGACTATGAATACTGATTTCTGTTTGAACCGTGAACATCCACGGTTGTAGCCTCCTCGATTATGTGTTGTCACGCGTCACGTGTTTATTGAGTAAATGATTGTGCGAGATTCAGACCTATTGGAAAGGATCGTGAAAGAATTATGAACACGGCGAATATTAAAAGACTAGCACGGCCGCGCCGCGCGGGGGGGGAAAAGACAAAAGGAAACAAAGCATGGACCATTGCCGTGTAATTAAATGCCGAGAGAGAAGGGGGTGCCTTACCGCTCCCCGCCTCGCCACGCTCCGACCGACGGGCATCGCTCTGACGCGAGCTGCCTCCGCCGCTCGTCGAGTTCCGACTTTTCCATCCCAACGCCGCCGCTGCCGAGTTGTTGTGAGTTGTTGTGTGAATGCTGATCACGGGCCGCGGTGCGATTTGCCCCCCTAACTCGCCCCGCCCCGTCACGCCCCTCCACG
>NW_026267163.1:1416576-1418723 GCF_000697945.3 Frankliniella occidentalis
CCCCGCCTTACCCCTCTGCGCTTTGGGTGCTCTGTGGGCGGCTCTGAGCGCCCAACGGACCGCGCGCGCGACGCTTAAATAAAAATTAACCCTACGGCATTCCATGATTCTGCGCGCGCCGAGAAAAACTTTTTGAAGCGGCGAGGCAAAAGTTATCGTGATGCGCCTCACGGCCGGTGGTGGCGGTGTGGGGGAGTAGGGGCAGTAGGGAGGGGTGCCCTTTGTAAGAGGCATAGTTGCGTCATTGCGTTTGTTCTGCGGGAGTCGTGGAAGGTATGGTCTCTGGCTTGGCTCGGCTGTAGGAAATAAAAGGAGAAACCTCGTCTAGCGTGGGCGATACAGCGGCGTCGACAAGATAAAGGTTCTCTCTCTCTCTCTTCCCCCCCTTTCTCTCCCTCTCCTCTCCTCTTTCATCCGGGCCTTTGTGATTCATGGCCGTTTCCATGTTGTGGTGCAACTGTGTTCTCGCATCCCGCATTCTGGCACCTGCGAAATTGCATTGCTCGAGACGATGACAAATTTCCTGCCTTCCCTGGCCGCCTGCCGGGCCGCCTGCCCGACCACCCCCCCAGTCTTGCCCTGCAGTGTGGCTTCCCTTCTGTCTGTATCCCTCCCTCTCTCTCCCTCTTTCTCTCTCCCCGGTGGGGCTGAAACTGCGCGTGCTGCCTGCTTGGGAGATTGGTTTCGCACTCGCATTCGCGGCTACAAAAGACATTCGCATATGCCTGCGTACAGTTGGCTTCTTCTCCTCATTACTATGTAGCCGACCAATTTCCGACTTCAAATACCCGATATAAAGTCCACATACGGAGATGTCGAGAAGAGGGAAGAGAAGAGGGTTTACGATTGAAAGCGCCCTGCCCTGCTCCGTCAAAATTATTTTTGGTGTGCACGCCATGTGTTTATGATTTGTGGACTTGTTTTCGCAATGCGCATTTTCCTTGTATGCCTATTCTTCGTTGGGAATCTGCGTCAATCAGTTATCCCATTCTTTTTACTTTTTTTTATATTCAACGGCTTTTTGACAAGTCCGCAATGAGTTTGAGTTTGCCCGTTCATCCCCCTACGCCGCCTATGCATGTTGTTGTTTTTCCCGCCTTTTTTTAGCGGTTTAGTTTAGAAGCAGGCCTCGTTGTGCGTATAGCCATTCCTTTCTGTCCCCACATGGTCGGCCCCGCACAGCACCCGCACTCCGCTTGTGATTATATCGGCGGAGTAATCACTCTGCTTTGTTCCAGGAGATGACAGGCTTTCATCGCCACCTCCCGGCGCCGTCACTCTTCCGGAGCTCCACGCACTGGATGTCAACGCGTCGCGCGCGCGCTCAAGATCCGAGGCATCATCCATTACCCGACACACGGGAATAGAGGAGCAAAGGAGGGGAGGGACGCCCCGCTGAGGGACCACGGCTAATCCTGCCGTTTAGGACGCTGCAAAGAAAGGGGTAAGCAGGACGAATTTCAAGTAGAAAGCTTAGTCAGGAAAATGTCATGACTGCACCGCGGACTGCACATACTTAAATATCATGGACATGTTATTTATTCATAGCATTTCTGACAAAATGCACCGCTAAGTTACGCATTTCTTAATTACATCAGTTTGAAAAAATTTGTTCACGGTTTGTTGGAATAATTTTCCCTTTTTTGCAGTATTTTTGTAGAACTTGTATATAGGACTTATTTTGTAGAACTTTTGTCGGACTTGGGACTTCTGCAGATTTCTGGGCAGTAGAAAACTCCTACCAAAGGTCTTTCTGTGCTATTGTAGCATCTAGAACTTCCCAATTTTTTATTAGTTTGCAATTGATGTCAGGGGTCGTGGTGCGCATAATGACGTGCGGAATTGGACGGAATTGGAGCGAAACAGACATTTCCATTTCTCTCACGTGTTTTGAGCACGGGCCCCGCTCGCTGCTGCTCTACGCACTCCGCTCCCTAAATTATGCATCCCATGTGTGACGGCGGGCTGCTCGGGCCGTGGCCCACCGTGCTGTGCTGTGCTCCTATGGCGCCCCGGAGGAGGGCTGAGCCGCGGCGCGCTCTTCGAACCACTTAGCTCGACACACCCCTTTAGCCGCGACCGGCGCTCATTGCCAGAAGAACAAGTAAGTAGTTTTGGATGTGACTGTGCGCTCCCTCCACGCCCCC
>NW_026267163.1:1418773-1422563 GCF_000697945.3 Frankliniella occidentalis
CTTCCCAACTGTTGTTCGAAGTGTAGTTCGAAACTAACCCGCCAAACTGCAGTAAAACTGTGCAACCCGCGAAAAAACAACAGTCCAACTGTTGTAAAACTACAGAAAAATTGTAGTTTTACAACAGATTACTATAGTTAAACTACATGTTTACTATATCACCCATATGCATTTTGAATCTAGTCAAAGGATAGTTTTAAACTTGATACTAGCTACAATGCAAAATCTACATTATCCGCAATCAGAAAGTAGTCAATGTACACTTGCACTGCAGAGGCAAATTTGGTCCGAGTGCAGTGAATCGCTATATTCCAAAAGGCAGATCCTTCCACCCGGGTCCGGGTACGCGACTGGCGTTTCCGATCTTCAACGAACACCATAACCTCGACCCAACAGGTTTATGCAATGCACCCCGACCGTCCGCACGCTGTTCTTCTTGCCACCGCCCTCACATCCCTCCACCCCCTCGTCCCTCCACTATCCTCTATCTCTCTTCTTCTTTCCCCCTCCCCCTCCCCTCCTCCCAGCCGCACCCTTTGCTGCTGTCCGAGTGAAGATGGGTAGTGTTCGCTACGTTTATATCAGCATCCACTTTTTGCTGATTCTCTCTATCTGTGTGTCTGTTTGCACTGTTCAAAACTAATAGCTTTTACTTCAACGCAATTTGCATATATGTCCTGTATCAATGTTTGTTATTACGATTAAATAAATTAAATAAATATTAATCATCATATTCACCATCCCTATTACTGTATGTCTTCCGGCGCTATCCGCGCTATTCCTTCCATCCTTCCATTATGTCCATGGTAAGTGCATACTCGTTATTTACTTATCTTCAGAGTGTACAGGAAAGAAAATTTACTATACAAGGTATAACTTTCTAACTAGATTTTTTCTTCGTAACTCTAGCCAATTTACAATAAAGAACAAAGTAACGATGTTTGTTAGAAAGAACGCGTCCCTTTACCTTAGATTGCGGTGACATTGCCTTCCCGCCGGGCTGACCCGCCCCTCCCCGCAGGAAACAGCACAGGAATAATCACGCAGAGTGGCGGCTGAGGCTAACGCGTGGAATATTATAAAAGGCACTTAATTCCAGCTCTTGCCGCGTGGAGTTCCATGGCCTTTGTGTTTCCAGTGCGGCCAACAACACGCCACTTTGCGTGGCGGGTGATGTGCCTTGCGTGTGACTGTGTGTGTGTGTGTGATGTGTACCGTGTGTACCTGTGTACAACGGCGCTCGCTGTGTTGTACTGCCTGATGTGTGCGCAGTGTTCGATGTATGAGTGTGTCAGGGGGAGACACGGGACGGTATGGGGAGGGGGTATGTGTTTGTGTTTGTCCGTGTGAATCTGCTTTCCTTCGATTTGAGTCTGTTTGTGGCGTCCCTATAGCACGCTAGAATACCAAAACGTGTAGACTGTGAGGCTCGGAAGGTTATCGTACTGTGAAGTAGTAAGCTGATGTCTAAAATTTATTTTGAAAATTATTTTCTACAGCGCCTACACTTCTATTTGTTACATATATACTTATTTAATTTTTAATAAATTAATCTCTCAAATAAACTTGGTAGATGTACGCCAGACCACGTCTCACGTAACAGGCTTCGCGATATCTCAGGAAACACTGTTACGCTGTAACACGCCTGGCATACCGACTTGGACTACCATCGCCTCAAGAAGAATACAAGGAATCAAAAAACGCGATATAAGCGCTGTTGAAGAGGCTCTGGGTGTTCCACTGGGGTACATCTGCCGGTGCTGACACCCGAGTCAGGTTTCCCTGAGACTCCCTGGAAGCACTGGAAGCCAGCCCCGGCCACACAACAGCCGGCGGCAGCGCAGCTCCTCTCTCTGGTAATTGAGGGGAGAAGGACGAAGCGACTGAAACCAGTCTGAAATTAGGTAGGTCGGTCCCCACTGTGCGCTCCTTCCGATGAAATCTCGCCAATCCATCATTGGGTCCCTGCTTTTCTCCCCCCGTCCCGAGCCGCCCCACCCTGCACCGCCCCGCCGCAGCCCGCCTCGGGGATCCGATATCTGTTCCATCAGTCCCACACCGACGTCTTGGCCGCTTGTGCCCTCCTCTGCGTTCCCCCCGTTCCCCTCCGTACTACCACCGCCGCCGTCGCCCCGCATGCAACGTGCACTAATCCCCATAGCAAACAGACTGCTACCCTCCCTACTCTCTCTCTCTCTCTCTCTCTCTCTCTCTCTCTCTCTCTCTCTCTCTCTCCTTCCCTCGCTCCTTGGAGAGAAGCCCCGTTCTCTTGGAACATGCCGGCCGGGATGATTTGCGTTTGTCTGTCCGAGCGAGTGGCTGTTCCCCTCGGTTCCCTCCCCGACCCCACCACAGAGGCGCAGTGCAGCGGTGCAGCGGTGCAGACCATTCAGTAAATGGAAACCCTTCAGTGCCGCCGCCGCCAGGCCAGGGCAAGCCCAGGCCACGGCTTTGTACTGGGCTAGAGCCAGAAGCCACGAGCGTTTTAGGCAGAGGATGCCTAATGGTCACTTGGTTCAGAGTTTGAGGGAGGCGGGCGCATTTATTATTTTTTGCGTATCTTTTGTAATGAGATGTCCGTATTCGTTAAATCAATTTTTTTTTTTGGAATTTAAATTGGTGCAGTATGAAATAAATAATTTACTGATAACCAGTGCTGTTAAAAGTACACATTACACGGTGAAAACGGTTTCTTGATATCCAAGGACCATCGGAAGGATTCATCGACGGGATAGAAGAAATTGCATGGGGGCGTCCTTGAACCGTTCTGATGGTCCTTGGAGAAGAAGGAACAATTTTCACCGTGTACACTCAGAAAGCTGGATTCTTGGATCAAGAGCAAAATGCTTCTTCACCAAATATTTTGTACATGAAGCGTTTTTGACTGACTCTGAAAACCCAACTGCATGCATTGCATGCTTTATATACATCATGTGTTCCTTCCCCGGCGGTGTCTGAGAGGAAGATTGTAGTCGAAATCCTCGACCAATTTTTACCAGAAGACAAGAAAAACTGAAAGAACAGGCTTTGAATTTCGACGGATATATACGCTTCACTCTTGCTGTTAGTTATATTTCTTCAAGTATGCCGCTCCGCAACGGAGCGGGAGGAACAGGGCGCCCCGCTACATGTCGTGTTTCAATAATGCTTTCGCCTTTCGCAGGATTAGGAGGAGACGAGGAAAAAGATGAGCGAAGCAGCGGAAGGCGGGAGGGGTTTGTGGAGGGGTGGGCTGCCAAACAGAGCGAGGAGCGCCCGCCCCGCGCCCCGCGGGTGTATGATGGTGATGACGATGTTTCGACACATAATAACCAGGGTAGAGATAATACGTCAAAGACGAACAATGGGGGAGGCTCCGCGCTAGCGCACACACTCTCACTCGCACGCACACACTCAAAACTAGGAGCGCGCAAAGTGTGTGCGTGTGTGTGCGTGCGCGCTGCTCTCGGATAGATAGGGAGCACGCACCGAGGTCACAGCAGCCGCTCCAACCAGGCACCGCCAGGCGCACGGGCCGATAAAGCCTCGCATCCCTCTCTCGTCTCGGAGATTACCCTCCTACTTACGTCCCCGCCGCCTCAGCCGCCTCAGCCGCCGCCTGCGATGGCCCGGGTAGGCCTCACGCATCGCTCGTCTGCTCGACGGGACTGCCTACCCTGCCCCTGGAGGCTGCCGGGAGCAGGGCGGAGCGGACGCGTTGGTGCGGCATGTCGGGATTGAGTGCCGACATCGAGTCAAAAAGAGTGGTCTCCTAAGCGCTCTCTCCTCCTCCTCCTCCTCCTCCTCCTCC
>NW_026267163.1:1422978-1435983 GCF_000697945.3 Frankliniella occidentalis
CTCTCTCTCTCTCTCTCTCTCTCTCTCTCTCTCTCTCTTCTACGCGCGCTTTTATTGACACCCCTTATGTTGCCTGCCTCACTCTGTCGTCTCTCTCTCTCCCTCTCATATTCTCTCTCCCGCAGCTCGTCGCAGGTTACCGCCAAACTTGTGTCTGTTAATGAACCAACTCGTGTCTTAATGAGGGAGACTAACTGCCGCTCCCGTTCGCCTCCGTCTCCCTCCGGTCGCCCCGCTTTGCGCTTCGGAGTTTCTCTGGGCTCCGCGCGCACTCCGCAGTCGGAGCCAACAGATTCCTAAGAACTCACTCTCACCGCACACGGCCCCTCTTGGCGTCACAGTGCGGCTGGTGGTCGCGAGGCCCGCGCTGTGCGGCCCTCGTGACGCGTGCTCGTAATCCGGGCAAAAAGCGGCCGGCTCATCCGGACCGCATTTTGTCATCCCCGGCCGCCCCGCCTGTGCGTGCGGCGCTGAGCCCCCCCCCCCCCCTCCCCTTCCCCAACATCCCCCGCGGCCCTCCGGGGCGCAGCACGGGTTCACAGACCCACATGCCAACTGAAAGGCGCCGCCGCGCACCCCCCAAGAAAAAGGGGTTGGCGCGCGCTCTCATTTGCCGGGCGCATGGTCTTGAGCCACCTTGAACCCTTTTCCGTCTCCCCCCCCCCCCCCCCCCCACACACACACACCAGTCTCCCTCTATCTCTCACCTCCCCTTTCCGCCTTCTCGGCGGCTTCCCTTGAGTTCACACTCGCGGCCCGCGCGCGGTCAGTCAAATTGGAAGGGGAATTTTCCAGCGGAATGGACTGCGTCGCCAAAAATGGTGCGTGTTGTTTTCGGGGTTATTTCGTTTCTTTGCGAATGTGGCCGAGAAATTGGTCACAAATTTGACAACATCTGCTCCGCGATGCCCCCCGCCTTTCTCGCCGGACTATTTTTAAGAAAAATAATTTTGCTGTGAAGGAGGGGCCGTTGACTGATTTGCAGCCCCGCCCGCCCCCTTCCTCTCCTCGGCCACTAGCCGCCTTCATTACCGGGCGAAAAGGGAAAATGGAATCGGGAAGCAGCGGGCCGAGCGGCACAATTACTAAACGACTAAACGACCTGCTGGAGGCGCGAGCGGCAAGGGGCAAAGCAGGAAGGGGCGGCGGGGGGTTTGGAGGAGGGGGGACGGGGATAAAAAGCACAAAGGCATGGGGAAAAATGCCATCGCGTGACGCGCAGCCTGGTCATTCCCGAGAGTGTTGGAGCCAAAATGAGAATAGAGAGGAGGGAGAAGGCGGGAAAGGAGAGTGGAAAAGAAACGATAAGCGCGTAAGCGCAAGGCAAAGAGAGAGAGAGAGAAAACCGACGCGGAGAGGTAAAGGATGGGAACTGGCCGTATGGCGGGCGTTTTCAACCCTTTATTTGCGAACGACTGGGACGGACGGGGAGAGAGGGGACTTGTTTGCAAATTCTATAGGAGCTGGTTGAAAACTTCAACAAGTGCCGAGGCACGCGGGCGCGCGCGTGCCGCTTTTATTAAAAATTTTGTTTGAAGGAGAAGCGCTTGGTTTTTCGGTTGTTGTTTTCCTTTTTCTTTTACTCTCGTGCCACATTTCCTGTGTGATGGCGGGTCTTCTTCGCTCTACCTGCCCGGCCGCCACCCTCTTGCCGTGTGCCGACAGTCGCGTGACGGCGGCTGGTCGGTGCGGTGTGGCCCCGCGATTATTCAGCCGAGCAGGGGGACGCGACGGCCTGGTGAAAGTTTGATGGGGTTTTGGGGCAGTGTGCCGATCCTCGATGGCGCTGGGCCGGCGGCCGGGCGCGGGGCACCATCGACCCGCATCGCCTCCTGTTTGGGAGATGTGGACTGGCCGAGTGGCTCGTCACGACGGGCCACGCCGGGCCCAGGGGGCAAGGGGCACCATATACTATATACTACCCGCCACGCCCCGCCACGCCCCGCCACGCCCCGCCACGCGCTGTGGACCACCTGCTGGGGTGGATCAACTCCGTGAGAGGGGGTGGTGCTGGAGGGTCCACGAGGAGGGGTGTGGTGTGGGTCTGCGAAGGGGGCGAGGGGGCGGAGGTCCGCACGCCACCATGGTGGCACAGCCGGTCGTGGCCGAACCCAGTTCAATTGGGGAAATGGCCCATCAATTTCTTTGTTCTGTTATCAGTCCCCCCCCCCCCCAACCCTCCTCCACCGTCCCGCCTCGGTTTCACTCTGCCCCGGTCTTTCTGCTGTGCTCTTCGCTTTGCACCCCCGGCCGCCCCGCCGCCGCCCCGCCGCACCGCCGCTCTGCTTTGCTTCATATGCAAATTGAAACACCGTAAATTCTGTCGGCCGGCACTTGGGCAGGACCCGCCTAGGGCGGGCCGGGCGGGCCCTCTGGCCGACCGGCTACACTGTCCTTTCTGCATTTATTTTCGGCCCGTAAAATTCCTGCTGCGGTCTCATATCAGCGTCGTAAACTGCTGCTACAGGCACACGCATATAAAAGGGATTCAATGCATGTGCACAGCAGAATGTAAACGAGAAAGAGCACACTCTTTAATCTTGCTGAATCCTAACTGAATATGCATGCAGAAAACCGTCCACCATTGTAAATTGGATCCACTAGAAATTTATGATGCAAATAGTACTTGTCAGAGTCATTGTCATTGTCATTTGAAGCCACCAAAACCGAGCCAAAAACGTTCCTTCTAAAATTTTGGTTAAGATTGAATTAATAGGCGTTGGAAATGTTCAGATCCCAGCCCCATTCTATTACAACCGGTGAACTTTCTTACACCACAAAGTTCACCGGTTTTTATTTTGAAGTGCAATCCAAGATTTTTATACAAAAATTATTTTGAAAGTATATCTGAACGAAAAAATCTAGTGGAGCAGAGAATATTTTTCCAACTTCCTTTTTCTTCCACTTCCTCGTCGCCTTGCCCCCACCCCACTCGGGCGCGGCGAGGAGGCAGAGCGGGGCCCGCGCCGAGGGGGAGCCGGCCCCGCAAAGCCGGACGGGGCGTGCCAACACATTCAATGTGGGGATTTTCGCGGGTAAACTTCAACACATTTCGCTAAGCACTCGTGGAATAGACCGTCGACGCCCGGGATGTTGCGGGGACGACGGCCCCGCGCGGACATGGCGCGAGGGGGGCGCGGGAGTGGTGCGGGGAGTGGTTGGGGGCGAGCGAGTAACGGATGAGAAATACTGCAGAGGGCTGGGTCGTGTTTCTCTCCCGCCCCTCCCTCGCTTTTCTAATGACAGGGTCGTGGCCATGCCTCCCGCCCAGCGACGCGCCCTCCCGCTGAAGGTTTACTGACGTGCCCCTTCGACCTAAGCCGCTTCCTACGCTTTTGGTTTCATCCATTATTCCCTAAGAGGGGCGTGTAAAAGAGGCGGCTGGGCGTGGCGGGGCATGCTGGGGCGTGGCGGGGCGTGGTGGAGCTGGGCGTGGCGGGGCGTGGCGTGATGGAGGGAGGGTATCATTGTATGATCCCTCATAATGCCACGGTCGAGGCGCCCCCCGCCAGGGCTTTTGCCTGTGGCGTGGCGTAGCGCAGCCCCATCTGGGGTAGAGGCGGCAGCAAAGTGCAGGGCCCGCTGGAAGGAGGGGGAGGGGGGCTTGCCTTGCATGAGTTTTGCCCGGTTTTGCCTCTCTCTCTGTTGGGTCGGGATTAGCCGCCAGCATGGAGATTGGAGCAAGTTGCCTTGTGGAGCAGTAGATTAGGCGCTCCTGGGGGCCGGAGCCAAGCGCACAGAAGGCAGAAGGTTTCAGCGTAATAGGGTCTCGTTTTCCTCCGCGGGAGACACACAATTCCTTGATTATTGTGTCCCGCGCGTTGCACTGGGCGACGTGACTTGCAGTGACATAAAGTACTCGGCATGGCATCGTCCGTCTCAAAGGCGAGGCGCGGGCGGGGATTGTGCGTCGTGCACTTGAAGTACAATGACGCCGTGAGGCGGCTGCTCGAGGCCCATCCCATAACACTCCTCATTTCGCGCTCGGCTCGGCTCGGCTCGGCTCGGCTCGGCTCGGCTCGGCTCCGGGACATTTCAGTCTGTTGGGCCGCCTTTGACTCGAGGAGGACGCGCATTGTCAATCAGTCGGGTCTCAAATATCGTCGAATGAGGGCTGGGGATGGGGAGGCGCCGGGGGGAGAAAGAGATAAGGGAGGAGAGGCAGGGGAGCGAGCGGGGAGATCGGGAATTGCGAGGGTTGCAGAGGAGGGAAGGGGGGGAGGGGTTGTACTCCGCGTAGCTCAGTCAGCGAAAATTGCATATATTGCGAGACGAACGCCCCCCTCTACGTCATCATGCTGCCATTCAAATGTCCCATTGGTGTCACTCAATGCAGTGCTATGTAAGTCTGTCTGTCTGTCTCTCTCTCTCTCTCTCTCTCTCTCTCTCTCTCTCTCTCTCTCTCTCTCTCTCTCTGTCTCGCTCTCTCCCTCTCTCTCTCTCTCTCTCTCTCTGTCTCGCTCTGTCTCTCTCTCGCTCTCTCTCTCTCTCTCTCTCTCTGTCTCGCTCTCTCCCTCTCTCTCTCTCTCTCTCTCTCTGTCTCGCTCTGTCTCTCTCTGTCTCCCTCTCTCTGTATCTGTCTCTCTCTCGCTCTTTCTCTCATTACATTTCGTTGAAGCAGGACGTCAACGGTGCTCGCTACGTAGGCGCTAAAGATTCGTATGAATGTTCGGTGATTTTTCTTGGGCGTGTTTCACGGGTCACGGAAAGCTAGGAAATCGAATGTTGGTCCAGGAAAATGACAGAATCTTGCTCCAAATGGTTGTTTTCGAGCTTTCGGCGGCATTTGTAATTCTTGGGGAGACGAAAAGTTCAACGAAAAATCGAGTAAATTTGCTATTATTGTGGGTGGCTGAAAACTCTGTCCCAGTTACACTATGTGCCTTGTAAACGCGGGTGTAGCGGGTGTGCGGGTTGCGTAACTTTTGCCGAACTCTCTCGGGTCGTTTCGGAGCCATGATTAGTGACTGTGGTCCAGTAGGTACGTCTAGATCCGGTACAGTTTAGTTACAACATTCTAAGTTTTCCGTTTGTGTGTCTTAATTCAACCTTTTTTTTAATCTTTTTAATTTCCGAAGTAGATTTTCCTTCTGATACATTTCAACTTTAGTGGTGCAAATACCCACTTCTCCGGCCCGACAATAGTGGAACTTATACAACGAGCTCGAGGGACCTCTGGCATCCCCTGCCGCCCAGCCCTCGTTCTCAAACTCGTGCTGCCATCTCGTCGCAGTGAGCAGACCCGCGCGCAAGTGCTGGAGACACCCCGAGCTGCGGAGTGACCCCGCGCTGGCTGGGGCAAGGGGGTAGCGCCGCTGTCGCCTCTGGCCTGGCACCCCTAAGTGTTCCCAGATAATGGTTCATCCAGAAAGCATTTACAAACCTGCCAAGTTCAGCCCTTGCAAGCTCTCATGGCGCCTGGTAGGTAGACAACATTTTGGATGCGATGCATACATGTGCGGCGGGGTGGCCTACCCTGAATCGTACAGGCGCCGAGCTTCAGTGTTTTGCCGAATGAATCTGAGGAAAACGGACGTACTTTCTGGATGATCCCTAACGTAGGCAAATTTCCCACAGGTGCCCAGATGTTGTGTGGGGTGCACACGCACCTGCTTCAGGCAACCCCTCGGCCTAGGTGTACGAATGTGGACTAGTAGGCGAGGAGGCCTGGCGTAGAGGCAGCCCACTGCACACAAGTAGTGTAAACGTGGTGAACGTGGAAAGTTTTTCCCTCTCGGAATCCCTCGAACATGGCATAATAATGCCAATGACGGCCAAAGAAAACACAGGAAGACGAGGGTATGTTAATCGATTGAGTACACGATGAGAGCGCGCCACTTTGAGGCCCTCCCCATCATGTTTATCCGGCCCACGGCCCGCTTCCTGCTGGAGGCGAGCCCCACTCTGGCCTCGGGGAGGACGGCGGCCATGGTGCGGTGCGTGGCGCTGCCGCTGCTGCGGCTCGTCGGCATCCTGGCCGCGGTCACGAGCCACCTGCCCGTGGCCGGATGGCCGTTCGGGCCCGGTCCGCCCAGGCCATGGTCCAAGTGCTCCGCCTACGCCACGATGGTCCTCGTCTTCCTCGCGCTGGAGCTGCCGACCTCGGCCCTGGCCGGCGATTCGCTCCACAGCGAGTTCATCAAGGCAAGGGGCGCCCATGTGTACCGGGTGATTCAGAGAAGACGCTTTGCCTATCCGCTCTGCACGTAAGGCGCCATAGCCACTTCGGTAGGCAAACCCGCGCGCACCTGCGTCTTCTCTGAATCACCCGGTACGCTGGGCGCTGGCTGGCTAGAAACCTCCGACCAAGTGTTCGGGCTAAAGGAGGGTCGGGCCTACTGGCTTTACGGCCAAGTCCTGGGGCCAGCAGGGTACTAGCTGGTTGCCTCTGTTGGCAGGTGGCGACCTGGGCGATCGGCATGCTGCGCGTGCTCGCCCTGGCCGCGGGGGCTGGGCGGCGCGCGGCGCTGGCCGAGCTGGTGCAGTGCGTGCGCGCGTACTGCGACCGCCACCCCATGACGGCGCGCGGGTGGCGCGCGGTGCTCGCCACGCTCATGCTGGTGCCGCTGCACTTCCTCATCGTCGGCTACTTCCTCGCTCTCACCGTCATGCAGCTCTACAAGTTTGCCTCGCTGCTCATGGTCTTGCGCATCGTCTACGCCTACGCGAGCGCGGCCATCAGGACGATCGTCCCCTTCGTGGTGGTGCTCCTGCCCGCCGTGGTGATCGGGTCGCTGGCGGCGGACCTCAGGCACGACTGCCTCCTCCAGGTGACCGTCACCCGCGGCCGCCGGCACAGAGCCGCGCTGCCCTTCAGGCTCTCCAGGATGTACGAGTGGTGGCCGTCGCCCGCGCCCCGGGTTCCCCCGAGCGACCTGTGGCCGAGGCCTCCGAGCCGGCTGCAGTCTTTGACGCCTGCGACTGGAGCCGAGTGGGCCGCGGAGAAGGGACTTGTCGTCAAGCCCATGGACTTGTGGCCGGCGCTCGCTTTACCCAGCGCCACCAGTGGGGTCCCCGGCAGGGTGCTGTGGAGGCGGGTCGAGCCCCAACTTGATGAGATAGTCCCCCTCCACGGGGATACCCTTGAACCCTTGGCCTGGAGGACTTTGCGACAGCGGCAACAGCTGCTTTTCGACATTTGCCTGGCCGCGTACTCCGTCTACCAGTGGTGGCTGCTCTTTCTCGTTCTCAACACTTTACTTTACGAAACGCTCCACCTGTCCAACGTTGTCCACGCGCTGCACGTTAGGGGGCCTGCTCGGATCCCTCTTCTCCCAGAGGTCATCTATGCCCTGGCGAATGTTACGTATTTCGTAATATTGTGCTGCAGTTACCAGTGGTTTTCCTTCGAAGTGAGTACTTCTATTTCCGGTAGCACTTGTTTACGTCTTGGATTTTGTGTGCGACAAAGTTTATCTGTTTGCTTGTTTACAGAGTATCAAGATGGGTCACATCATGCAAAATTTCTTAGTGAGCTCCAGATTTATTGGGGTGCAGGATAGAGAAGAGGTAATCACTTGACCATCGAATGAAGGACTCCATTTGTCATGCATTATCTTCTATTACTTTCCCTTGTCAGATTACTTTATTCATGGAGCAAATCAACATTCAGGAATCGCACTGTAGTGTCCTGGGTCTCTTTGTTTTGGACACCGTAACTATGATGGCAGTAAGTTTGGTAAAACTCCTTACATACCTAAGGAAGCAACTTTCTAAAATTCTGATTCGGTTCTATTTTTACAGGTGATATCAGGAATTTCATCGTATGTTGTGGTTATGATTCAGTTTCAAGTCAACTTTTGATTAAGGGGTGAAGCCCAAAAGGGTACAGTGCACTTTAAACCAAGAGGCCGTTTCCAAAGTAGAGTGGAATAGTAAAGTTCATTGGTAACACGTGACTATATTCTAAGACATGATTTCTACTTACCCTCCAGCATGATTGCGACACAGACAGGAAACGTGCTTAGATTGCAACAATTTCTCATACATTTACGTTCGTAGAAAGTGGTAGCATGCGCCGACTTTATTTCAGTACAACACTGTAAATTGCTTACGAACAATAGGTTTGTAATGCAACCCAAAAAGTTCGTAGCTTACGAAGGATTTTGAAGCGTTGCTTACAAACAATAGCTTTACAGCTGTCCTCGTGAGTAAAATTATTAAGTCCAAGTCTCCCAGCTATTTAAGAAATTTGTACCAGTTTGCTTATCTAAATAAATCATCAGGAACTAGGTCCAGCAAGTCGCGTTTACGAATACCAACTCACAGAACTCAAAAATATCATTTGTCGTTTCTTGTCCGGTCATCTCAATTGTGGAATGAATTAAAATTATATCAGCTTTTGCACCTGTCACCGCAGACCATCAGGAGAAAGTTACTGAATGCATAAAATTGTCGTGTTGTTTGTATCCTGTACTTAATCTTTAGTTGTTACATTAGTTTTAAGTATTATTAGTCATTAAGTAGCTTTAAACATCCTGCTAGAGAGCGGGTTCTCATGTAGTGGGGCTTCTTAGCCCTTTTTGAGGATCCTTAATAAATTCAATTTCAATTTCAATTTCACACCGGTAGTGGGGGTAAAGGCTAAGCTCGGCTCAACCAATCAGGAATCTCTATGTTCCAGCCGCTATTCTTCTCCCTCCGTTCGTTAACCGAAGTACACTTGATTCTTACTAATAGTTAATGGTGGTGTCATCTGGGAAATTAAGGATTTTTGTTACTGACCGACGAAAATATTTTGTAAGGCGAGAAATCACACGTAAAAGTCGATATGCGAAGTCATGTTGCCGTTCCCGTCAAGAATTTGATTTTTTGTGATCAGGGCATCGTAAGGTAACGTAACTAAATTAAAAAGTAATGAAAATTACTTTTCACTTCAGTGTGCTAGTGTGCTTTTTGTCCCATACTTCTGAATTCCTACGTTTGAATCTGAGCGCCTTCCCGGCAGGCGAGAGTACGAAGGGTAGGTAACCGCACAACTTTCACATAACAGTCTTTGGCGACCACTATTGAATTTATTGTAAAAGCTTCTTGGATAACGGTATAAATTTACTGGAAATAGAAATTGATTTATTATTCAGGAACATGCATGAACCAATAAACTAAAGGCGACCCCAATAGCAATATCGATGTGTAACAAGCCTTGAACTTTGCCCTGCTTGCGTCTAGCTTGAAGTTTCAAAGTACAGCACAACACATGGAAATTACTCACATTTTCTGTGATTTAGGAAGATTTTAAGGAAAAGTTTTGTAGGTATTCTATTATAAACGTAGGTTTCTTATTTGTCAGTTGGTTTATTCAGAATGACATAAATATTAGCTCTCGTATATTGAAAAGAAACTTGTGGGCAGAGGGTTATGGTCGGTAAATAAATGCAATCAGATACAATGCAAATCCGTTGATATGTAAATATTGTTGACTTTTCGTCCGTCATTTCTTGTGTATAAATCTAATCTGTAGGGCAAATTTTATTCACCTTCTCTTTCTTCAAAATGACATTAATAGGTCCAGGTTATATGACATTCAATAGTGTTCCACTTATACCTGTAGATGTCTTCTGCTCTCATTTTAATCTAGCTGGTTTGTCTCCAGGAGAGTATGTTTCCATGACAAATGTACCTAACCTCCTGGGTAATCAGACAAACGACACCATGTTTACTGCAGCTTCATCAAGACGACTAACTGTAGTCAACAGAATTCTGAATACACCAAAGCCCTATATGAAACGTACCTCTGCGGGACTAGAAACATACCGTCTAGCTTCAAGTAAATAGATTATTCTCTGTTTTTTTTTGTTTTTTTTCCAATTTGAGTCACTAATGCTGATTTATTCAATTGCTGAATCATGCCTAACACAATATTTAAATTGATCTTCAGCTAAAACTCAGGTGACCATTGGTGATGTATCAAAAGATGTCTCAGAGCCAAAGAATCCGGAATATGTACCTATAAAGTATTGTAAGTATTCACCATTGAGTTGGGAATTGCATTCCTTTCTTTTCCTCTCACACCCACACCCATATACACATTTCTTTTGTTTCCTATCTAATGCCAATGTATACTTTTTGTCTGCAATACATCAGTAAAGGCAAAGGAGAGTCAACATACTTTGAGACATTTACGATGGATGCTGCAGAAGGATCTCCTTGGTCAAGATATGTTCTTAATGGGGCGTCCTGGACCTGCACGCAGAAGATTAGCCATGCAATTTCTCCAGGTTACTGGACGGGAATTAGAATTTGTCGCTCTTTCCAGAGATACCACAGAAGCTGATCTAAAGCAGCGCCGAGAGATTCAAAATGGTAGCTCTAAATACTTTGATCAGGTAATTGTGTGCACTTATTTTTATTATTTTTTCGTCTTTATGGCAAATATTTATTGAGTTTTGAATTATTTTCACTGTTTTAGAGTGCTGTTAGGGCTGCAGTTGAAGGGCGAGTATTAATTCTTGAAGGTGTAGAGAAGGCAGAGAGGAATGTTCTGCCTGTTCTGAACAATTTACTTGAGAACCGTGAAATGCACCTAGAAGATGGCCGATTCCTAATACCTGCCAGCCGTTATGATAAACTACTTTAAAGGTTCTAATGCAAAATATTATATTTTTTTTTTTATTTTATGAAATATGTACACAGTCAACAATGAATATTATGATTGTACTGTTAAACCTTGCAAACTGATCTTGATTACATTTTTTGAAATGTTATTTTAGGAGCACAGCGAAGAAGAGCTAAAGCGCTGGCAACTAGTTCGAGTTAGTGATGACTTCCGGGTTATTGCATTAGGTCTACCTGTACCAAAATATCAAGGCAATCCATTGGATCCTCCCCTCCGGTCTCGATTTCAAGCTCGTTTCATTGACACAGAGTCATTTAAGGTAAGCTTTGCTGTTTTCCTTTTTTTTATTTTAATAATCTGTATTATAGTAATTACATAACAAGTACAATTTTTTGGACAAAGATCCACCTTGTATCAAATGACAAATTCTAAGAAGTTAACTAAGGTAATTCTTCTGTGCACCCAAAGTATACAGGCTATTCATGTTTTATTGTCATGTGATTTGCAAACCACAGAGATGAGAGTTTGCCATTTGTTTGTGACGCCGCTTTATGCGTCACTGATGCCGCTCTCGCAGTCAGACACTTCCTGTAGGTCCCCCGCTGCTGGCGCTTCCCTGCCCCCCTGCAGGGCCGGCACAAAGATGTGCAGCTGTGGCCGCGACTGGCTGGGCTGCGCGCTGCTCTGCCCCCCGCGGCCGTGCGAGTACGACCAGGTCGTGCCGAAGGTCTGCACGATGGGCGGCGCCGAGGGTGGCGTTGGGGGCGTCGGCGTCCTCGTCGTCCTGGCGAGGCCGTGCGTCTCCGCCCTGGGCGCGGCGGCAGGGACCACGTCGACGCTCGCACTGCGCCGCGCCGAGGACAGCGTCATCCTCTGGCGGTCCACGCCCGCGGCCGGCCCGGGGCCGGGGACCTCAGACGCGGCGACGGGGTAGAACTTCCTGGTTCGCGGCGCGGTGTGGAGGCGCCTGGAGGCGGCCGACGCCGAGCACGCCGTCGAGACGTTGCGACGCTGGCCGCTCTTGGCCACCGGGCCGTGGCAGTCCCCCCTCCCGGCCAGGTCCAGCCACTGCAACACGCGCTCCGACAGCGGGTTGAGGTCCGAGCCCGCGTCCCCGTGTCGGCGGGGTGTCTGCTGGGCAGTCGCGTCGACTTGCTCCGGGTCGGTGTCCGGTGAGCCGTCCGGCGGGGCAGCGGCGAGCACGTTACCGTCGACGCACAGGGGCTGGTACGTGGTCGTGTAGCTCCCCAGCAGGGCAGTGCCACCCGAGTCTTTGCCTCCCTGATCCTCGCACTCCTCCTCGCCGTCGGCGTCCGCACCCGCGTCATCGTCGGCGTCCCCGTGCCCGTCCTCCCGAGGTCTGGCGACGAGCACCTTCCAGCGCACCAGGCAGCGCGACAGGTCGTCATCGCGCGGGACGCCCGCCCCGTCCGCAACCTGTCTCCTGTCCTTGTCAGAGTCGTCCGAGGCCGTGGAGGTCGCCGACGCGCTGCTGGGGCTGCTGGTCCTGTTGCCGCGGTCCCCAGACGCCGGCCAGCGCTCGCGGCCTGGTCGCGGTAGACCAAGCTCCAGCGGGGGCGTGAGAATGGCGTGGCGCAGGCCGTTGACCCAGACGGTGCGGACGACGAGGGGCCTGCTGGACGACTCCCACCGCGAGGCGGACGTAGACGTCATGGGCCAGGGCCAGGGCGCGCCAGCCCCGCCGGGTGGGCCCCAGGAGGCCAGGTGCCCCCAGGCCCGCTCTGCGCTCGCTCAGCCTGCGGCCAGATCGGGTGCGCGACTGCCGCGGGCGTGCCGGGGGGAGCCGGGTGCCGCGGGGCCCGCGTGTCACATGGCGAGGCTGGGGGAGGGGGCCTTCGGGGCGAGGCGGGTGCGGGGGTGGAGCCTCTCCCCGTTGCCGCCTGTGATCGGTGGGGCCTCGGGGAGGAGGGGCCGCGGGGGCGGGGGCGAGTGCCTGATGGCGACGTGTCACGCCCGTCTCGCTTCTTCTCGGCGCACGCCCCGGCCTCCCGCCTCCCGCCGCCCCTCCGCCCCGAGCATGTACCCTCTTCTCCTCCCGCGAGCACCTCGACGACAAGCACATCGCGGAGGTGCAGCAGCAGGCGCCGCCCCCGGTTGCCTTTGCTCCGCGAACACCGGGAGGACGCCGTCGCCGTGGCTCGGCCGGCTGGCCTGTTTGACGGACGAGGCCGTGGAGAGGCTTGCGCCCTCCCTGTGGGTGTGCGGCGTGCAGGAGCCCCCTCGGCGCGCCGCGGCCCGGCTCGAGGCTCGAGCACCCGGCACGCAGCGCAAGTTTTAGTGTGTCGCGTCGCTGTTTGCCGAGTCGTTAAGTCCCGCATCGGGAGGGTTGGGGCGGGGGTCTCACTCAACAGGATACACCCGCGGTGGCGCGGCTCTATCCGCGCGTTTAACCTCCTTCCCGGCACGGGATGCTCGAAGCGCCCCCTCCC
>NW_026267163.1:1440648-1449181 GCF_000697945.3 Frankliniella occidentalis
TTCCTGCAAGTTCTTGTGGTTTTGAAGAGCGGCTGCGGTTGGCGCGTTGCGTCGTTCGCACTGCTAACAATTATTGTATTTTTCTCAACGTTTGCCGTCCGCCCCACCACACAGGGCGAGTTCCCCGACCTGCCGCTGCACGCGCTGCTGACGCGCGCCTACCCGTACCGCAGCATGCTCGGCCAGGACGGGGTGCGCGCCGTCGAGGACCTGCTGGCCACGTTCCAGGTGACGGAGCCGGAGCGGCCGCTGGAGCTGCGCGTCGGCCAGGTCTCGGACACGGCGCAGCAGCACAAGGCGGCCGTCACCATCAGCTACGGCGGCAGCTCCAGCCAGGTAGAGGTGAGTCTCACAGCGGCCCGGCCTGCACCACGTGTGAACCCGTGACCCTCTCGCGGCTCGTTCACTGGGAGGCTCTTTAGCCCTGCCCATTCTTTGCACTAGTAAAAACTTGGTAATTTTACCTAGTTATTAGCAGTTATCTTTCCCGCTTACTCTGGTACCTCACTCTCCTCATATCTATGCTCATGCACTCGTTCGCCTCTCTCTCTCTCTCTCTCAGGTGTCGCGCGGGGCGGGTGACGGTGGCACTCCTCCGCCCAAGTTCGTCGAGACGCCTTACCAGGAGTCGCTCCTGGCGCAGCTCATGCAGAGCCACGTGGCGGCCGACCTGTGCGTCATCGGGCCGCGGGGCTGCGGCAAGAGCGCCACGGTGCGCCAGCTGGCCGCCACCCTGGGATACACCATCGAGCCCATCGTGCTCTTCCAGGTAGGCCTACCGTCACGGGGAAATATTTCACTCAAAAAATCACTGAAAACCCAATCAGTGAAAATCAAGGAAAATCAACTTACAAAATCAGTAGAAATTCATTCAAAAGTCTATGAAAGGTCATTTTCTGTTTGGATCAGAAAAAATCAAGAACAAACAGAAAAATTTGTGTTCCGCTTGAATTCATAGTGTAGTAGTACCCCTCGAGCGTTCACCATGGTCGTCCTCGAACACTTCCGCCTGGACCGAGCTCATGTCTGCCTGTTTCGCTTTCTGCCCCGCCACAGGACATGACGTCTCGCGACCTGGTGCAGCAGCGCACCACGCTGCCCAACGGCGACACGGTGTGGTACGACTCGCCGCTGGTGAGCGCCGCCCTCAACGGCCACCTGGCCGTGCTGGACGGGCTGCACCGCGTGCACCCGGGCACCCTCGCTGTCATCCACAGGCTGGCGCAGGACCGCGAGCTGCAGCTGCACGACGGCCGCCGCCTGCTGCGCGCCGACCGCTACGAGGAGCTGAGGGCGAAGATGAGCTGGACGGAGGAGCAGATGGCAGCGGCGGGCGTGCAAAAGATACACCCGTCGTTCAGAATCGTCGCCCTGGCTGAACCACCCTCATCGGGTAAGCAGCTGTTTGGATGATGCACTCCTTACTTTCGAGTCTACGTCGATTAATCACGAGCCTTTATTTCGCAGGGAAAGGCTCCACGCAGTGGCTTACACCAGAACTGCTCAACTTGTTTTTGTTTCATGAAATGAGACCTTTAAGCAGTCAAGAAGAGCTTTCAATCATTACCAACCTTGTAAGTTATTTTCGTAAAGTGCAGCTGTTAACTTCTTGAACGTCAACATGAGATAATTTGTATTTGTTCTGATTATAGTATGGTAAGCCGTCATATACTGTAGAAAGTGTGGTGGAGGTAGCTCATAATCTTCGAGAGTCAGAAGATCCGACACTTCGTGCCATTGCTCCTTCTCTATCAACACGGCAACTTCTTCGCATTGCAAGGAGGATGGCTTCATTCCCTTCAGATGCATCTTATGATGCAGTGCAAAGGGCATCTTTAGCAAGGTACGTCTCAGTTTTAACAGTCAAAATTGTCCTCATCATCTAGTGTATAATGAACTTAAGACTTAAGAATGTGAAATATTGATTACAGATTTCTTCCTAACATTGCCCGCCAGTCACTAGAAAAACTTCTATCTTCATTAAATGTTGAGAGAAAAAAGGAATTAGATGGAGATGCCAAAAGTGCAGATTGTGTTATTATTAATGGTGATTCCATAACAATTGGAGGTACTACAGCCAAACGCTATCCTGATACTGCTGCCAAATCAAAAGTTCCTGATATTCTATTTTATGATGTACCTCAGGTATTTATTATCTATAAAATCAGCTGAATTGTAATGCATTTACCTCATTAAGCATTTGACTGTATGTTCAACCTTGAATTTGGTAGCATATTATACTTCTTGAAGCACTGTTGCAAGACTTTGTCCTTGGTGAACACCTCTTACTCGTCGGAAATCAAGGTGTTGGGAAGAATAAGGTGGCTGACAGGCTGCTGCAAATATTAAATCGGCCAAGAGAGTACATTCAACTGCACAGGTAACTATAGGAATCTTCTACTTTTCTAAATTAAAAATTATATGAGCACATTTAAATTAAACAATCATATTTTATGATATGATTCATGGTTTTTAGAGATACAACTGTTCAAACACTTACTTTGCAACCAACTGTAAGAGATGGAATTGTTGTCTATGACGATTCACCTTTAGTGACTGCTGTTAAGCTTGGACATGTTTTAGTGGTTGATGAAGCAGATAAAGCACCAACTCATGTTACATGCATTTTGAAGGTATTTCTGCTTTATTACAGTGCATCCCGCTTAAACCGCGCTCCGCATTAACCGTTTTCCCGCTTAAGCCGTTGTAAACCGAAATTCCCGAGTCAAGTCTCTAGTCCCTCGGGGACCTCCCTTAAACCGTTTCCCGCTTTAACCGTTGCGATTTCGCGAAAGTCGGCCGCGACGGTTTAAGCGGGATGCACTGTATTAATTTTTCTAATTCTTACAATTTCAAAAGATCACTTAAATTTAATGCACAACCTTGTTCTTGTAGACCTTGGTGGAGTCAGGGGAAATGATTTTGTCTGATGGGAGAAGAATAGTACCCTCAAATGACATACGAGCCTCTTCCCCAACTCCTAACATTATTCCTATACATCCAGACTTTAGGATGATTGTTCTTGCAAATAGACCTGGATTTCCCTTTTTGGGTAATGATTTCTTTGGTTCACTAGGTAAGCGGCACTTTCATGAGGTTATTTTTTTAATGCACTGAAATAAAATATGCTTTGACAACTTGTGAATTTTCTGCTGTTCTACTAGGAGATTTATTCAGCTGCCATTCTGTTGACAATCCTAGTCCAGAATCCGAGAGAGCACTACTTAAGAGCTATGGACCCGATGTGCCTGATGCTTTAATAGAGAAACTTGTAAAAGCATTTGGTGAGCTTCGCAACATGGCAGATCAGGGTCTTGTAAATTATCCATATTCTACCAGAGAGGTTGTAAATATTGTGAAACATTTGCAGGTAAGTTAAGTACCGGAATACATTTTCAAGCTTCTATGAAATAAAATTAATATACTAGAGTAGTTTGTATTTAAGTTTTGTTTGTAAGCATTTACAGTATTACATTTGTTTTTTTAATTTTCT
Source organism: Frankliniella occidentalis (assembly GCF_000697945.3). Taxonomy (NCBI): domain Eukaryota; kingdom Metazoa; phylum Arthropoda; class Insecta; order Thysanoptera; family Thripidae; genus Frankliniella; species Frankliniella occidentalis. The sequence continues at coordinate 1,444,142 of NW_026267163.1, forward strand.
TCTTTTAGAAATTCCCTAATGAAGGGCTGGCAAATGTTGTTTCAAATGTCTTTGACTTTGATCAGCACAGTAAAGAAACTTTGGAAACTTTAGTTAGTGTTCTTCACAAACATGGGATTCCAGTTGGGGCCAAGCCAACAAATGTGTCCTTAGCCACAGAGTAAGATGATTTTATTTATCTTATCTTTAACTTTTGGACTTGTGCATTTTATTGTCTTTCTGTTATATGTAATTGTGATGTATCTTGGACTTTCTTTTGGTTCCAAAGAAATTGTGAGTTAGATGTTAATGATGAAAGCTAGAATAAGAAATTATCTATCTATCCTTAAAATAAACTTGTCTAACTAACTCTTGTCTCGTTAAATACCTTGATACATCCTCCAGAAAACCAAGCTTTACAATTACTTAAAGATTTGTATAAGCTTTGTAAAATTACTAGATTTAGTAAAATGCTCATTTTGATTACCAGGTTACCTCTCCCTCCTCTGAAACAAGTGGCGCAGTGGCTGGTAATTCAAACACAAATTTCATCCCTTGGAGTTGAAGAGAGGTTTTTGAAGACGAAACGGCCTGTGTCAGTACCACATGAAATCTTTAATGTTGATAAAGTGGAAGCACGCTCAACATTTTTCAGTGAAATGCAGAGTTATTGGAACATGCCAGTAAACGAATCAACTATCATATCAGGATTAGCTGTTACTAAAGGTTACTATAGTTTTATTTTTAATACAGCGACTCAAAACAAAGAAAGTAAACTGAGAATTTTTTTCCCTCAGGATCTAATTTTGCAGAAGATCTCATTCATGTGGCTACAGTGAATCCCTTAGGAGTATTGACAATGTCTCCATATAAAGACAAAGCTCTTTATTTGTCAATGCAAGGACTTTTGGGTTCTAATCGATTTTCACGATCGCAAGTGTCTATAATCGCATTAGATGGTTTCAGAAAGGGCTCTATTCTTGTTCATGAAGAATCTGTAAGTTTCCACAATGTTTTTTTTTCTCATTGGTCCAAATATAATGTTTCATTTTTAAAGTCAATGATTTTTTTCTGTGTTTTATCATTAGTCAAACAGTTTAGTTCTCTTGGATACAGAAAATAAACTAGCCAGTGCAATACCAGTAGCATCACTGCTTGATCAAGCCACTGAGAAAATATCTCAGCGGTTTGGTGGAGGGAGACAGCAAACAGGATGGAAAATGGTGCCTGTTTGTGGCTCAAATAATGTGGTAAGTGGCGCTACTGGGTTTGAAGAAATTTTAGGGGTGAATATGTGCTTTCTTTTGACTGAGTATGTAGTGACATGATTGTGTTCTTGCTTTTAGATTTTGTATGAAAAGGATGGATCTAAGATAGATCTGATCAATATTGATAATATGACTGCACATTCATTGGCTGTTCCATTTGACATTTCTAGTCTTCATGTTGCTGGAAGTGACACTTGGCTGTTGAGTGATTCTGAGCAAAGGTTGGTTGCTTCATTTGAGTATCTCTGCATATTTTTATACTACAGTTTATTATTTTATTAAATTTCTTTTCCTATTTAGGAGATATTCATTAAAGAAACAAAACATAAATGATAACTGCCCAAGTATTCTGAGAATTATGCATCAGGAGGGGACTGATTCTGATTCAGTCCAGGTACCCATTGGTGCTGTTATACAATGTGATTCAACTGGTTTGGGATCCAAAGCATTGTCTGAGGCCCTGGATCAAAAAATCAGTGCCCCTAACCGTTTACTTTCAACTTCTAAAAGTTTGGCCACAGTTGTCGTAGGATTTCCAGACTTGGATCTCACAGCTTCTGAGGTTTATTCATGGAAAAGAGAACATGGTGTTTCCTCTAAATCTACCGCAATTGTTATGTCTGACATTGGACAGGTGAGTTTTATGAAAAAGAAAAGCCTCCTAGTGCATTTTACGAGAAGCTGTTTCAGAGTAGGTATGATCTCATCCCTTCTTTTTAATGCAGATAGTTAGACCTATCAGAGTTGGGGAAGTTCCTCCTGCCATTGCCCAGCAAAATGATGAAGGGTTAGCCGGCTATCTTGAAGTTGTCGATGTTGTTAATCACAAAATGAGATTTGTCCCAGTTCCTGAGTAAGTACATAAAAAATTTACCTTATGAAAAGTTTGCATCTTTTAACGCTACTTTTCTAAATTACAAAACATTATTTTTCTTTGTAGGCCAAAGGTCAGTTCAACAGCCTCAGCATATGTTTATTCTAATTCACAGCAGCCAATTCTTATTGCTGAGAGGAGCAATAGCGGCCTAGTGACTGTAGATAAAGGTGGTTGTGTTCGCCTGTGGGAGACAGGTTTAGCACAACTTGAGCGGAGTTTAGATGATTGGCAGAAAATGCTTGGAACAGGCATGTCATATATTGTATTAACATTTTAGTATTAGGTAAGTGTTGCTTTCTCCCCTGTTGTTTATTTATGCTGAACTTGAAATTGCAGGAAGGGATGATTTGCAGTTAACTGTTGATCGATATAGCGGTCTTGATGTGTCCAACCCAAAACATGGTAAAGTAGACAAAAATAATGATCCTCATGTGGGAGGGAACACCTGGGCAGGTGGCACAGGTGGTCGTGACACGGCAGGCCTTGGTGGGAAAGGTGGACCCTATCGCCTTGATGCTGGTCATAAAGTCCACCAGGTTTGAATATCGCTCAATATGTCTGAAATCCTTTCATATATTTTGTACCTACCTTATTTATATCTAGTATGCTTGGATTTTTTAGCTGAGTGACGCAGAAAAAGAGGCCATTCCGGAACATGTGAAAAAAGCAGCACGGGAGATGGGTCAAAGAGCTTTTCAGCAAAGACTGAAAGAAATTCAAATGAGTTCTTATGATGCCACTTTGTATGAACAGTTTCACAAGGGTGTGAGCAAACAGGTATGAATGCCGTTTCCTGTAATAAGTCTTTTTGCACCAATGTGTAGTTGAGTTAGCGCCATATTTCTAAAGTCATATTTCTAGAAATTAGATCCATCATGCAATCAAGTCATTTATTGTAACTTGTCTTTCTAGATTCAATCATTAAGGGTTGTATTAAGCAGCCTTCAGGCAAAATCAAAAGAAAGGCAGTGGCTACGACATCAGACCAGTGGGGAACTTGATGATACAAAACTAATTGAAGGTAAGTAGATGTGAGGGATGTTTCATAGGACTCAAGATTTTATGTGGTTTTTTTAATCACTGTAATGTGTGTAATTCCTACATTTTTAGGTTTAACTGGGGAGAAGACAATATACAGGCGCCGTGCTGAGGCTGAGCCTGAACTAGGTGCTCCTCAAATGAAACCGAAGAGATTACGTCTTGTTGTAGACGTCTCAGGCAGCATGTACAGGTAGAAGAGAGGAAGTGAGAAATCTAGTGAATCAGCTTAAGGAATACTCTTTAGATCTCTATCTGGTATTCCTTTGATACAGGTTCAATGGGTATGATGGTCGTCTTGATAGGGAAATGGAAGCCATGGTACTTGTTATGGAAGCATTTCAGGGTCATGAAGATAAAATTCTTTATGATATTCATGGCCATTCTGGAGAGGGCTACGGAATTGAATTTGTTGACTCTTCAAAGCCTCCAAAGGATAATAAACAGCGTTTGGATGTGATCAAAGTAAGAATTGTTTTATATTTTTCAATGTGGTGCTGGTTGTTGTTCCACGACAACTCTCTATATATATTTATATCTATTTCCTTTGGTTTGCTTAGACCATGCACGCACATGCTCAGTTCTGCATGTCTGGAGATCATACATTGGCTGCAACTAAAACGGCCATTAGTAGCCTCGCTCAAGAAGACTGTGATGATGCTATAGTTGTGGTTCTCTCTGACGCCAACCTAGAGCGGTATGGAATCCCACCCAAGAGATTTGCCTCAGCACTAACAGAGGAAACTAAAGTGAATGCTTATGCAATTTTCATTGGATCTTTGGGTGACCAAGCAGCAAAGTAAGCTATTATAGCTGCATGATTTATTTTTTTTTGCTTCAATTCAAATTTTAATCTGCATTTTACTTTGAATTACAGATTAACGAAGCAAATGCCAGCTGGAAGAGCATTTGTTTGTATGGATTTAAAGGACATACCTCAAATACTTCAACAGATTTTCACAGCTTCTATGTTGAATACAGCTTAGGTGCTACCTGAGCAAATATATTTTCCTGGGAGATATTGTACCTGTAATCTAACCATATTTTTTTTAATTTGTAAGATACTATAAGAATATGTAGATAGATAAAGACAGATATCGTGATATTTTTAGATGTTATTTTTAAATAAAAGAAGTATCTATTTTCATGAAGACTGTGAGAAAATAAAACATGCTGGCATGTTTGAATCAGTGTATATTATGTTATCTAACACATCCCACTTCATTTGAATTCAATTGTATCTCTCTGTTCACACTGGTCGGAAAATCATTGCTCACCACACCAACAACAGATAAACAAAATAAGTAAACCCTATTTATCTTGGAAATGATACCTAGATGACAATATGCTCGATCATGCCTCAGGCATCATGGATCAATTCATTCCCTAAATGTAGACACCCCGGCGGCAGTCCTCATGATGAGTACAATAGAGCCTGGCCTGACGAAATGTCTACATTCAGCAAATGAACAGTATACACTTGGGGCCCATCCAAATTTTCTCCAATGTCTCAATGAATTCACATACCTTTCTTATGGGAAAGTGTCAACACGTTGGAGAAATTCCATCACACACTTGCGAGACGGCTCTGATTGTCCGAAGCTCGTTTGTCCGAACGCAATTTATCTATTTTAGTAAATAAAATGAGTAAAGTAGTTAATTACATTCTGTTATTTCATTTAGTGACAGTTGCTGAAATAAGAGCTAAATCAGGTACAGATACCATCAGGAGGGCAAACGAATCGCCTAACTGCAGTTCCGGGCCTGAGGAGGGGGGGGGGGGGAAATTGCCAAGTTCAGCTGTCTCATAGCGCCTTATAGGTAGGCAACATCTTGCTTGTAGAGCTTGCGTGTATTGCGGGATGGCCTACCCGGAGT
>NW_026267163.1:1454196-1454958 GCF_000697945.3 Frankliniella occidentalis
ATCCCGACCATTTCCAGCGATTTTCAATTTTTTCATTTTTGGCCAAATTTACAAAGGCTATAGCCTTTGTGTTTTTAGCGAAAATTGATTGGTTCGGATTTCGACGGAAAAGTAGTCAAATCAACAAGGTGGCCCAGGGGACCACAAAACTACATTTGGTTCAGCTAGAAACCACCCCATTTCAGAGAAACTTGAGTTTTAAGGGTGGTCATTTGAATCTGGCGGTCAGCGTACGATGGGCTGCCTACCTCGCAGGCAAACCGGTCCAAAAACAGACGTATCTCACTTAAAATGGCCCGGCGGCGTGAAACTTCGACGCAGAGATTGAAAAAGGATTCAGTCTGACCAATCCCAACTATTTCCAGCGATTTCAAATTTCCCATTTTTTGCAAAATTTTAGCGAAAATTGATGGGTCCGGATTTCGACGGGCAAGTAGTCGAACCGACAGGGTGAACCAAGGAACCACAAAACTACTTTTGTTTAAGCCAGAAACCACCCCTGTCCACAGAAACTTGCGTTTTAAGAGGAGGTCTTTTGAATCTGGCCGGCAGCGTACGATGGGCTGCCTACCTCGCAGAAGAACCAGTCCAGGAAAAACAGGCGTAACTCACTTGAAATGGACCGGCGGCGCGAAATTTCGACATTACGACATTTCCAGCGATTTTCAATTTTTTTCATTATTGGCAAAATTTACAAAGGCTATAAATTGATGGGTCCGGATTTCGATGGAGGAAAATTCAAATCGACAGGAGTGAACCAGG
>NW_026267163.1:1455008-1459163 GCF_000697945.3 Frankliniella occidentalis
CCCTCCCCCTGCTCCTACCCCCGACGACATTCGCTTACGTGACGTCGCATGAATTTTCGGTGTCACATTACTCTCTTTAGCTGATTGGGCGCTCTAGTGACGGATCCGTCGGTTGCTTTGACTCCTGAAAAGTAGGAAAGTAGGCAACTTTGCGACGAAGCGCCTGTTTGTTGGCAACCCAATGGATAGGGACGTCGGCTCGTCCCTTGTTCTGTCCTGCCTCGTGGACACCTTACGTTACGCCCATCTCCCTGTCTCCCGCTTCCCGCGCGCTGACGCTGCTTCGACCTCTGCTCAGGGACAACCCTTGTCGTCGTGGGGGAGGGTCCTCACGGCGCTACACGGGGGAACGAAAAGTCGCCGCAAGAAACAAAAAAAAAGAAGAGAGTGCCATCCGCTGTTCCGCCGCTCCCTCTGGGCCACCCAAAACTTTTCTCGACCTAGACAAAGCGGTCGGGGTGGTCGTGTCTCCGGCCGGACTGTTTGAATTGTCCCGCGCTCACAAAGGGGTCGCGTGCGCCCCGCCCGGCCGACACCACGTGTACTTTTAATATTAAACTTTTGTTAGGCTGTTGAGCCCGGCTACGCTACGCCCTCCCCCTCCCCCCCCCCCTCTCCCGCCGGGGGGGAAGCGGCCGCAACAACATCTATTCCGGGTGTGTTGCCAAATTAGTTTCGTGTCCCCGCGAAAGGGAGGAGAAGGGGGTGGAGAGAGCCGGGGGGCCGTTTCGGCAAACTCACTCGCCGCCTGCCTGCCGACTTATCGCAACGTCTAACTGCAAATAAGGTGGCTAAGGCGGTGCAGTGGCGTGCGGCTAGTTTGGGTGGCGCTGGCGCTTATTCGCAGCACGGAGTGTGCATGAATAGGGGAAAGGGAGGGGGGGGGGCAAACGCTAGGATGACATGAAAAGTCGCCCTCTTTTGTTGCGGTTGCGTCATTTTATATTGCACTGTGTGTGCTGTGTGTACAGATGTGCCCTTTACAAGACACAGCGTCGCGTGGCCCTGAAAGCTAATCCCCTTTTCTCTGTGCCGGCCCCGCTGGGGGGCTGCGCCAGCAGGGCTGCGCGGCCTTTGCCTGGCCCTGGCCCTTTGATGAAGCTGAACAATGCGAGCCCGGCGGCGTCACGCTCGCGTCACGCGCGTGCCGGCCGTCGTTAAGTCGCGTCCCGTCACAGGGTTATTCATGACCTAAGCCCGGCCGGGGCTGGTTGCGCCCGCCGCCGGCCTCGGCCCTGTTGAACGCGTTTTGTAATTGAGTCGAGCTGTGTATTTTCTCCTTTCCTTTTGTTCAATTAATGCATTGGTGCCACGGGTGTTGGGCAACTACAGCAGTTGGTCGGGTCGGTCAGGTGTTTCCACTTTTCCCCTTCTCTTGGTTTCCTGTGCTAGGAAGTCGCTCTCATGTTGTGCTAATCGCTGTAATCATTTGCTTAGTTCTGCTGAAGGCTGGGGAGGGGGGGGGCACCCTTTGGCTTTGGGGTCGTCGCTCCCCCCGCGTGGGGTGTGCCATACGAGCGTGCGATGCCGCACAGCGCTTCTGCCTGACCCAGATGTCAGAAGTGTCGAATCGGAATGGAGCTGCCGCCCCCGCCGCCCGGGGACTGCCGACTGCCGCTGTCTCAACGCGGACGCATTGCATGGGGATGGCGATGCGCTGTGCGGCGGGGCGGAGCGTACGGGGTGGTATTGTGCTTGCACTGCGACTGTGCTCTTGCTCTACATACCCCCCCCCCCTCTTTTCCCATCCCTCTGCGCTCCTCCTGGCCTACGTCATCCTCATGCAGGCCATATTCTCTATGCGCCCTACGAGGCCGGATCAAAACGCACGCAGTTCCCTCCTGAAGGCTTTGGAAGCGTGCGCCTTTACCGGTTTCCTTTCCCTACGCCGACACCACATTGTGCGCCTCTTTTTTTTTGCTTCTTGTAAAAGAAGGCTGACTGACAGCGACTGATACTGAAGGTGTGCTGTTCTCGGGGGGTCTAGCGCGTCTGGCGTGTCCCACCACACCGAGAGGGTACTTCAATGATTTGTCGTTTCTTTGCTCTTTTCAAAACTCCTTTGTTTTCCCCCGTGTTCCCAGATTATTTTTTGATTTTTTTTTTTTTGTGGTTACCACCAGCGAGTGTCCTTTAATTGATTTGGAAGAATCACAGAGGAGAAATGGGCGATGGCTCCGGAAAGGTTCCATCATAATAGTATGTGATACTGTTGGGAGGTGTGCTCCCCCTCTTCCCTTCTCCCTCCTTCCTCCTTCCTCTATCCTCCCCCTCTCTCCGCTCCGACGACGGTCGGCCGCTCCTTCCTTCCTTCCTTCCTGCCTGGCTCCTGGCTGGCTTGGCTTGCTTTTGTCTCAGCCGGGTTGCCGCTGATCGATGTCGCTGGCGATTAGGACAGCCGGGTGTACTGTCGCCATGGCGACCGCGAGGAGGCGAGTTGAGCGGGCGAAGCGGCGAAGCGGCGAAGCGGCGTGTGTTTTTGTTTACAGAGAGCGCGCTGGCCTCAATAAGCCCGCCGCGGACCCGCCGGTGCGAGGAGCACAGCAGGGTGCACCACCGCTTCGGCGGCTCTCCATGTTGTCTTAAATTTTATGGGCCCTAAAAAATTATTAAGCACTTTGGCCTTTTAAGACCCAGAGCATGTCATGCGTATATAATTCACAAACTTGCTAAGAGAATAATTGGTTTTGCGATAAAATATTGGACTTGACTTTTATTTGCCTGTGGGAAGAATAGCAGTATACGCACGCACGTTCGTGTGCGTGTGTGCGCTTGTGTGTGGCGGAATGAAAAAGGGGCCGGGGGGCGGGGGAGGATCTCCCCAATGTTGACGGGTTTATCTGCTGGAAGTTCTTTCCTCCCCCTTCACCCTCTTACCATTTCCCCCATAGCCTAGCTCCTCCCGTTCTTTCAGCTAAATCGTTTTCAATCCGGAGCCTCTTCATTTGTTTGGCTGCACCCCTCGCGCGGGGGCAGGGGGGGGGGGTCGGCACGCGAGCGGAAGCGAGTAGGGAATGCCACTGGTTCCTGCGGAGAATAAAGGGGGGTGGGAAGGTGACCGCAATGAGTGAGTTGTGAATGTGCGACCAGGCTAGTAGTGTACTCGCGGTGTACGTCTGTCGTCGGTCAACGCAAAGCAGTAAAAGTTCGTATATACAGTTCTTTACTTTGAAACGCTTTATTGCGTCGTATACGGTATGCACCTTCGCCTCGCACACGCCTTTCAGCCCCTCCGCCGTCCTCCCTCTCCTCGGGCCTCGGGCCCCCCGAACCGCTTTCCGTACTTTGTTCCCCCCGACTTTGGTGTCCCCGGCCCGCTTCGCCCCGCCGCACGCACTTCAATGGCCTGTGGTTCACCCGCTCGTGCCTTTGGTTCGGCCCCTCTTGAAGGCGGGCGGGGGCCCCCAACTCCAGCCGCGGGCTTTATCCATCCGCACCACTCCAGACCGCGCCACGCCACGCCACGCCACGCCACTCGGTTGGTGGTGGTGATCCGCGTTGATGGCTGCAGTCACGAATCATTCGCGCCTCAGATTGCAGGGGGAGAGAGGGAGCTGAGCTGAGCTGCTTGAGCCGGCCCCGGGCCCGGGCAACCCCATGTCTGGAGTGGAACGACACCTCTTCGGGGTATACGAGGGTATTCAATGTACATGTTTGGGGGAAACCGCTCTCTCCTTTTCTATTCTATTCTTCGAGAAATGGCCTTTTAAAAGGAAGGTCCGCGGTGCCTTTCTTTTCTATTACCTTCGGGATTGCACTGGTAGACGCAAGTAAAGTTTACTTTCCTTTCGATTGACCGTCACAAGTATTACTCCACATTCCGAGTTTCCGTTCCGTTTGCTTTTATTATTTTACAAAGTCGCCCGTTCGCTAGCAGCCCAAGGCACCTCCAGTTATGTGGCCCAGCCGGGCCCAGCGGTGCGTGCCCGAGTGTAGCTGCGGCCTGCTGCACTACTGGATGTGCGGCGCGGGGGCACGCCCGCTGTGTTCGTTAAAATGACCCAAGTTCCGGAATGAGTTTTGTAAAGTGCAGGCGCGAGTACAGCGTCACGCCATGCGGCCATGCGGTGCTTCGCCTGCTTCGCGCGCCCGGGGCGCCAGACTGCTGCGGCCCCCGCGGGGCCCCGGGTGGTGCTGGGGTGCATCCCGCCGCGC
>NW_026267163.1:1459213-1465503 GCF_000697945.3 Frankliniella occidentalis
ACTCCGGGTAGGCCATCCCGCAATACACGCAAGCTCTACAAGCAAGATGTTGCCTACCTATAAGGCGCTATGAGACAGCTGAACTTGGCAATTTCCCCCCCCCCCCCTCCTCAGGCCCGGAACTGCAGTTAGGCGATTCGTTTGCCCTCCTGATGGTATCTGTACCTGATTTAGCTCTTATTTCAGCAACTGTCACTAAATGAAATAACAGAATGTAATTAACTACTTTACTCATTTTATTTACTAAAATAGATAAATTAGGTTCGGACAATCGGGGCGCCTCCCACACTTGCCTCATGTTTTTGTTTTAAGTTAACCTTTACATAGGAGTGTAGGTGTAGCACTGATTATCACAACATTAATTTTCAGTAAACTATTGATTGTTGGCATGTGTTGGCTATGTATTGATTGGTAAAGATAATTTTGAAGCCATATCTCATCAACCTTGCGTTGTTCTGTTTCCTAATTCTTCTACAACTGCATAATTTGCATTCTGCCTGTATGACAAATAAGATTGCCATAGATTGCTACATAATTTTTATCACGTTGAAACTACAAGAAATATGTAAGATATTCCGTTGAAAATAATAAAATGATTTTGCCACGTGAAATATGAAATATATGTACCATCAAAATTCACTCAGTATGTATCTTGGAGAAATAATTAGAGATTATTTTCAAAAAAACAACAAAAAAACGAGATTATTAATTGCTTTACATTATGACTTTGTACAGAAATTTAAAGCACTTACATTATCAATAAATACCAGCCTAAATAAGTCTGGGATATGGCTGAGTTTTAAGTGAACAAATTCCACCAGATGAGTCAAGTGATCTAATGTGGACAAAGCTAGGCGCAGTTCCCTGAAACTTCTGATGTTAAGTCAGAACTGCACAAATTACTTTTGAAGGTAACTTTCTACAGTTATTAAAAGCAGGAACCATAGCTATTTGGAATGACGGGATAAAAATTGGTAAAATTATATTATATTAACATGGTCTTCTTTACTTGCATAGAAGTAAAATCAGAGCCGCCAACAAGATGTCAGTTATGGTATGACTAACATTCACAATTTGTACCTAAATCAGAAATGATATAAAATTAAAATTAAATTAAAATCAAATTTTGCTTCCACTCCTAGTATCTATAATTTCATCTTGAGAGTCGTGGACTGTTGGAATAGCCACTTCAGTCTCGGAGACACCTTAAAATGATCACAATGCAGCTTGCAGCATGCAATAGTTGCAACAATTTAGAAGTTGATTGCCTTGCCCGCATAGGCAGCTACGTTTGCTTCTCTGAATGCCTCTGAGCAGGTCTGTCAAGAGAAAATAAATCAAATATCAAGTCCCATTGTAAGTATCACACCTTTACTACAAAGGAAAAAAAAGGTACATACGGGATGTGCGTGGCAAACACGAGCAATGTCTTCACAAGATGCACCATACTCCATAGCAAGGCAAGCCTCACCAATCAGTTCACCAGCACCCTGAAACCATTTTTAGTTGGTACATTTTTCCCAAATATACATACATACTACTACTATAGATGACGAGAAGAATACATACAGGTCCAATGATGTGGGCGCCAAGCAGCCTGTCAGTGTGCTTATCACCCAGAATTTTAACAAAGCCATCAGTCTCATTGTTGGTCTTAGCTCTGCTGTTGGCAGCAAACGGAAACTTGCCCACTTTGTATTCAACTCCCTAGAATCATAATTTATGAGATACATTGTCTACTGGCATATCAAATTGTTTATTACATACTTGATTTAAATTAGCCTTTTACCTCCTTCTTGAGATCTTCTTCATTCTTGCCAACCCAGCCAACTTCAGGGTGAGTGTAAATTACTGATGGTACACAGTTGTAATCAATGTGCACAGGGCCTCCCGCAATACCCTCCACGCACACAATACCTTCATCTTCAGCCTTGTGTGCTAGCATGGGGCCATGAATACAGTCTCCAATGGCGTAGATGCTGAAATAACAGGGGGAAAATTTTTAATCTGCAAACTTCAGTATCACAATGAAATGATGAAAAGGTTAGCGTACTTGGGAATAACAGTCTGGAAGCGTGAATTGACAGGGACACGACCCTTGTCGTCCCTTTCAATACCAACATCCTCCAGTCCCAAGTTCTTGGTGAATGGTCGGCGGCCAACACTCACGAGAAGAACATCAGCATCCAACTGCAAAGAGTCATGCAATACTTGGATGATGCACACTGTTGTGTTTAAAAGTCAATTTAGATTAATTTTGACTCACCTCTTCCTTCTTGGAGGGATCTTTAGCATCTTCAACAGAGACCTTAACTTTGTCACCTTGACGAGAAGCTCCAGTGACTTTAGTGCCAAGTTTGAACTTCATTCCCTGTTTTTGAAGAATTCGCTGGAAGGTCTTAGCCACTTCCGCATCAATGCCTACACCTCCAATGGAACCAAGGAATTCAACAGCAGTTACTTCAGCACCAAGACGTCCCCAAACAGATCCCTGTAAAGGCACAGGATTCATATTGTTTTGAATGAGGAAAAACCCAGCAACAGCAGTATTAATAAATTGATAAATCATACCAGTTCAAGACCAATGACTCCAGCACCAATCAAGACAAGTTTTTCGGGTACTTTTTTCAAAGAGAGGGCACCAGTGGATGAAACAATAGTTTCTTCATCAATCTAAAAGAACAGAAAAATATAATTTACCTATATGTTGGTGCGAATGGAGTGAATCAATCAATCAATATGTGATATGTAAAATATGACAGTTACCTCAATGCCAGGGAAAGGTGTCACCTCTGATCCTGTAGCAATGAGGATGTTCTTTGTCTTGACTACTTCAGTAGAGCCATCTTCTTTCAATGCTGTGACTTCATTCGGTCCAGTGATTTTACCATGTCCACTAACTAAAGTTACCTGTAACATTAAATAAATATATGTAAAGCCTAGAAACATAACATTTAGGATAATATATATTCAATGCTATACTGTTAGTAGATATTTAGTACGTATTATAATCAATACCTTGTTTTGTTTAAACAGATGGGCAATGCCTCCTGTCAGTGCTTTGACAGCATTTACTTTCTGCTGCATCATCTTATCCAAATTCAATGTTACTCCAGAACCTAAAAGTTTAAAACAAATACTGAATAAGAACTAATAGTTTAAAATCCGCTGCATCTAAAATTGATGTAATGCACATACTTTCAATGCCTCTGCTTGCTAAATCTCCAGAGTGCGCCATATGGTAATAATGAGAATTATTCAAGAGAGCTTTGGAAGGAATGCAGCCGACATTAAGGCAGGTACCACCCAGTGTAGCATTCTTCTCTATGCAAACAGTCTAAAGAGAAAAGCAACAGACAAAAAGTAACAAAAACAATTAGTTACAGGTGACAAAAATATATTTAAAAATATATATTTTAAGTACTAAAAATGGAGAGTCACTTACTTTCAATCCTAACTGTGCTGCTTTAATAGCTGCAACATATCCTCCAGGCCCTGAACCAATTACGACAATATCTGCTTCTTGGCCACTTGAATAACTCCGCCTCTGAGAGCAGAGCGACAGGACCACTTGTGGACATCTCTGCAAAGTATTGAGCTAAACAGAAAATCAAGAAATCAATGAGTATATTTGACAACAATTTCAGCACAGTAGACATTTGCAAAGAACAAGCTGGCATGGAATCATGACATTGACCTTGGTGTCAAATCTGCATATTTATCAACATCTCTCTAATCAAGTAATATACATTTAAAAAACATGTCAATAATATTTCCTTAGAAAATTCTCATGAATTTCCATTTAAATATAATGGGTTTTAGGGTCGCACAAGGATTTTGAACAATTTTTATACCATTTAAGTAATTGCTGTCAACTGTTGACCAATGTCACAAGACGTGCGAGAAGATATTTATGAAGCGTGATTGTTAAATATAACGTAAATAAAAAGAGGAGTTAAAATTGTATCGGTGCTGAGACTGTTGCGGAGCGGAAGACTTGTTTAAACAAAGATATTACCGTCAAGGCACCATTAACCTCTAAATTTGAAAGCAGCCCCACCAGTTTTAAAACAGTGACACAGTCACTAACAAACAAAAAATGTCTTTTTATTTAGAGATAGACTTTCTGAATGCCAAAGATGTATGGCATATTTTGTGTGCATGACATGTGGAAGCGTTCCACCCGAGTTGGTTCAGTCGTATAGGTCAAACCAAACGACACCTTGACGCACGGCCGTACACCAAAACCAAGTTTTCGCGATGAATATGTACCAGGACCGCGCAAAGTGTATAACTGGAAGTGACACAAAGTCCTGAAGGCTTCATAAATGCCCGACATACCTTTGCAGAGGATGTAATTCGGCACAAAACTTTGAAATGCATGATTTTCTTTTCGTCTGGATTCGCTTCTGCTCGATCGGCGGATGGCAGAAGGGAAAAGGGAAGGGAAGTGGAGAGGCGAAAGGGGGAGGGTTGCTCAATGAGTGTGCCAACATTGGAAAGAAATTAATATAATAGTAACAGTTAAGGCAGTTACGATAAATGGAACAACTGATTAATTTAGGTAAAGATCTTTAGTTTTTAGAAATAAATATCTGTGAGACAAAAGACGTGCTCGCGCAAATAAATCAAAATGAATCAAGTATTTTAAAATAAAACGTTGGCCTTATAAGGCCTTCTATAAAATGTTTGAATTGCGTTTTTTGTGAAAAGCAGTGACAAGTGAAGGTAAAATCAGAAGCGCTGAAATTGAAAATCGACGCACAACAAGACCATTAACACTTGAGAGAAATTAACAACTTGTCCGACCGGCCTGTGCCGGTTGTGCGTATCATGATCAGAAACATGTCAGAAACAAGGTTTTGCCATCCATGCATTATGTGCTACTTACAAGGTGTTTCATAGACCCCGTACTTTAAACTTGCTTACGCAACAAACATAGAAAATTCGAACACTAAAGTGTGCGTCCCAAAATGTCAGACGCAAAAATGTGCCTGCCAGTCATGTAACTCACACAAGAGTGTGTGACAATCATGACACTTTTCCCGATTAAGTCAAACACTTGCTCTGCCAATTCAAATGTGTACATTGCATACTTTAAATAAAGAGTACATGGCATACATGCTTTTATAAAGACGTACATTGGCATGCCAAAATTAACCAAAGTATGCATGCCATTTATAAATGTATAAATGTCATTGTTGCACGGACGCGTCGAGCTAGCGACTTTCAATTTGATTTTCTGGGTTTTCAAGAGTTGTATGGATCTCTCAATTTGATATTCGAAGAGTACAATTTTTCCCGGACACATTGTACAGGGTTCACGTAGACCTAGGCTCATTGGGCAGTATCCTCTTCAGCTTCATCTTTGTAGGCGATACATCGACTATCACGTTGGTTGTGCAAATTTATGCCGGTATGATATTAACTGAGTGGTGCAGCGCCATGCCCGCACCACCCAATATCGTTTTTAAATAGCAGCCTCATTGTTTTAGTAGTTCAAATTCCAAAAAATAAAAAAAAATAAAAAATTGGCGGGTCGACTCTGGGCTGTGGTTGATTCCACCTTGCGAATGTCCCCTATAATAGCCCCTGGTACGCGCTGGATATGGTTACCCGTCATGTAAGCTGAGTGAAGCGGCCCGTACTGGTTCAAATATCATATCGCCAAAATTTGCACTACTGTTGAACATCCCGAAGGTAAAGGTGAAAGTCGAGGTATCGACAGGAGGAAACCAGAAAATTGACTTTGCGAGGACCTTTGCTCGTGACCAAAAATCCTCCTCCGCACTCTAAATGGGGAGAGACAATAATTATTGAACCCAGGTTAGGCGTGTCCTTGTGCACATCCTCAGACACAAATTTTTCTGTCAGGAAATACCAGGTGGCTGATTCGTGCCGCGCACCTCTGTAGTTATGCTGTACCGCATGCACGGGTACGGGTGGGTTGCCTGCTGGCTCGGCTCGTAAGGCGCCGGGGACAGGGGCGATAGGCAAGCCCGCCCACACTCCTGCGTGCGGTGCATTCTAACTACAGAAGTGCGCGGGGCTAGTCAGCCAACTGGTACATGTAGTTGTACCTAGGGCTAATGATTTGTTTTGTCTATAACGCCCATACAACTTTGTATCTGATGAAGAGGTCCGCAAGGAAGGACACATCCAAAGGTTTCCTCCCCGTGTAATTGCCTTGCTTCCAGTCCAGCAGCAGCACCCATACTGTGCCACCACCGTGCTTGTGCTTGCCCGTGGACGAGGCCGAGGCCCATCACACCCCCGCCCCGCCCCGCCCC
>NW_026267163.1:1465584-1473913 GCF_000697945.3 Frankliniella occidentalis
CCGCCCCGCCCGCCGGCTGCTCGGTGGTGGCCCGCCCCTCCCGCGTGGCGCGTCGCGCCCCTCGGCTTGGGACCCAACTCAAACTCAACTCAGTCTCTCGCGAACCGCCGCGGAGTGCGCTCAGGCCAGGCTGTGCGCGCGCGCCCTCCCCGTCCCGCTCCGCTCGCCGCGTGCCCCGCTCCAGAGACGAGTCCGCTCTCGCTGCCGAACAAAGCCGGGGACCGGGCCGGCCCTGCCATAGTAGCGCGCGCGAGAGAGTTCGCGAGTGTGTGTGTGCGAGAGAGAAGACAGGCAATCTCATTTGGATTAAACACGACTCAGCGACAACTTTTCCTGTTTGCGGATTCTGGTGCGCGAGCGTCGTGCCCGTCCGCGCGAGAGCGTCCGTGTGTCTGATTGCGTGCGTGTGTCTGACCGTCGTCCAGCCGGTGTCCAGGAAAGGGCATTCCAGCCAAGGTAAGGACTGTCATGTGGCTCTGGCCGTGCGCCTGGCCGCGGCGCCCAGACTCCGGTACACGGGCGGGGCAAGACTGCAGGGGGGAAAAGTAAAACAATAAAAAGTACGTTCTGGCAGATACGTGCCTGCCCCGACCCGAGAGCACAGCGATCTGTCATTTGCGGCGCAACGACTGCTGCATCGCTTTCTTGTTTATCACTGCCGCTGTCGTTTAGTGTTTTTTCTCTCTTTCCTTTTCTTGCCCCGCTCGAGCGCCCCCGGCGGCGCAATAGGTAAACGCACTCTGGCGCTCTGCTGTGCCGGGCGATAATGACGACGTATCAGCCTCCGAAACGTTACGCCACCAACGTGACAACTGCTGGCGCGGGGTCGTGACGGCGCGCGTGACATTGGGTGACATCGGACGACACCATAAGGTGACACACAGCACGCGGCGTGACGGTACCCTCCTCCCATGCTGCTCCAGGAGGCCAAGGGCGACCCCCGCGGGGCGCGGCGTGGCGGGGCGGGGCGGGGCGGCCTGGTGGAGATGCCGCGGGGCAGGTGTGTGGCGCAGTGTGCGAAGCGTCTGCCGTCTGCTCCCCAGGGCCGCTCCGACCCGACGACAACGTACTTACTCCGCCAGTTATCGGCTGCGCCGAGGGTATCCTGCGTTGTTGCTGCTGCTGTTGTTGTTGTTGTTGTTTGCTGCTGCTGTTGCTGCTATTGTTGTTGCTACACCTGCTGCTGGTGTTGCTGTGCCTGCCTCTGCTGAGCTGGACGCGATGTTTGACAAGACGATGCGCTCAGCGCGGTGGCGGTGATCCTCTTGCTCGCCGTGCGCGGCTGCACGGCAGATGCGGCTCATCAGCTCTATACGGTTTAATTAATTGCGCCCCCTCCAGCCGGTGGCGTCCCTGTCTCCCTAAGGGGGGCGGGGACTGGGCCGGCCGCCAGCCCCAGCAGGTGAGGCGGGGGGCCAACACGGAGCGTCCCGTCTGTCAGTGCGCCGCCGAGCAGAAGGTTGGGAGGTGCGGCGCCGGGGCGCCGGCGGCAACCTCGGACAGGTGCAGTGTGTGTGTAAGGGTCTCTCGAAGCGCCTGATGAGTAGGCAACATCTTGCGTACAGTGCATACGTGTGCTGCGGGGTGGTCTACCCGGAGTCTCGCAGGCGCCGAGCTCCCATAATTTGCCAAGAGAATCTAAACAATAAAAAACACACAAGAAAAACGCGGTAAAACGGCCACAGTTTCTGGACGACCCTTTCTCCTTTCATCTTGGAGAGCGTTGGTATTGACCTCCGACCCGACAATGGTTCGGTTCGTCTAGCATGCCCAGCGCGGAGCAAAGTGACCTGGCGCTGAGGGAGCCGGGCCGTGTCTGCCGATTGACGCCCTCCTGCAAACTGCAAAACACCGGTCTCATGGCATATGTGTGCGCAAGCAGCTGCTTCAGCTTACCCCACCCGTCTGGCGCCGAAACTTTTCATTTAAAAAGCAAAACAAACAAAATCCTACAAACTCTCGAGGAGGCAATCACAACTCCGCGGTTCCGGATTATCGGAAGTGGTCTCACCGTATCCAGCAGTATAACGTGCGCTGTGCACCACAACGGGGAACTCGAAAGGTGTGCCGTAGCGGAAGTAAAGAAGAACAAGAATGGATGTCTAGTTGAGCGTATGAGAAACTGTCCTGCTCTTATTATTTCTCTCACCCTAAAAGTATTTATCTTGTACTTCGGAAATAAATGAACCGAGAAACTCAGAAACTAGAAAGTGGGAAATGTAAATGCAGTGATGCTTGATTTCTTTAAATTTGCCCCTCTGTTCTGAATGATGTTTGAACACGTTTGTTGTTGTGTGTGGTTATGACATGGAGAAATATTTGTGCCGTCGAATTAACACCTCCCCTGTCACACGCTCTCCACCCCCCACCCCCCTCACTCCTGCGGTAGTTCGCACCTGTGTCGTGGCCGCGTCATGTCACTGCTGCTGGGGGGCCGAGCAGGGCCGAGCGACCTCCACGGGGATCCGGAGAGGAGGAGGGGGGAAGGGGGAGGGAGAAAGGTGGGTCCATCAGCGTGAGTGATGCTGCCGGCGCCCATCGAACGTCCTCGCCGAGGACCCCAGGACCACCACCAGGGTCAGGTCGGGCAGGCGGGGCGGCCGGGCACGCAGGTGGTAGGTTGCAGGAGCTGCAGCACCAGCCGCAGGAGGAAGAGGACGAGGAGGAGGAGCGGGGCAGATAGAACGCTGCCGCGACTATTAATTCGCGTGGAGTACGTCAGGAGAGAGAGAGGAGGGGGGGGGGCATCGCCTCACCTTCATTCCGCAGTGACATTCACCCGCAAGATGTAAACACAGCCGGCGGGGAGGGGGCTGACCGCAGGTGCCGCAGCGCGAGCCGCAGCGGTGGCCTATGGGGCGCTTCCTGCTGCTGCGGAGAGGAAGGAGGCGGGAGAGATGTCCTTTTGATGTCATTTGAATGATGGAAGTGCCATCGCCTTGGCCGCGGACGGGACGCCTTGCCTGCTCTCTCTGCGGTGTGCGCCTGCGCGCCTCCGGGCGGCTCCGGCTGCTCCCGCGCGCGGGCCTCACGGTCACCTCCGCGGCCGGCTCATGCGCCGTTCCTGCCGCACTTTGGAGCGGGTTGTCCGCCGGCCCCGGCCGGACCCGGCGACCAGAGTAAACAAAAGGGGGCTCTTCCCGGGGACCACTGGCTCTGCGGCGGGCGCGCGGAGTTTGCGACGGGCCCTTCCTCCCGACCACTCCAGCGGTCCCGGCCCAGCTTCCGGCCGCCCGCCGCACGGCCCGGCCCAGCAGAGGTCAAGTACGCACTCGGTCCCGCGGGGCCGGGGCCGAGGCCGGGGCCGCCCGAGCAGACGGTAGTGGTGCCCCCCGCGGCCCCGGCCACGATAAGTACATGATCGTCCACGACTCCCTCCGGCCGGACCCTCAAACACACGGCAACACTCTCGTAATGACGTACAGCAGCGTGCTCTCTGTCCTTGCGGCAGGGCGACTGTGTCTCGTGCGTGTGGAACCCCCCTGCGCGCTTATCGCCATCATCTCCCTCCTCATCCTCGCGGCTACACTCGCCCGTGCGCACATGGCGAACCGGTTCCGCGGCACGCGGGAGATGCGGCGCGAGCGGAAAGGACAGAGCCGGACAGAGCGTCCGGGCGGGGCTGGGCTGGGGCCTACCGCCTATTTGTGCGCTGGGCTTGCGCTCCAGTACCGACCGGCTCTAGGCTCTAGGCTCTAGGCTCCAGGCTCCAGGCTCAGGCTCCAGGCTCCGGGCTCCGGGCTCCAGCAGGCTCCTGGCTCCAGGCTCCAGGCTCCAGGCACTACTAGGCTCCAGGATCCAGGCTCCAGGATCCAGGCTCCAGGCTCCAGGCTCCAGGCTCCAGGCACGCGTAGTTATCGCACCGCTCGTCTTACCGCGAATCTGGAGCCTCATTGTTTTTATTTTCATTTTTTCGCTTCCACTCCGGTGGCGGACCTTGTGGTTGAGCGCAACTCAATCCGCCCGCGCGGGCCGCCTCGTCCTGCTCTGCTCGCTTCCCGACGGGGAGGCTGTCCAGGAGGGGGCCGGCCGCCGGGCAGCAGCCCGCGGCTCCAGGTCCCGGCCCGGCCCGGCCTGGCACCGCCGAGCCGCACTGATTGAAGAGGACGCCGTGACTTCCCCAAAGGCTGCCGCCGCCGCCGCGAGAGCGAGAGAGACGAGCGGGGCAGAAAAAGAGGAGCGAATCGAATCTCAACATTATCGTCAAACTTGACTTGACCTCCGTGCGGTGCGTACCGTCGCCGGCGGAGATGGCTTTAATTCCCGCGCGTGACTTGCGAATCTCTAAACGGGAAGGGAAGGCCCTCCCCGTGGCTCGCCCGCGAGGCGCCTCCGCCGGCCGCCGCAGCCCATCAGCATTGTGTGTGCTCGCGCCTCAAGGACTTGTCGTCACCGATGAGCACCCCCTTGCAGCGGGAGAGTACATTTCAGGTGACCTCTCTCTCTGCACACCGCGCGTCAATATGTCAAGGTCGCATACTTTTTTTCGGGTACGATGGTGATGGTACTGGTGGTGGTACTGGAACTGCTGGAAGATGGGAAAGGAGGGGAGGGGGTGACTTGTACTGAAGCCAAAGGAGGTTCGTCTACAGCAAAATGGACAGGGTCACTTGCCCTTTAGCGGGAAACTTATACAGCCAAGCACTCCCAGCTGATTAGAACCTTTGGTTATATTTTTTCGTGCATTCCCACCGTTTTGACCAAGAGTTTTAAGGACGCTACAAGCTCGGCTCAGGCGGCAGTAATAAAAAGGGAGGGGGGGGTCGGCGGCCCCTGCGCTGCTCACAAGGGAACCCCGCCAAGTGTAAATTCCCGATTTTCATTCTACTTTGGGAAATTGTTGGTCTAAATGTGTCATCGAAGGACACATCAAAGATTTTTGCTTAAATTCATATTTAGGGGTCATTTTGGGTATTTGTTCAAAAAGCTGCTATTTCAATTATTTTTTATAACTTTCAAGAATGCTTCCTAAGGGGTAAATCGTCAAATTGCGGCCCTAAGGGCGAAAATTTTGTCCGTTTTGCTTTATCTGAAGCCGTTTAGGCGCTACCGCCACGTTTAGGAGGGGAAATGTACGGGAATCACTGGGGCTTAAGAGCAGCGGTTGTAAAAAGCAGTCTCACAAAAAATGTTATGAAACAAAAGTTAAAGAGCTTACATTTTTCTACAACTTTTGTTTTATAACATTTTTTGTGGGACTGCTTTTTACAACCGCTGCTCTTAAGCCCCAGTGATTCCCGTACATTTCCCCTCCTAAACGTGGCGGTAGCGCCTAAACGGCTGCAGATAAAGCAAAACGGACAAAATTTTCGCCCATAGGGCCGCAATTTGACGATTTACCCCTTAGGAAGCATTCTTGAAAGTTATAAAAAATAATTGAAATAGCAGCTTTTTGAACAAATACCCAAAATGACCCCTAAATATGAATTTAAGCAAAAATCTTTGATGTGTCCTTCGATGACACATTTAGACCAACAATTTCCCAAAGTAGAATGAAAATCGGGAATTTACACTTGGCGGGGTTCCCTTGTCAGCGCTGTCTAATTGATTGACGGACGGGGTGAGGTGGGGCGGGGCGGGGCGGGGCGGCGCTGATTTTAGGATCCGGGGCGCCGGCAGCCAGGCGGGTGAGATTTTGTAGCCCGAGCAAGAGAGGAGGGCAGTCCTATCGCGTCGTAAAAGAAACCGTCCGGCGTCTGTCTGCCCCTCCCCGCCACGCCATCACGGGACGCGCGCGCGTTCTCTTTTATTATGACCCGGGGGCGTAAGCGCATCGCGCGAGCGATGACCGTCCAAGGTTGCCGCCGGTACGAGGATGAGCCAAATCAGTCCCTGCAGGAGGCTCCAGGAGGTGCAGGCGGTCCGGTCCTCCTGCAGCACCCACTACCGGTCTGCACTGCGGTAGCTGCGCGCCGGTCCGGCCCCTCCGCTCGGTGACTCACGCCCGCACGCCGGCTCCTCCTCGCGTCCCCGCCACCGCTCATGTAAGGGCAGACCTGCGCTGCTCGTTGGGCCTTGACCGCGGGAGCGCGGAGCACTCGAAGGCCCTCCTGCTCGCGGCGTGCTCTTCCAACGCACCTATTGGCGCCTGTCATTGGCGGATAGGTCAAAGGGCACGGTCAGAGGACCCCCTTGCGCTGCTTGACGGTGGGTACGCGCAGCGCAGGGCCATAAGGACTATGTGAGCGAAGAGGAGCGGTGCCTGCCTCAGAGGGCAAGTCTCGAGCAGATCGCATCTCATGATATTTGTCGCAGCATTCGTCGCAGTATGTCAGCACCGTGGTGCGGTGTGCTGGCTGTCTAGAGCTCAGACCTACCACTTGATCAAATCAGATCAAATTTATTGAAATAGGAAAATAGTGCGGCGTTTTTTTTTACTCGGTTTTATTTTAAAAATAAATTTGTGTACATACTTAGTGGACTGTTTACTACTTTACAAGAAATATATGTGTGTACTTATCAGAGTGACCGTTCGAAAGCCGCCTGGAGGACATATAGAAAAGCATTATCTTTTTTGCCTGATCTCTTTAAGCTTGGGGTGGGGTGGTAAAAGCGTAACCCTTTCTTGGCCCGGTGGTGCTGCTGGCTTGGGGTGTAGCGTAGCGTGGTGGGCGAGGCAAGGCGTGGGCGTGGCGTGGCGTGGCGGGCGAGGCAAGGCGTGGGCGTGGCGTGGCGTGGCGAGCTCAAAAGGGCCTTGCACGGACGGCTGCAAGGCTGGGTCGCGCCCTTATCGGTTGCACTATTTTAGCTTCCGCGCGCTTTCTTTCTTATTGCCGGTGCTTTCGACAAAATCCCACGGGGGATTACAGGTGTGGGATCGCGATTAGTTTCGGTTCCGGCGCCGCCTTACTGCCACGGCCAGCGCGAGCCACTCCGCCGCCCCCCGGCCCTTCCGTCCTTGGGCCGAGGACGGATGGGGCAACTCTGTGTGTATCGGGAGGTCCCTCTTACACATGGAGGGGTGTCGGACACGCTTTATTCGGCTTGGGATGGCGCACCGCGTTTGCTTTTTGCTCTTCTTTACTGTACGCGAATTTTTCTTCCCCCACCCCCTCCCCACCACCACCACTGATACACACGCACACGCACACATAACCCGCCGTCGGCAGCAGGCCAACAACGTGCGTGCTGCGAGCGAGTGTGAGGAGTGCTCCTTGCGCGTGGGACCAGCAGGCTGGAGGGGGGAGGGGAGGGGGGGGGTCACAGAATAGGAAACCTTTTGCAGGCGGGAAAATGGAGCCAATCACGCGGCCGCGCCTGCTTCCTTTATTTCGCGCGCGAGCGGCAAAAAAAAGCAGGGTAAGGAGAAGAAAGAGTGCCTTTTGGCGCGCGGTGGTGGCGCCGTAGAGGCGCCGGTGACGACCGTGCTGACGACCCCGGGGGGCCGCCTGCGGAGGGAGCCGAGGGGCGTCACGGTCGCGGACCCCATGTCATGGAGTATCAGGGGGCGAGCGGGTTGCCTGCACTGTAGATCAGGCGCGTAGGCGCGACTTCAGTAGCACGACCCGCGGCTGCTGGATGACTTGTGTTGAGAGCCTTTTTGTCATGTACAAGGTTTAGGTTACTACGCTCAAGGGCAAAAGTGCACCAGGTCCAATCAAAGCAGTACTCTTTCCTGATGGTGGACACCTCCTGTCTCCCATGATGGTTTACCTCGCTTCCCTGCACATGCGATGTGTCGAAACAAAGGTGTCCAGCTAGCAGCCTGGGATTGAAACCAGCACTGAACGTGTTAAGTCGCAGAGCTGCTGGACGGCGGCGGGGGGATACCGATTCTGTCACTGTTGAAGGCAGACCAGGACGCGAACCGAGCCGCCCTCCTGCATTGCGTATGGTTGAGACACCGAGGGGTCCTTAACTTAAAAAAATCAGTGAACACCCATAGAAAAAAATCACTAAAAAAATCATAAAAAATTAACGAAGAGTCATAAAAAAATCAAAAAATCACAAAAAATCAAGAGAAAATCACAAAAAATCAAGAAAAACAGAAAAATCGGTGTACGCTACAATTTATACTGAAGGACCCCTTGCGTTACACCTGTGCGACCCTGTGTTGTTGCACACTTGGGGGCTGCTTGGCTTGCAGACGGCCGCCCCGCCCCGCCCCGGCCGCCGCCGTCACGGCGCCGCGTTACGGGCCGCCGAATGGTCCACGCAACTGTGTGATGGCGGAGCTGGGCCGCGTGCCGATGGCCCGGGCCGGCGCCGAGCCGTTTATTGTGATCGCGTCATAAAGCAAAAGACCTGCTGTGCGATCGGCAGCTTCCCCCCCGGGATTAAGGAGGCCGGCCCGCTTGCCCAAGACGCCCCCCCCCCCGCCTCTTTCCCC
>NW_026267163.1:1474064-1476608 GCF_000697945.3 Frankliniella occidentalis
AGGTAGTACACCTCGGCCGGGATTGGGAGCCGCGAAGGGAAGGGCCCTGCTCACCAGCTGGTCCTTAACCTTAGCGCCGTACAAAACACCTGCAAAACTCCACGAGACCCTTATTAAATTTTTAGTCGCCCTCCTCATGCATAGCAAGCAGCCAGTGAAGCTGCTGGGCCGAGAGCTGGGCGGGGCCTGGCCGCGCCGAGGGCCGAGCCCGCCCGCCGGCCCGGCTGGAGCCCAGCAAGGTGCGAATTACATCCACAATCCGCCGTAAAGGGCCTAAGGCCGTTACGTTGGGTGAGGAGGAGGAGGAGGAGGAGGTGGGGATGGGAATGGGGGGGAGGAGGAGGAGGAGGAGAGGGGATGGGAATGGGGAGGAGGTGCGTTCGAGGGGCTGAACCGCATGCTCTGCTTTGTACTTCAAGGGTCCTAGCGTGATGCTCCAGGCCCGTGCTGCACCGCAACAAGCGCTCCGTGCGCGAGCCCGTGGCGTCAGACTGCCTGACGGGTCCATGTGGCGCGGGTGGCTGCGCTCCACTCGGCTCTGCTCGGCTCTGCTCGCCAGGACGTCGGCCCGGCCGGCCAGGTCGGCAATCAGCCCGACTGTATAAAGCGACGCGATAAAGGAAGGCAGAAGGCTAGTTGTTAAAACTGGCGCCTCCTGCTTATGTTTCTCTTTATTTCTTTATACTCCCTCATCCTCGCCCCCTCCTCCTTTTTTGTTCCCCTCCTTTTTCCTCTTCTTGGCCGGGCGTCTTTCATTTTTATTTCTTCATTGTTATTATTGTTATTTCTTTTCCGGCAAACATTAAACCTCATGCCCGCTGAGAAGAAACGGCGGGCGGAGGCGAAGGCTGTGCTGTGCGTGTGGTAGACAGGGCGGGGTGGGGCGGGGCTGGGGCACCCGCACCGCCCCCCTGGCGCATGAAGGCAGAGTGGCAGGTTTACGGGCGTTCCCTCGCGGCGTTCCTGTAGAATGTGCATTTGGTGTGACACGCCCCCGCCGACCTTGGTGGGGACCGCCCCCCACAGCCCCCGCCCTGCTGCGCCTTCTTTCGCCCCGAGCTCATCTCCACTGGGTTACATATTCGAATGAGCGTTGGGGCCGCCGCCATGGGGCATATCGTGCCGAGCCCATGAGAGCGAGGCGGGGCAGGGCGGGCGGGGTGCGGACGGCTCATGGGAGCATTGTGTTGTGCAGGACCGGCGTGACCTTTGTGGTGGCGCCGCGTGGCGCCGGGACCTGGCCCCCTCCTGGCGTGCCTCTCTGGCGTGCCTCTGGCGCTGCTGCGGCGCGCACGTCGAGGGTCGGCACCAGAGTGCCCCTCCTGCAGGTGAACGCCACCGCCCCGCGGGATAGGGGATAGCTGCTCCAAAGGGTCTGGCGGCGGAGCGGTAGACACTCGAAAACGGAAGCCGGAAGAAACGTCGAGCGTCAAACTGTTTGGCGAACATATTTAGCTCATCAGTGAAACACAAATCTTTCGTTGTTTTTTTTTTCTCATCGGGAGCAGGTGGCTGACGTGGTGGCGACACGAGGAGACTGTGGGGGCTGTGTGCTCCAGAAGGCCCGAGCGGGCCGGCCGTGTGCGCGGTGTGCTCCGACATGCCCCTCACGGCCCGGGACACGTGTTTCGGCCGGCCGTGACGCGGTGCGCCGTCGTGACTTACATGTCTCATCCCGGCTGGCGGGGCCGGCGGCGGGGCGCCGCGCTGCGTACAGAGGGAGTGTGTTGTCCCTGCAGGCAGCGACCTCCACAAGGTCGGTCGTGGTGGCGTAGGACAGGACAGTGCTTGTCCTGTGTGCTGTATGTCCACACAGCGTCTCTGGATTGTTTTTGTTTTCTCCCGCTCTCTTTCTCTGCCTTTTTTTCGCCGTTTTGTCGCCAGCCACCGCGCTTGAAACAGCCCGTAAGTGGCGGGGGCGGTGGTGGTGGCAGGAGTAGCCAGCCGCGCAGGAGGAGATGGTGCGGCAGAGGAGAAAGAACGTGCCCGTCACCCGTGGAAAATAAAACGCCGGGGGTACGAGTTACTTCCAGAGCCCCGCCTTCCTCGCCCCGCCCCGCCCCGCCCTGGCCGCTCATGCGGAACGCCACTCGCCGCCACCATCTTATGGCTCCCTGATTTGCCTAATTCGGGACGCGGCGGTCGGGGAGCGGGGAGAGCACTCCTTCCAGCCATTGCGCGCCTTCAGTGCACATGCGCCCGCCGCGGAGACCAGAGACGAATGGCTTCCGCGCGGCCTGAACAGTGGACTGGAAGCCCTGGAACTGGAGGCAGTCAAACGTTGCGCGGCAACCAGTGCCGAGGCGAGCAGGGGCCGCGTAGAGGGCTAATTTTTGGGTGAAGGGGTTGCTGCCGGGCGGTGCGGCCCGGCGGGGCTTTTGGAGGAGGGAGGGGGGAGAGATGGTGAAGGGGTAAAAGAGGGAACCCTGCTGTCGTTTCGTTTGGGGACGGTCTCTGTGTTTGATGCACAGGATAATGAGAGTGAGGGAAAACGCCCCCAAACTTTCTGATTGTAGGGACTGGTGGAGAATGGGGAGAGGGGGG
>NW_026267163.1:1476658-1477032 GCF_000697945.3 Frankliniella occidentalis
TGGGGATGCGAAGACCCTAACTATGCATTGAGGTCGCGGTCCTCCGGCCTACCTTGCTCCCGGCGGAGACAGGGGATCCACACTGCGCTGGCTGGCTGCATGCCTGGCTGCACGCCTGCTGGCTGCCAGTCCGACTGTCCGGCGAGCTTACTGTGGGCGCGTCCCGTACATCGAGCGGTGGCGGCGGGGCGCTAAACGCTCAAGGGTACGTGTTCGAGTCCCCGCTAAGTACACGCCCCTTTTTTGCGCAACTTGCCTGCCTTCGGTGCAAGGAGAGAAGGGAAAGGGGGGAGGGGGGAGAGGTGGCAAAGGAGGAGGAAGAGGGAAGGACCTGGTTGGTGCGCCACGCCCCACGGCGTAAATAGAAGCCTGTT
>NW_026267163.1:1478212-1479407 GCF_000697945.3 Frankliniella occidentalis
CGAGAAAGCAGCAGCCGCAGCCGGTCACCTCGGTTTGCCGCCGCGGTGATCATTTCTTTTGTCCGCGGATCATTTTGTTTCCCGCCCCCCGCCTGCCTCCCCGGGCGGCGGAGCCCTCCTGGCGGGGCCCCGCGGGGGCTCTTCGTCTTATTTACGGCCGGCTCGCGATGAACGCTCGTCAGACGTAACACACAATTATTATTACCGAATGAAAAAGGGGGGAGGGGCATCGACTGCCACCGTGCCCCCCTCTCCCGAAACTTATAGCCCCACCCCAATTGCACAGGCACAGCGCCCGACGGACCCCCATGGGCACATAACCATCTGCCAGCGGGGAGGGGAGGGGCGGCGTGGAAGGGGCGGGGAGGTCGCGGGGCTCGGGGACGCGAGAGCAGACGACACGGCGCGGAGCGGAGCCCTCCGTGGGGTCATATCGTCCATAAACAATGGGGTTTGGCGCGTCATTGGGACGTGGCGCGGTGTGGCGCAGCGTGGTGAAACAGAGTAGCAGAGTAGGCTGCTATGGATGTGCATAAGCCTGCCCTTGCCACGCCGCACGCCCCGCCGTGCGTGGCCCAAAGGCAAGCAAACCTTTCTTACCTAACATACCTGCCCTACCTTAACCTACCTAACCTACATTAAACTACCTAACCTACCTTAACCAACCTTAACCTACCTAACCTACCAAACCCGCATAAATGTAATCTAAACGCAGATGCATGTGATGCCGGTGTGCTTTCGGCTCTAGGGCTCCGCGGTCACCCGCAAAAGGTCAATAATCGCGAGCTACAAAAAACAAACCGGCATGATCAGTTGTCCTGCTGACGCCGCCTGGCTGCCGGAGCTGTACACACTTTAATGAGGCTGTATTGTTATGGAGTCACATTCCTCTGCTGGAGGGGGACCCCGTTCGTCGTGATGACTTCGGGCGCCGCGCGTCGCAGAGCCGTGTGGAGCGGCCTGTGCCGCCCGCGCGTCAGTGAACCCACCCCTGGGGGTCAGTCCCAAGGCCGCGGCGCGGAGTATCGTCTGCACATCGCCGCCGCATATCGGCACAAGGCGGCGGCCGTGCATCGCATAGCAAGTAGCCCGGCCCGGCGCGGCCGTGGGCGGCGGCCTATGTCCTTTCCCCCGGGATCTACCAATCATCGTGGGCTTTAGGTGATTTGCTCTCTTTTCTCTGTCTTTTTTTTGG
>NW_026267163.1:1479797-1484144 GCF_000697945.3 Frankliniella occidentalis
GGTGCCGTCTGGTGCCCGCTCTGGTGCCGTCTGGTGCCCGATCTGGTGCCCGCTTTGGTGCCCGCTCTGGTGCCCGCTCTGGTGCCCGCTCGGGTACCCGCAGGCGCGGCCGGGCCGGCCTCACCCTGATTGCGATTCAGCACGCGGACTACACGCCGAACCAAAGCCGGGTAGTCAAAGACCGATAGCCTCGGGGCGAGGCGGGGCGTGGCGTAGCGGGGCGGGGTGGGGCGGGGCGGGTGTGGCGAGGTGGGATGGGGCGCGGTGTGGTGCGGTGGGGCAAAGTGAGCAGTAGGCGTCTCTCGAGCAGCAGCCTGCTGCTCCGCGCTGCTCCTCCGACCCGGGGCGGCCCGGGGGGCTGCAGCAGTGCGCACTGAACCGGGAGAACATTGCGGCCGTTTTCTAGGCGACTGATTGCACATTGGAGCAGCTAATTGATCGAGCGGTATTAAACAATATCGGGGTGTTCGCCTGCAGCGCTACGCTACCCGACCGAGCCGAGCGGAGCCGAGCCTAGGCCGGAACTAAATCCATTACGAGCGCGGTGCCGCAGCTTGCACGGCGGCGCGGCCGTCAGTCAGTTAGGCCCCGAACCACGACGAGGTGAGGCGGGGCGGGGCGGGGCTTTTGACTGGAAGTTGTGCGCGTGGCGTCGGCGGCATGCAATAATTACGACGGCCGCGTCAACTAGTTTGACACGTGTGCCATAGACCTACACGAGCGGCCGTGTCGCGGGCCACGTGGAGCCCACGTGGACCCCTGCGTAGCCCCTCCTTTCCCTTATTCGGATTACCATTTATTCCACACCCAGAAATTGGTAGTCCTGAAACAAGACAAAATGCGTTGCTTCAACGCTATTTTTACCTCAAAAAATTACAAGGAAAATTGTCTTTCAGTTAAGGCAAATGATTTTACAAAAAGTGAAAAGTTCCTCATCAGACCAGCTTAATTTCCTTGAAGTTAATGGAAAAACCTGCTCAAACCAAGGTCCAAAATTACCTTGTTTTAAAAGAAAAATCCTTGGTTTAAGGATACCATTTTCTGGGTGCAGCGACGCGGTGCAGCAGAGTTTACGAAGCGCCCTGCCGGTGCCCGGGATGAGAGCGGGCGGGCGGGCGGGCTGCGGGCGGCGGTGTCGCCCGCACGCCACGTCTCCCTTTCCCTCCTCTGTCGCCTTTTCGGTGATCATTTTATTTCCGTTTTCCAGCCGTATTTTCCGTGTCACTGTTTCTGTTGTTTTTCCTTTCGCCCAGCCGCCGCCGTGCGGCCGGGCGCCGCCCGCATATGGATGAGGCCAGGCAGGCGACGGGGCGATATTGATTTGCTCCGGAATACGCATGAGCCAGAGGCGTTGTAGGCCGTCGCTCTGCACCGCGCGCGCACCGGGCCACCGGCCACGACGTCCCAAAAATGTCGGGGGATCGATGTCGTTTTGACGAACGTCTATCCGTCTGCGGCCGGGCCGGGCCGGGTCAGAGGGGTCGAGCCCTGCGGTGCTGGTGCACGCGGGCTCTCCCGGCCGGCGGGCCGCCTGCGTTTATTCAATATGCCTCTGAATGGGCTGTGGGGACCCTGCTCCGCTGGCCCCCTTCTTGACCTCACTGGGCTGCTCGGGGGGGAGCGAACCACCGCCGCTGCGGGTTACACACCCAGAAAAGCCTCGAGAAAAGCCCATATTCATATGGAAAGAAAACATGCGCTTAGCACAATAATCAGGAATTTACCTTATGGACCAAGTCGAAAAACGTAATAAGTAAATGTTCTTCCAGGCTCTAAGCGCATTTCTTGCGACAGGACCACGTTTCTTTTTCGGTGCACTTCGAGGCAACAAAAACTGAAAAAAAATATTGGGTTGTTGACGCGGCCTGTGATTGTCAAACCTTATAGAACTAATGAAACGTGCCAAGCAGCACGCTGTGTGTGGCAGTGAACAGAGTAACGTTGGAAAAATCGTCAAAACATTGTTTTTCTTTTCACAATGGATAATGTTTTGTGGACGCAGGAAACGTTTTGGTCATTGACTTGAAGGTGTGGAGCCGGGCCGGGTGCGTGATGCCTCCGCCGTGAGTGTTTGAGCGTTACCTTCGTGAAGGCCGCTTCGGCCGTACGCGCGGCGCGCGTGCGCGTGCATTTGTGTGTGGAAGTCGGTGTTTTACTACTGGAGTGAGCCGCGTCCTTGCCTCGGTCAGGCCGCGGCGGGGCGGGGCGGGGTGGGGTGCAAGGACGATGAACCTGCAGCGTCCCACGGCATCGCTGCTCGCCGCGGAGCGTATATAGAGGGGCCAAACCAACGACGCGTCATCAAAGTCCAGGCTGGCTGAGCCCGGCGGAGGGCCGCCTTAAGATCCGCGCTCTGAAAGCCCCGCCGAAAGCTTGCCGCGCGTGGCGTAAAGTGCCTGCTGCAGCATCTGCGCAAGCTTCCATTATAGCGCCTGTGAGGTAGGCAACATTTTTGCCTGCGATGCATGTATGTACTGCGGGGTGGCCCACCCCGAGTTTCGCAGGCGTCGAGCACTCGTAATTTACCAAATACATATCTGAGAAAATCGAACGTATTTTATAGATGATTCCTTACCTTACGGTCAGACTCCGGAGGATACGTAGGTACCCTGGCGTATGCGGCGGGAAAATTTCCATGGGCCTGGAAACGCACGTTGCAAAGAAATAATGTAAAAATTTTCTCCCGTGTTTGGCAACACGCCTGCCTATTGAGGTGGCATCGGCGATGCAGCGACTCGCCCGCCACGGCCCACCACTCGCCGGTGCGTGGAAGAAAGGCGAAGGTCCCCGCCACGCCTCGCCAACGCCTCGCGCGGCCGAGACGTGTCCACAAATAATTTCCCGTTTGTTTGTGTTGCAGGTGAGGAGCTGGGCCGAGGTGCAGCTGCAGCTGCAGCCGCGCTGTATACCAGGCGTGCCGCGCGTGACTGTGTGTGAACAGCGGCCGAACAGCAGGTGAGGGGAGCGGGGCCGCGCCGTGTATATGGAACCAATCAGCAGCTGATCAGCTGACATGGGAGCGCACCTGTCGAGCTGGCGCACGCACCTGCAGGTGCGCGGTGCCGTGTTGTACGTTTGGATCGTTTTTTCTAAATGTTTTTATTTTCTCCCTCACACTCCCCGACCTACCTTGTGCCTGCAGTGGTGCACACGGTTTGGGCTGTCTGCTCCAGTTTGACTAACAGACAGACAGACAGACAGACGGACGGACGGACGGACAGACTCGCGACGGGGCCGAAGCGATGCCACTCGTAATAGATTCAACACGCTCCGCGTCCGTCCGTTCAATTGAGCAATTGTCCAGCGACCGGACGGGCCGAGCCGCGGGGCGAGGGGGGGGGGGCGGGCCCTGGACCCACAGCTCGCCACGGCTCGGCGACCAGCGCGCCCTGCGCAGGGCCTTCCGTTCACTTCCACTCCCCTGCTCCCGCCTCCTTGCGGTGGATTGGACACGTTCTTGTTTTTGCGGGCGTCTGCTGATACGGTGCGCCGCCGCCGGGTCGGGACGGGGGCTCTGCGTCAAACCCCATCCAACGGTGATGGCAGCACCTGCTCCTATTTACTAAAAATAAATAAATAATTAAATCATATTCAGCTGTAGTCATGGTCGTTTTCCATGATGACTGCGTTGACTGTCGGAGTGGACTTGATGGTGTCGCTCCCGTCCCGCCCCGCCCCAGGTGTACGTGCCGGCGGCGTTGCCCGCTGGGATCCAGTCACGATCGGTCCAATTGAAATGGTGATCACCTGATAACCCGCCCGGGGTGTCGGTAAATGTCCAGGCGGGGGAGGGGGCGCCGCCGCTGCCGCCGCTGAGCCGTGGGGACTCGGCTCTCGTGGCGCATGTCTGCCGCTTGCCGCCCCACCCTCTGCACACGCGCGGCTCTTTGCGCGGACCGAAATCCTCACACGTTTTGCCGCAAGCTATTATATAGTTGAAGATCGGGGAGGGGCCGCGCACAGCTGTTCTGTCATGCAAATGAGACCGGGGCTCCACCGGCGCCCCCGACCCACTCCGCCCCGCCCCGCCCGACTTGCTCGAGAGCCACGCCACTAAGTGTGTACCCCACGGTCCCGTGCCTGGGACCCCCGGGGATCGGGTGCGGCGAGTGGTACTCACACAATGGTACGGGCACCGCGTGGTGTGCCGCCTGTGTCCGGGCACTGACTTGTGCCGCCATTAGTTTGGCACCCGGGCAGAGCCCTCCAGGCCTCAGGTGCCCGCTCAGGTGCCCGCTCTGGTGCCCGCTCTGGTGCTCGCTCTGGTGCCCGTTCGGGTGCCCGCTCGGGTACTCGCTCTGGTGCCCGCCCTGGTGCCCGTTCGGGTGCCCGCTCTGGTGCCGTCTG
>NW_026267163.1:1484964-1486359 GCF_000697945.3 Frankliniella occidentalis
GTGCAGAACTGTGGTCTGACGCACGCCAATCGTTGGTGCTTCGAAATTGTCTACAGACGCCCCAACCCCCACCCACCGTACGCACACACCACTCACCACTCACTCGGTTGTTCGCAATGGTGTATCATTTGTACCAGACGGGTGTTGTCTGTTTGAAGTTACGATCCGTTGCCGACTCTGCGAAGCCGCTGAACAATGTGGTGCTGTGAGAGCAGTTTACAACTTTACAGCTTGTTAATCTTACAGGGCAAAGACTTCCTAGTTTGTGCGCACCGCCGCTGCCGCGGGGTGCAGCGCCGGCAGGTTGCAGGTTGCCTGGCCGCGCAGGCGGGGCCCCGTGGTTGGTGGGGATTTGCAAGCCCGCCTGACACGCCTGCACCGCGGCACAGTCTAACCGCCCACTCGAAAAGTGCCGGGAAGGCATGAACCGCCCACCACGCGCGTTGTATGTGTCCACCGCGCGGCGTGGTCGCCTGTTAGTGGTCGCTCCGTGGTCCGTCCGTGGTCACGCCCCGTCCCCACGGTCACGGCAAGGACCCGGCCGGACCTCGCCGATAATGCGAGCACGCCAAGGTCGCCCTCCTCGTCATCCTTTTCCACTGGATCGCGACGACGCACTGTCGGGGCGTGGCGGAGTGGAGCGGGTGGTGCTGGGGCGGGGTGGCCGCGCCGTCACAGTCGGTCTGCTCGGGTCCCGCCCCGCTGCGCGAGTGTGATGCAAGAAGCGGCGCCAATAATGCGATGCACCTGCAGCGCCCCACGCCCCGCCGCGCCCCGCGCCTCGTGCACCACGTGACGGTACAGTCGGCGGAGGCTGCGCCAGGCGGCGGCAGGCGGCGGCGGCGCCCTTGGACTTGGACCACACCTGCTCTAGTTGCGGCGAGCGCTCGGCGCGCTTTGTCCATGTGATGGCCGTTTGATGACGCCGGATGGCGCTGAGCCGCTGCCGCGGCCGGGGCGAGGCGAGGCGCGGTGCTGAGCTGCTCGGCAGGGCCGCGGCCGCGGGCGGCAGGAGGGAGCACGCCGACGACGACTCGCCAAGGCTCCGGGGGGCTCTGCGCGCGCCGCCCGTTGAGCCGTTTGGAGAACGCATGGGGCGGGCCCGGGGCGCGCTCCGCACCCACACCCTGCAGGCGCTGCAGCAGCAGGCCGCTGACCGCCCCGCGCTGCAATCGGAAGGAGCAGACACTGACTCTCGCTTCGCGTACATAACCTTCGCGGCTGGGTGGTCGGTGATTTTTATTTTTCTCCTCATGTTTCGCACGTCCATGTTTGTACAAGTGTGTAGAGTGAGTGATAGTGTGGGTGTGTGTGTGCGGCTGGTCTGATTAATGTCCTCACGTTACTCTCCTCCAAGACAAATAATTAGGCAGAGCGCGTCGTGGTCCGGGCCGC
>NW_026267163.1:1486409-1488042 GCF_000697945.3 Frankliniella occidentalis
CCTCCGCCCCCTTCGTGCCCTCCCCGGCGCCCTCTGCGCCGCTCCGCGCGCGCTGTCTCTTGCGACATCAATTGAATATGAAGACACGACACACTGACATCGGCGGGGCACTTCGTGTTGCCTCATCGGGACGGGGGCGTGTCGTCTTGTGCGCCTCTTCTTTTTGTGAGTCTGTGCCCGTCTGTGGCTCTCTCAGTCTCTCCCTCGCACTCCCCCCCCCCTCTCTCTCTCTCTACGTCTCACTGCCTTTTATCGCTATTTCAGTTTTCACAGATGCCCTGCGTCCCTCTGAGTGAGTGTGTGTTTGAGAATGGAAGAGACAGAGAGAGACGGACAGACAGAGAGAGAGAGAGAGAGAGAGAGAGAGACAGATAGAGAGAGAGACAGAGAGAGAGAGCACTATCACCCTACCCTGACCTATGCCTATATAGACCGCCAACGCCCCAGGGCAGAAGATAACGCGATTGTGTATCGCTCCCGATTGCCCGTGGTGTGCCCCCTCCTCCTCCCCCCCTCCCCCCTTCACGTACGGCCCTCGTCGTGTCGGTGCGCACGGACTGGAGGGACATAAAGTCGACGGGTACATCGCCACGTTGCCCTTGGTCAGCCTTCGAGTTGCTAAACTTGAGGCAAAGCGCGGCGAGGACCATGACTCTACCATGAGGTCCTCTCAGAGGACCCAAAGGTGGACGGGAGGAGCGAGAAATGAAATGAGGAGAATAATGAATAACGAGAAAGGGAGAAAAAGAAAATATTGGCCGTAGGTTATGCTGGTGGCGGGGCCGGTCCTCCGGGCCCGGGCCTCCATATCTGCGAGATTTAGCACCTCGTGCATCCCCCCCTCCCCCACTCCTCACCGTCGACCTCCCCCCACATTATTACCTCACGCCTTTTCACAAAACACCGCTTGAAGAATTTTGGCGTCCCTTCCACCACCTTTCACTCTCTACTCGCCACAAAATCCCCACGCGGCGACATTTCAAAGAAAAATGTCAAAGGAGAGCAATAATACAAAAAACTACCAAAACAGTCTAAAGTAAAAAAATGATTTTTCAAAATAGTGTTTCTTTTTATACCGTGCCAAGGTGCTCTGTACGTGCTGCAGGCGGCGCGGGTCCAGCCCGGCAGCCGCAGCCGGGGCGGCGGATGGGATGCGGGGCCGAGGCGAAAAAGAGCGAGGAGAGCGCGCGGACGAAACATCCCATCCCATCTTATGCTATCCCATCTCCCACCTGGCCTCACCTCACCT
This sequence comes from Frankliniella occidentalis, assembly GCF_000697945.3. NCBI lineage: Eukaryota > Metazoa > Arthropoda > Insecta > Thysanoptera > Thripidae > Frankliniella > Frankliniella occidentalis. The sequence continues at coordinate 1,487,659 of NW_026267163.1, forward strand.
CTAATGAAGGTTTCCGCCTTTCCTTATTATTTATTTACCCGTGCCGGGCGGAGGGCCGAGCGGAGGGCCGTGCGGCCGCGCCATGCCCTCTCCGCCATGTCTCTCCGATTTCTTTCCCTCCTCGCTCGCGGAGGGAAGTGCAATTAATTCTTCCCTCATAGACGTTACTTTAAACTGGGAGCCCCGGCCCGGCTGCTTCCCGCCCCACCCCACTCCCCCCCCGTTCGGGCGGCCTTTGGGGGATTTAGGGGAAAGATTTTCCGCGCAGGCTTTTCATTCAATTTACTTTTGCGTTCCGCTCGGCGGCTCTCCGATTCCGCCTCTCTCTCTCCCTCTCTCCCTTTTAGAAATGACCCACCGCGCGCGCGCGCGTATGGTGTCTGC
>NW_026267163.1:1488155-1490521 GCF_000697945.3 Frankliniella occidentalis
TGTGCGGCCGGGGGGCGGCCCGGGGGCGGCCCGGGGCCGGCTGCCACTGGGGGCCGGCGGGGGCCGGCGCATCCATGAATGGCAATAAGGGCTGAGCCGAACAAAGGAAGGTGTGCCGAGCCCGCCGCGCGAGCAGGGAGGAAAGGCCGTGATTCAGATTCAGATCCGCGCGGGGAGCGCGCTGGCCTCTGGTGGACTCGGCCGGCGGGTCAAGGCGAGAGGCGAGACAGTCGGATTAGCAGAGGACAAGGGTGGCGCCGGACCAGTGCGATACATTTGTCCGTCATTATTTCCTCTTCAAGAGTTAGTTTGACTTACAACCATTCAATGTTTCTCTTACAATAGGGTCTGAAGAGGCCGGTGTGCAGATCTGCTGGAGGCGTGCTTTCCCTGGCTGCACAGGCGACCGAGACGCCGCCAGATTGCGACAGTATCGGGGAAAAAATAAAATAAAGTGCAGATAAAATTTCGCCTTTCCTCCCTTTGGATGGAGATGAATACAGCCGCACCGTCTGTGGTCCGACCGGCGAAGCAGCGCGTCGTGGCAACGGCGGGGGAGTTTCGGTGCCGCGTGCACCGGCTGGCGGTACTGGTTTTGTTCTAAGTAAGTTTTTTGATAACAACAATTAAACGACTGCGCGTCTTAAGTAACTATTGCATATGAAAAATGTTCTAGATTAAAACTCCGCGAGAGCTGTGGTGCAACAGTTTATCTAGTCGATTCATTTTCTTTTCGTGAGTTGTAAGTCGTTGCAAAAATATGTTTCGAATGACTTTTTATTAGACTGGCTTACACCTCCTTTCTTAGCATTTCCATAGTACAACGACAACGTTTGATGCTAACAAGCACAGCGTGAGGTTGCCCACACCGAGGGGGCATCAACTTCGACTATTCACGGTGCACCCGCTGGTTAATATCTAATAGGTATTCAGGTGATATTTGCGAATATTCACAAGATATTCAAAATATTCGTCGATATTCATCGATATTCATCAATATTCAAGGATATTAATCAACAATCACAGTGAATATTCACTGGTATTCAGTGATATTCACTGGTATTCAGTGATATTCACTGGTATTCAGTGATATTCACTGGTATTCAGTGACATTGAATATTTGAATATATTCACAGTTCACCAAATTTCCAAGTTGGTTCCCCCTCGGCCCACACCTGGCTGCAAGGGCAGCAGCCCGAGGCCCGCGCGCGAGGTCCGCCGGCCGCCGTCGCCAGTGCCAGTTCGCGGACGTTTAGGGACGTGCGCCGCCTAAACGCCGCGACAAACGCCTTCCTGGCCGGCCGTCGATACGTCCACCAGCCACGCACTCTCGCACTGCTGACCGGGCGGAGATTAATGGCGAGCAGGATGGAGTCGTTCGTCGCGGGGGAGGAAACAACAAGAGATCAGCTGATCAGCGGGCCGCGCTGCCGCGTGTCTTGTCGTGTCGCGCGGGCTTATTTACGAGCTGTCGCCATACGGATCGCCACGACGACTCTTTTGCACAGCATCGCAATTATTTTCTATATTCAAGCAGGAAATTCGTAGCAGACAACGTGTTGACTGTTTTTTGTGGCGGCGATATCATATAAAATGATGCCGCAGCTTCCTCGGCTTGATGCACCGCAGTCGCTGTGATAAAATGACGAGGAATAAAATGAATAAAAATTGCGCCGGCGCGTTATTCTCGTCTGCATATCGCACTTCTTCCGGAAGTGGCCGGCGGCCGTCCGCGAGGTCCTGTGGGGCGGGGACGGCGCGCGGGGACCCGCGAGCATCGCACCCGGGGGAGGGCGCCGCGCCAAGGCGAGTTGTATGGCGCCGCATGACCGCGAGGTGCGAGCAGGCGCGATGAGGTGAGGTGAATCCCTAACCGTTTCCGGGTCAACCGTCTCTGCGGCACACCGGCAGCAGCAGCAGCAGGTAGTACCGTGCCTGCGCCGAGACCAAAGAAGAGCCCCCAGAAGCCTTTATCCCCACCAACCTTTTAAGCTTGAGCGCGCCCCGCCCCGCCCCACGCCTGCCCGCGGTTTCCATTTTATAATTCCCGCGCGGTGTTGTGCACTCTGGTGGTGGGGCGGGGCGGGGCGGACCCGTCGCCGGCCGCAGGTCTTCTCAGCGACCCGATGCACTCTCACGTCCAGGACGTTATATACACGCACGCGCGTTTCCCGCCTCTTTGACGTCTTAAAAGCCCCCCGCGTCACGTGTGTTGTGTGTGTTTGTCGCCGATCTGGACGCTGCGGCGTGATGACGGGACCCGATGAGATGGGGGCGCCCTTCGGCTGACATGTGTCGTCTGGTCGGGAATGGGAATAATGGGAGTCTGCAATCGGTGCGCCCGCCCCGCCCCGCCCCGCTCCAGC
>NW_026267163.1:1491328-1492944 GCF_000697945.3 Frankliniella occidentalis
CTGGAGCCCCCGCACCGCCCCCGCCCCCTTCCCTACAAGTGTAAATACAGAAATATAATAGACTGGAATAGAATAATTCAAAGCAGAAGGGCGGGCTACTAATAAACTGGAATAGAGTAATTCTTGACAAGGTATCATCTGCTTTCACGATCCGTTTCTGGTCGGAACTTTTTCCCCCCTTTTTGGAGCGCGATGAGCGCCCGGCGATAAGCCTCATAGAGACTTCCTCAGGCAGAATAATATACGCGATTCAATAATTTTTGGTCGTTTTCGCTTGTTTGCTTTTGCGGCGCGTGTTCGCCCGGCGGAAGCTCGAAGCGCAGATTGGGATCGGCTCCGCGGCGACGGTCCTCGCTCTATGGTCCGCGCTTTGTCTGGAGCGTCGGCTGCTGCTCCACGTGCGCTCGGCTGCGCGCGGCGGCCGCACAATGCCGCACTGCTGCGCCTCGAGTGTGCTCGGCGGGCGTGCTGCGCTCTGCGCTGCTGGGGGGTCGACGACTCAACACAGGAGTTACTGATTACACCCGGAGCTGTACTCGAGTACAGTCGGAGTACACCCGGAGTAAGTTGGAGTGAACCCGGAATTCAGTCACCCAGAGTACAGTCGGAGTGACACCTGGAGTACAGTCTACGCTTAGGGATCGTCCAGAAAGTACGTCCGTTTTTCTCGGATTCCTTCGACAAAATACGGGAGCTCGTCGCCTGTGAGCCTCTGGGTAGGCCACCCCGCAGTACACGCCTGCACTGCAGGCAGGATGTTGCCTACCCAACAGGCGCTATGGGACCTTGCCTGGGCTGAACTTGGGAGGTTCGAAACGGCGATTGACGGACGTACTTTCTGGATGATCCCTTAAGTAGGAGTACCCCGCAGTATACAAAGTAGGTTCGAGTTGGTTCGAGCAGTGTTCGAGTATACCAAAACTACCAGGAGTACGGAGTACATACGGAATACAGTATGAGTCCATCCAGAGTACAATCGGAGTACGGTCGGAGTACTGTCGGTCCGGGGGACATAGAAGCAGGGAGCACACCTACCAGTCGTCGATCCAGGGCCCAGTGCGAGTAAGGCAGCTCGTCCGCACTCGTGCGCGCCGTGCAGCATTCAGACGAAGCGCGCCAAGCGCGCGCTCGATAGCCACGCTCGCCTTTTGCATCGCTGTTTTTCATTCTGCGAACGCTTATCGACAAAACTCCCGGCCCGGCCGCCGCCGAGCAATGCGGGCGGCGATTTCATTCCTACAATAGTAATAATGGCCCTTGGGCCCTTTACCTGTCGAGGTGCGCCGCGCCAACCACCTGCCGCGCGCGCAGCGAGAGTATCGACACGTCGCCGTCGAGTGGGTCGAGTACGAGGAGGTGGGAACGGCGCGCCAGAACAATGAGGCAAACGCCGTTCAGAACGCCAATAAAAAGGCGAAATAACACTCGTGTGCGGCGTTGGCCGGGCCGGGCCCTACACCACCACCAAGCGCCCGCTTTGTTTGGCATCTATCCATCTAGCCGGGCCGCCGCACCACCGCGCCCTTCACGGCAGTACGTCACTCCAACCTGTTGTGTGTTTGCTTTTGTCATTGTTGTCCTCGCGTCGCGCGTCGCCTCGCGCCACCACCGCCCCG
>NW_026267163.1:1493251-1496247 GCF_000697945.3 Frankliniella occidentalis
TGCCCCGCCCCGCCCCGCCACACCCCACCGCGCCTCGCCACGTTTGCTTTTGTCCGGTGCTTGCCATTGTGTGCTGGTCGACATGTCGGCAGACGCTCGTCCTGACGCCGTCATTTCTCTGACTACAAAACGAGAGTTTTTATTTTTTACGTTTTGAACTTTTTAAAATTTGTTTTATGAAAATCCGTAAAAATCGTTATTATGGACAAAGTGCGATTGAGCCCGGAGGCAATCCTTTTATCGTCGTGTGTGTGTAAGGAGCCGCGGTGCTGCAGCTGCGCACATTTCATACACATGCACCACGGCCACGACGCCGTCCACCAGAAGCCTCGAAGAGGCTGATCGCCAAATGGAACAGGTGCAACCCAAACACAAGGCGCACTGAGGTGGCCGTACACGCGGTGCTCGGCGCCGAGGAGAAAACATCACTCGGCCCGACTCCGCGCCATACCTTGCTACACGTATTTCGATTTCCTTGCCGTGCTCGCGGGCCAATCCGAGCCCGGGAGCGAGTTCGTCATCACAAAACATTTTCTCTTTGATTCGTGAGGAAAAGCAATCGGGCGAAGCCAGGGGGGCGCGCGTCGGGGCCGTCTGTGCCGGGTGCCTCGATATGGGAGAGCTCCGCGGGAGCTTCCCTCTATTTTCTCTCTCTCTCTTTCTCCCCCACTGTGAGTGTGTGTGCCAGTGCCACATTTGCTGTGGGAAGTGGCACACTCCAGTGCAAGTACATACACCCACTGCAGCAACGACGCCCACTCTTTGCACTGCTGGCCTGGTGCGCTGCACTCTCTGTGCGAGCTGCACTCGGCGCGGCGGCGGGGTCGGGTCAACCGCGTCGGCCAAGCAAACGCCACGCCACGCCACGCACTGCCCCGCCCCGTCATACGCACTACCCCGTGGGTCGCAACTGTCACAACAGGTGGGATGTGACGAATGGCGCGCCTATAGGTTATTGCAGCTATTCCAAGCAAGTCTGGTCAAAGTGGTTTAACTGACAACACCAGCTGGATGGGTTGAAACTGTAAAAATGTATCTTCTTCAAACAATAAAAAAAGAGGCCGCGGAAGAGAAGATATTTCTTGCCTCGGCTGAGAAAACCACGATGAAATGCGGTTACTGTTTTTAGCGTTTTTCTCGCCTACTATCGCTTAAGTGCTGTCGACAGTATACGACTTCTACAAACGAAATTTGACGGCTCTTGCCCACATAGTGTACACTTCTCCAGCCTTAAAAGCTGGAATCGAAAGGCGCCGAAACTTGGCACGCTCTTGCTTCTGAATGCCTTTATCAAAGGCAATTTCAGGAAGAACCGTGATTCAAGAGTAAATTCCAGCCATGCTGATGAAGTAAGTAATGAGCACATAGCAAGTAGTATGCAACGCGGTTTGCACTACACGCCGAGAAAATTGTTTCCTCAAAACAAGGGAATTCCCTTAAATCGACGAAATTTGATATAAAGGATATAAATAAACTTATTGTATGTTTTGTTTCTTTATTTACGGAAAAAATTGGCTCAATTCGAAGGAAAATCTTGCTTTTAAACTAAGGACATTTCTAAGGAACAAGAGAAAAATTCTCGTAAGATTTTTCAAGGGGGTGCACTTGCACTTTTGGAGCGGCCTTCTCACCTTACCCCGCACCACATCATGGCGTGGACCACCTGGGCATCCTGAGCGTGCAAACAGCCTAGCCGCCCTGCCGCCTATGGAGGAGAGGTCGTTATCGCACCGTGTGTGCGGCGTACTGCGACGCGGCCGCACCACAAACCTCGTCATTACCGTCATCACCATCACCGCTCTGGCTGTTGCACTGCCGGGGCCAGGGCCCGCGACATTGCGTGGCACATGACCGCATGCAACATCCGCGCCCCGCTGCTGCTGCTGCTCCGCGTCACGAGTCGTTGACACCCCCAGCTGCTGCAGCTGCGGCAGCTGCGCGGCAGATGCGGACCGAGGAGGACGGGCGGGCGGAGCGGGTGGAGCAGCGGCAGCTAGCGCCGCGGAGCTCGAGCTCGGCCCGCGGCGCCGCGGCGTCTGGAAACCGGCCGGCCCCTCCGCGCCCCGCCGCGCCACTCCAGCAGGCAGCAGCAGCAGGTCGGCGAACTCCGCGCGGCCGCGCCCCGCCCGCTCTCCGCGCCGCGCCCCGGGCCTAGGTCAAGGTCAAGGCCAAGGTCAGTGGCCGCGGTGTGGGACGTGATGGGAGCGCGAATTAGTGCCTGAATGGGCTCCAGGCCGATAAGAGGAGCGCGGATAATTATGGACGTGGACGTGACGCCGCGACCAGCACAGCTAAATCATCCAGTGCAGCCACGCCCTGGAGCGGAGCGCTGCGGAGGGGGGCTTTGGAGTGGAGTTTTTTCGTTGTGCTCTGTAGTAGAGCTCTGGAGTCTATAGAGTTCTGGAGTGGAGCTCTGGAGTTGAGATTTGGAGTGTGGAGTGGAGCTCTAGAGTGCACCTTTAAAATGGGGCTCTGGACCGGAGCTCTAGAGTGGAACTCTTGAGTGGAACTCTAGACTGGAGCTCTGCTGTCTAGTGGAGCTCTGTAGTGGAGTTCTGGAGTAGAGTTTTGGAGTATGGAGTGAAGCTCTTTAGTGGACCTTTGAAATGAGGCTCTGGATCGGAGCCCTGGACTTGGCTTGACTTGAATGGAACTCTACTCTGGAGTGGAACTCTGGAGTGGAGCGGAGTGTTCCATGGCAACAGGCTGGAGCCCCTGCCCGTGGCTTAGGCCCCACTGCAGCGGCTTTGCCTGGAGAAGGAGCTGGAGCCCGCGTGTACCAGCCACGCCGCAGGGCCCGCAGTTCGTCGACCCCCTGGACCCCTTCGCTCGGCTGGACGCGGACCAGGCCAGGAAAGGCGAGCTTTCGGACAAACCTGTTGAGGCGAAGAAGCTGCTGGCCGAGTGGTGGAGGGGGCACGGTGTCCCGTCGAGTGGGTCCTGCAGACCGTCTACCGGGCTGGTCTGTTGTTGTCGTTTGGGCGTGGTGGGGCGGG
>NW_026267163.1:1497072-1499248 GCF_000697945.3 Frankliniella occidentalis
CGGGGCGGGGCGGGGCGGGCTGCGGCCCAATGCATCAGTCAGCGCCGCCAGTCCGCGGCACAACGGCCATACAATCCGACCGGGAGCTCAGCAAAGCGTGAGTGCGACGCGTTTTTTTGCCTTCAACTTCATCACCTGATAAGGGGTGTTAGGTGTGAACATAAAGAGAGGCAACGTCAAGAAGGTGAATTTAAACAGTTTAAAGCTGCATGACCACTTAAAAGTGTTCAACGTTACTGATCCACACGTTTTTCAAATATCCAGTTGAACATTCAAAAGTGTGCACCACAGTGTTGAGCACTTGCATGTGCACACCACAAAAAAATGAGGAAAAATTATGGAAAATCCAATTTGAAAACTTAATAAGCAGAACAATAAGAATCAGTGGTTTCATCCCATCTGAATTTTGTCTTAACAAGACACAAAAAAGTTATTTGTACCTTGCGCCAGGCACAACTAGTCACTGCTTTTCAGATACAAATTCCCATCCAATTGAGATGTGCTTGGGAACACATCTCTGCTGGATACAAAATTGTCCTTTCCCATCATATCATTTAGACTGCAGTGCAGCCGACTGCAGCAGCGGCCTTCACCTTCGCTGCTCACGGCTGTGCAGTGCCCAGTGCAGCACCGGACGGGACGGCGTGGACGGACGTGTCGTTACGTACCGCGTCCAATCATTGACTCTCTGTACACCGCAACAAGTGTTGTCCGTAGCGAGGGGTGCGGGGCGGTCGGGGTTGGCCTCGCCCAACCTCGCCGCTGCGCTGCTGCTTTTCGGCCTCCATTTCCGATTCGCTATCCCAGGCCACACTTCTTTGCTCTGTCGGTAATGACGCCGAGCTCCTGGTCCTGGCCAGCTTCAGGTTCGACCGGCGCTCGCGAGGGAAAAAGTGAAATGACGCAGTCTGGTATTGTCAGTGCATGGGGGGCTGGTGAGGAAAGGTTATTCAGCGCCATTTCACGGCCAAAAGCCGCAGTTGTTGGCTCCTGCGCTCACAGTTTACTGTTGCGACCGATCAGCTAATTAAAATTTAACTAATGAAAGAGAGAAGAAAAGCGGATGGGTGGGAAAGAGGGTTTTAGAGCGAAAGGAATTTCATTATTTATGGATCCGTACTTCAGAGCGAGAAGCGACGCAGCGCGTCGAATAAATTACACCGTTGTATCGCGTGGCTCGCGGGTCCGAAATCAGAGAGGAAAAATTACGACGAGTGATTGAGGAGACGCCTTTATTCTTACCGAGTCCCCCTTTCTTACGTCTACAGCGCGGATTTCTGTCCGCGGCGCGCGAGGAAGGAAAACTAGCAGGCGAGTGAAGAGAAGATGGCTTGTTGGCCGTCAAGGAGGCGGGGGACAGGCGGGACGACGAGGCGTCTCGACCTTGACTCTGAAAAGAGGCGGCCCCTGGAACTAGGTGCGCTGCGGGTCGTACTGTACCTACGTACGTGGCGATTAGAATGAGAAAGACTCTCCTGCTCCCGGCTTGTAGGCCTGGCATGTACTTCTGCGAACGCCCAGCTCAGACTTTTGGCCAGGTGGGTGCGCCACGAGTCCGGACCGGACGCCGCGATGGATACACTGCCCCCCGAAATTGTTTGAGAAACCATCATAGAGTAGGTGTAAAACGTTACGATAATCAAGTACATCACGAAATAATTTGTGACGCACTGAAGTCATTTTTATGGATTCGTTATTAGGGACCCCGAGGTGAAATAATTTTGCTGAATTTTGACTGAGACATAGCTGACTGTTGCCTGAACCACTATTTTTGCCCCTGATCATGCCCTGGGCCACCCTGAGGCTCCCTGAACCGAAAAGGTTCAGGGTCGGGCAGGCCTGCGCCCCGCCTTCCCGCTCAGCGACTCAGGCGAGGCTCAGGGGTCCTCCCTGAATACTGTCTTACCCGGAGTCTCGACGCGGCCCGACTCGGCCGCGCCGGCTTCGCAGCGGTCACTCAGGGCGCATTCAGGGTGACGCAGACGAGATTCAGGATGTTTTATCAAACTTCAGCAGCAAGTTTATTTTCAAAACTACTTTAAGTCATATCCGAAGTTTTCTTATTGTAAATGCTAAGTTACTTGAACGCTTTTCAACATTTGGAGAAAGCAAGACTGCGGAATTTACGATATTTTCTCAATTTTTCTCGAAATTTATAATCAGCCTAACGCCGCAT
>NW_026267163.1:1499903-1502286 GCF_000697945.3 Frankliniella occidentalis
CAGGGTGAGTTGTCCCTATGCTCTCTCCATAGTCAGTCCGAGCGAGTTCAGCGTGAATTCAGGCAAGAGTCAGGGAAGAACATTTTCCCTAGGGACAGACAAAAATGTCACAGCTTTATATTCTAAATGTCTAAACTCACATTTTGTGACTAGCGAATTACAATTTTGTACCCGAACTAGAAGTCCGCACTCAAAAGACTGAGTTCTTGTCTCAAGTACATTCTTGATCCTTGAATTTTCAAGTACAAATCACTTGAAGCAAAACACATGAACTTGAAAAATCAAGGGTCCAGAACAATGTGCTTGGTTCTCGAACTCAGTTTTTGGGGTGGCGGTCCGAGTTACAAAAATTGTCCTTAACATTTAGAGTATACGATGACTTTTTGCAACAGGTAAATATTTTAATAATACTATTTGCTAATAAAGCGATGCCAAACCTATTTTTACGAGCATTACATGTGTTGCACAGGGGTCCTGGTCTGGTTAGCGTGCGCGCCGGGCGTGACCACGGCCGGACCGGCTGGTCCCGCGGCCGTTGCGACACGGGTGATCGGACACCGCGACTTCTGCCGACACCGACGGCGCCGCTGTTGTGGTCGGCTGTCAAAAAGAATAGGGTGGGATCGGGGATCGGGTATGAGGGATCGAATGTGCCCGCCTCGATCCCCGCGCGTCTCGCCTGCGGGCGCCTTCACCAAGCCGAAGCCGCCGCCGCGCGCAGCCTCTGGGAAACATCGTGTGAAGTGGGATCAAGACCGGAGAGGCCTCGCGTGAGTGAGCCGAGAGCCGCCGCGGCTGATCCCCGGGGTCAAGGTCATACGCGGGGGAGGGGGATTTGAGGGGCGCGCTTTGATCTGCTTGGCAATTGTTCGCGTTTCCATCGGTTATTGAGCGTAATCTGGATGATGGTAGTGTTGTGGTTAAGGTATTGTTGGTCCTGAGTCCTGAGCGATACACCCACTGGTATGTTTGTCCCCCCCCCCCCAACCTCTCTCTGTCTCTCTCGTCATTATTATTCCTCCGAGGCGACGAGACACCGACCAGTACCTAAGACATGGCATCATCAGATATCCATTGGCGTCCTTCCATCGTTGTGTACGTTTGGCGTGCGTGTGTGCGTCTGTGTGCGTGCTTGTGTGTGTACGTGTGTGTGTATTTCTGTGTGCGCGCGCACAGTGCCGCCTGGTCGGAACGCCCGCGGCGGGAGGAGCTGGAGCCGGGAGGAGCCACCAGACAAGTGGATGTGATGTGCGCGAAAACCGGTTGTTGAATGGCTCGGCTCGTCTCGGCTCGTCTCAACTCGGACTCCTCGGCATCCTCTCGTCCGGTCCGGGGGGCAAATCACTTGGGTTCGTAGCGTACGGGATATTTCGTGGTATTTCTCCTACCATTTCGGTTATTTCTCCTGCCATTTCGGTTATCTCTCGCTTATTTCGTATTATTTCAGGGTATTTCGCGGTATTTCGGAGTATTTCAGGGATATTTCGCGACTATTTCACAGACTATTTCGCGTCTATTTCGCCTTTATTTCGGACTATTCGGACGAAGGTGTTCAAACTATTTCGCAAGTGATGTCCCCCCCCGGTCCAGTCCGTTGCGGTTCGGAGGAGGAGGCCGGAGCCGGAGGGGACTGCCGAAGAGCGGTGCGACGCGCCATGGCAGCGGCAGAGAGAATCGGATACAGTCGCCGGAGAGGTGTGCGGAAGGGAAGGGGCGGGCACATCAAGGCGCACGCGATGCCATCGTTCTCCTGCTCTGCCGATGTGCGAGGAAAAACCTCTGCGGCGCCGCTGAAGGGAAGCTGCCTCTCGTATAGGAATGTCACCGCGTCGCATCGCGGAGAGGCGAGGCGACCTTGCCGGACGGACGCCGTGCTGCGGCCCCCGCCATACAGTCAGGCTGCGGTGCACCGCGGAGCACGGTACCGCGCCGCTAGCCCGGGTCACGCTGCCCACGGCGCTGCCCACGGCGCTGCCCACACGAAAAAAAAAAAAACATTCGCTGTTGGTGACAAAAATTCGCTGGCTCAGACTCAACGAATTTTATTAGTTGTCCAAGCGAATAATTTGCCACGGTAGCAAAGTATTCGCTGAGGTGGCTAACGCGAGCCCTGTTCCAGTGAACGGCACTATTTCTGCATCAGGGCACGCATTCGCCTCCGCAACTAATTCTTTGCTTCCGTAGCAAATTATTCGCTTTGACAACTAATAAAATTCGTTGAGTCTAAGCCAGCGAATTTTTGTCACCAACAGCGAATGTTTTTTTTTTTCCGTGCATGGCCGCTGCCAATGGCCCCTGCCCATGGGCGCTGCCGAGGGGTCCTTCACTCAAAAAAATCAGTGTACACCCTTAGAAAAAATCACGAAAAAATAATTAAAATCAT
>NW_026267163.1:1506446-1508642 GCF_000697945.3 Frankliniella occidentalis
CCCCTTTCGTGCTGTGTCACGCCAGATGACACGCACTGGGGCAGGACTAATACGCAGTTGCCCGACACAGAGCGGAACCCTCACAAAAATGTTTTTTTGTTGCTACTGCTGTTTCACCCCCCTTGTAGCAGTGAGAATAAGCGGCGGCGTGCTCTGTGGCACTAGCCCTACATCGACTACCCGTTATCCATCACCTTCGGGGGGGGAACTTGATCTGGATTCAGGCCGGATATTGGTTTTACAGCGGGAGGGCGGGTCGCGCGCCGTCCGTGGTGGGGCCGCCACAGGCCGCAGGGGCAGGGACCCCAACACCGCACCCCACTGTCCGACTTAGACGCGACCCTGCAGGGTCGTACGCACCTCCCACTCTGCCCCCCCTGGTCGGGGAGTGCGGCGTATGGCCTCTCCGTCAAGCGACCTACAGCCTACAATCGCGTTAGGGGCCAGGAACAAAAATTACAATTCTTCCTTCCAAAAAAAAGGTCCCTTTTCGGCTCTATGGTGAAAGTTAGGGCCGATAAACTAAACTTTTGAAACAAAACGGAGATGAGATGGGTTTTTCTCAAATTCAGTCGACGGATTGCGGTAGCATAGCGCCTGTGAGATGCGGGGTAGGCTACCCCGCAGTGCACGTGCGCGCAGCAAGCAAGATGTTGCCTACCCATCAGGCGCTATGCGAGCTCGCGTCAGCCACCTAGAGTCCATTCCCTATATTCTGGCAGAGCGGCTAGGCTTTGCTTTCCGGCCGTCTTTGTTAGGCTCATAAACACCGTGGTCGAAGGGACGATACCCGAAAGTTAGAGTGGCCACCTCTCCGTGCCGAGCCTGGGCGTGAGCATTGTCTTGGAGAGAGGGGCCCCACGCAGGTCGGAGGGACGGGTGGACACTCTACATCGGCAGGTCAACCCTTATAACACACCGGAACACACCCTGCTGATGGGTTACACAATGACTGAATGGCATTGTCTCGAAAGCCTTTGCTCGCCGCTCTGCCAGAATATAGGGAATGGACTCTAAGAAAGTTTACTAAAAGGGCTAATTATCTATTCAGATAGGCCCTTGTGGCTGTCTCAACCGGCGACGGTAAAAGCTTCCCGTTTTGATGAAGAGCAGCGCGCAGATTGCCGTCGCAGTTGTGCTAAAGAACGCCGATGATATTATTTTCTTTTCATCCCGGTGCGTTCCTGACGCGCGTCGGCCCGGGTACCCCGCGGGTCTGCTCTGCGGGTCACGGCGGGGTGCGAGTGCCGGCGCCACGCCTGCCCCCCGCGCGGTCGACGCCTGCTGGCGCTGCTGGCCCGCGGGCCGCGCGGGACGGCGGACGCCGCGAGAGAGACGACGTGGCAACGCCGCGAGACACGTGCCAGGCGGAGGCGTCGGCAACAGCGCGCCGAGCAGTCTTATGTGCCCACCACCTACGAGCAGGCCTCTAGTATGTCTATGCGGCCGCTCCAATCAGCTACTGCTGCTGCCGCTGCTGCTGCTGGACACACAACCGCAGCGGGAGGGGCAACCGCGAGGCCCGACGCGGGGGCATCCCCGTGCGCAGCGGGGGCCTCGCGTGGGGCAGCGCCGAGGGGCTGCATCACTCGTGAAAGTCAGTGTACACCATCCCCCAAAAATCAAGAAAATACATCAGAAAAAAAATCACAAAATCTCAAGAGAAAATCACAAAAAATGAAGAAAAACAGAAAAATCGGAGTGCGCTACAATTTATAGTGAAGGACCCCTCGGCCGCTGCCCGTGGCGCCTGAGCACTTGACAGCCTTTATTGTCGTATCGCTGTGTCGATTAATCGATTGGTACGGCCGCTCCGTGATTTTGCGAGGAGAGGGTGGGCGTGTCGAGCAAAACGTTTCGCGGGTTGCAGTGATGTGCAATATCACCGGTACTACGATCGCCGATGCAGACAGGTCTACTTTTTTTTAGCGTTTCCGACCGTTTCCGTTTCCGACCACGACGGCCTGAGTCTAAGGCATACAAGCAATATTAGTTTCGTTTGGAGAATGGGCGTGTGCGTGCACAAAGGACAGCGATGGAAAGGAAAACAATGAATCTCAAATATTAAACCGAAAAAACATTTGTTGTGAAAAGATTTGTCGCAGCCACGCCGCTGGCTGCAGACCGCTGTGAGGCGGCGGGGCCGGGATGCGCAGGCACGCGCTCGCCCCCTTCCTGCCGCTCCCCATCCTCACC
>NW_026267163.1:1508864-1511911 GCF_000697945.3 Frankliniella occidentalis
AGCGACAGGGAGCGCGGGGGGGAGCGCGAGAGGGAGAGGGAGAGAAGGCCAGAGCTGCCACCTCTCCCCCTCGCACTCATTCAAGTTCCCTTATTCGCTTTATCTCCAGTCTTGGCTGCGCGCCTGTATAGGGCCCAGGCCAGGGCCGTCAGCGCAACACTAGCAGCACCTGTTGTACACAAATGTCGTAAAAACAGACGAAACAATTAACAATTCGTAAACAAACTGAAAAATTTAGTTTCCCTGCGTCTGTGATTGAGTTTTATCGAAAGCTGCGCCGCCCTTTTGTTGAGAACGAGGTTGCGAACGGTTGCCAGTAGTTTCAGTGTGCAGCGGCCATGCGACCTGCTGGCGCCGGCCTGGGAGGCCTCACGTGTGCAGCCGTGGCGACGCCAGGCGGCGAGCTGCGCCACCCGGGCGCTCGTGGCGCCGCTGCCGCGAAGCCCGCTAAGGTACTTCCCTGCCAGGCGCGCGGGCGGGCCTCGGCCGGGGGGCGAAGGTCAAGGGCAGGGGCAGGGCGTGCGCCGCGGGCGGATCCACTTGGGGGAGGTAAGGAGGAGGGCGGCGCAGCGGGCGGGACGTGTGGAGGAGGCGGTGCAGCGGATCCACTTGGGGAAGGTAAGGACAAGCGGGCAGGATGTGGCGCGTCAAGCGGAGAACAGCCGGGTAACCGCCTGCTTGTCATAGCAGAGCAAACCAATACACTCGGGTAATTTTCGTGGCAGACGGCCCGTGACGGTCGCCGGAACCACGCGATGAAAACGCGCCACTTTTTCTTACCGAGCTCCCCTCCCCGCGGTGGGTTGCGCAACACGCTGCGGCTGCTTCGGACTTCGGGCCGCCTGGTGGGTAGGCCACCGCTGCAAGGGCCGCCGCGCCGGCGCCGACGGGTTGCCTGCGCTCCGGGCTGACGTGGCCGAGTGGAGCGCAGCGGTCCTTCACTGCTTGCAGCTTGCAGACGTAAGGGAGTTCTGGTGTACTGTACGAACCCAGACCAGAGTGTGGCCGAGGGTGACACTATGTTGGCGTCTCAGGGTTCTCGTTCCTCACGGGGTGGGTGACCTGCCCCAGCCGGGCGGCCGGGGCCGGGTGGCAGAGCTGCGCGCCTAGCGATCGCGAGCTTCACTGCAAAAAATTAAAAAGGTCAATTTCTCAACAAACTAGCAGTATTTCCAATGTTTAACACTTGTCAGACAAAGAAACTGTATTGCTATTGTCTTGAATTCAATGTCAACAAAGAGTGCCAATAAATCAAGTGCTCTCATTGAGAAATGTCGGTCAGTCAATGATTATATTACTTCAGTAGGAGGTCATCTGAGTTCATCACAAAGTATACAGTATTTTGTAATATGCACCTCGTGCTAAGTTGTATTTTAGTTTTGATCTCAATAAAATAATACAGTTAAAGAAGCAGAAATCACACTTCTTGCAAGGTACTTTCAATGATACCATTACTCTTGTTTCCAGAAAACTTACATCTGTTTGCAAGTCTCCTGGTCCATATGCCCAATATGCCAGTCAACTCCATACAAAATGAAAGAGGACCTCATAACCTCTCTGGGCAGAATTAAAGTATCGTACTGGGGATGATGGCGTGCCGAGTCCAAGCAGGTTCCATTCTCTGAAAGTAATTTCAGTAATAAAATAGCAGTGTCTCATTAACAAATGATGGCAGTCAGTGCACACTATAGATTTGCCCACATTGAACCAAGAAATAAACTTCATTTGCACTGAAAAAACAACACACAGACCCACAGTGTTGCCAATCAACAGCGAAAAATTTTCTCTTGGCGAGGCGCGCGCAAGCGCGAGGCGGAGGCGCGAGCAACTGTTCGGTGTGCGGTGCGGTGGCTGGCCAACCTGTCAACTTTCAAATGAAAACAAAAAGAGAAGTGTAATTGTGTAATTTGTTTGGATTGACTATTCGAAATCAATTGCTCGGGCCGATTGTCACCACATATCTTGAACGTTGAAGTTATCTTGCGTTGAAAGTTCTTGGGGAAAATGCCGATCTTTTGTGAACTTTGGTGCCGTCAACCACTGTGCTCCTCTTCGACCTCGTCTGGGGGTTATGGCTGCCCATTCATTGAACAGAGTGCATGTTGTAGACCAGGACATCGAATATCAGGATGAGAGGTTAGTAGTATTTTTCTACTCTACAAAAAATCTTTTTCCGTTCTCTCCCGTTTTCTGTATTTTATTCGCAACCAACAATCAGATATATCAGAGGAGATACGCTGTGCTACTCCGTGCTTCAGTCAGTTCTCTCTAAAGGAATACTAATAGACCCCTCTAGTGAGCCATTAAGAAGAACAAAAAGAATCTAAAGTGACCGGAAACAGGTACTGAAAACAGCTCAATCTTTAAAAACTGTTTTGGTAATAATATGTTGATAAAAACTTGCGGCTATGTCAGAAAAGTGTTAAAATGTGATCTGAAAGCTGTTTACGAGTTCTGTTTTTTGGCACTTGTGTTCTTCTTGAATCGCTAGAATGGTCTGTTGTAGATAGGAATGACCATTGAATTCAAGTTTCTTTTGAGGTAATTTTTTTGACAAAAAAAATTGTATGGGAAAACTTAAGGTATAGTCAAGTCTGTGTCCAAAGTTTGTTCTCTTGTAAGTTAGGAACCATAAATGGAAAATACTTGATTTTCCAGTCAGATACTTGTTCTAAATGCAGAAATTTTAACGGTGTCCTCCTGCTGCTAGTACTCTCCTGCTCCTGCTGCCGCTGCGAGTGGTCGTGCTCCGCTTTGACAAAGTTTTCCAGAGTGAGGACCTGCTGCCCGCCGCCGCTGCGGCTGCGCTGAGGCTGCGCTGCGGCTTGGCTTGGCCGGCCCGCAGCCCCTCTGGCGCACAGATGTCCAGCCCCTTAAAAGCTTTGATGTGGAAATAGGCGCAAGCGTGTCTCTGTACGCCAGTAGTGTGCAGTGTCTGTGCGTGTGTGTGTGTGTGAGTGTGTGAGTTTGTTTGCATGTGAGTCCCCTGCCGGTTGATTGGAGGCTCACGGCGGGGCGAGTAAGGCTTTGTGGGCGGCCGATGCAGT
>NW_026267163.1:1517119-1520993 GCF_000697945.3 Frankliniella occidentalis
TGGAGAGGCGCGCGGTGCTCCTACTAGAGAGGCATCTTGCTCCTGCTTTAGAGGCGCAGTGCTCCTGATGGAGAGGCACCTTGCTCCTGCTGGAGAGGCGCGTCGCTCCTGATGGAGAGGCACCTTGCTCCTGCTGCAGAGGCACCTTGCTCCTGCTGAAGAGGCGCGGTCGAGGGCGCGGTGCTCCTGATAGAGAGGCGCGGTGCTCTTACTGGAGAGGCACCTTGCTCCTGATGGAGAGGCGCGGTGCTCCTACTGGACAGGCACCTTAGTTTCTGCTGGATAGCCGCTTTGTTGTAGTATGCGGGTGCTTTTGCTGGAGGAGCGCGGGTGCTCCTGCTGCGGAGAGTCGCTGTTGTGCTTTTGCTGGAGAGGCAAGACCGAGCCCGGCGATGGGCCCGCCGCGGGCCCTGGGCGGCCGCCTCTTCCGGGGGCAGCGGCACGACGCTGTGATTACCCCGGGTGGGTGCTCGCAGTGTTGTCCAGGTACACGTCTGCCGACAATTCGTCTCGCCTTGATCGTGAGGGAGTATGTATGCCTGTGCGCTACACTGTTGTGCGTGCGCGTGCGTCGCTTCCTGGTCTGGCGTGCCTGCTCTCCGGCGCGCTGGTGCTAGTAGTGCCTCTCTGTGGTGCGGTGGGGCGTGGCGGGGCGTGGGGGTGGGCGCGGAGCAGCGCCGATCACTGGTGCCGATACTGTACCAAGCAGCTGGACGCGAGCGATGTCTCTCCGCGATACAGCGGCTGCTCCGCTCATTTAGTTCGGCTCTGCCTCTCTCTCTCTCGTTCTCACTCGCTCTCTCGCTCTCGCTCTTTCCCTCGTGCCGTCCTTGGCGTCGTCCGTACGCACCTAGCAGCAGCACTAGAGTGATATGTGATGTGTTGTGATCCGTCCGGTGCGCATAGGCTCGTGTGCGACGTGTGTGTGGGAGCAGCACGGCCCGGCCCGTCTCGCTGCGAGGAGCGGCGCTCAAGTGAAGTGAAGGACGGTGTATCGCGTCCGCATGCAAGCCACGTTTTTACCCAAAACTTGGCTCATTAACACTTGGCGCGGCGGGCGCGCTGCTGCTGCTGCTGCTGCTGCTGCTGCTGCTGCTGCTGCTGCTGCTGCTGCTGCTGCTGCTGCTGAGTTCTCGTGGCGCACCGTTGCGTGGAGCGAGCGCGCTCAGAGAAGAGCAAAAGTTTTTGCGAGAAAGATGCCGCGCGTCTAGGTCAAAGATAGCCAACCCTGGAAGAAAATATGGAGAAATGTGTCTAGATGTGGTCCGGACCTTATAAATGGAAAGCATGCAGATAATTCAAAAATGCGCCGAGTAAAGGGGAAAGGCATACTAAAGGACTGGTTAGTTTCCAGACTTAACAACCCCTAAAAGCGAGAAAAAAAACAACAGGAAAAAACCTTAGTTTTATGGGGAAAATCAATGCGTTTGTCAATACGTTCCTTGCGGCATGACCACTATGTTGTGATCACGCAGGGAACTTGTTAAGAAGCACTGACTCAAAACGCCACCAACGTGTTAAATGTCAAGTACAGCGATGTTCTATAAGCTTCAACCATAACTCTGGAATGTTAAATAGAACGAGCTCTTCAGGCTGTAAATAGTGCTTGTATGTATGGCAGGTGTGTGTGTGTGTGTGCGTGTAGTATGCACGGCGAGCTCCCAATGCTCTGCGGCCTGCACCTGGTGCGCTGTGCTGTGCCCACCGCTGCGCGCCGCTCTCCGCCTCCGCGTACAAATACACTCGCGAGTCCTTCCGCGCTCGCCCCGCCCGGCCCGCCCGCCAGGCTCCAGAGCCGTATAGTTTTGGAAGTAATCTCTCAGAGCCATTAAAGGCGGCTCTCGCGGTCCAGTGCACTACTGCGGCGTGGGGCGGCGTGGCGTGGCGTGGCGTGGCAAGGTGCGGAGCGGTTTACTGCTTCCGAGCTCAGCGCCGCGCCCCGCCGCGCCCCGCCACGCCTCGAGCGTGCAGTCGTATAATATTGTGCTCACGCCGCCGCGGTGCGTCTCTCCCCCTCACCCCCCCCGTACCCCTACCACCAACGCTTCGCCCCCCGCTGCCGCGACGCGAACCTTTCAATGGAGGCTCACGAAAGTTTTCACACCAACAACAGAAAGGCTCGCGCCTCTGTGTGTGCATGTGGTTGTGTGTTTATGTGCCGACCTTCCAGGTGTCCGACGCGCGCCGTGCGATGAATTTGTACGTGTGAGGGAAGGTTTCAGAGCCCTGCAGCGAGCGAGCACAAGCATGGCGTCCGAAAGCGGTATACCTAGTGGAAGTTAGCAGCCCGCGGCGGACCATTGCCCCCTCTAGGGGAATTCCCTTAAATTAACGGAATTCAGCTTTTCATTAAAGATTAAAGTGAAAATTTTTCTCTGGAATTACGGACGTTAAGTGAAAGTTACATTTTTCTAGGTTTTATAAAATCTTATCTCCCATAAACTATTTATTAACATCCGTTGTTAACAACGAATTCGGAAAGAAATTTTGACTTAAGTGTGAAGCTGGATTCCGAGCCCTTGTCTGTGCGTGCGTGCGTGCGTGCGTGCGTGCGTGCGTGCGTGCGTGCGTGCGTGCGTGCGTGCGTGCCGTCATCCCATTGTCCGACTGCCATACTTTAGCGATCGCTGCCTTACCTAGGACGATTAAGGCCGCCCCGCCCCGCCGCGCCACTCCCCGCGAGGCCGCGCCGTCCTTGTTTGGGCAGCGGTGGCCCCACCGAGTGGCCCCACCGAGTGACTGACTATGCCTGCAACCATTTTGTCCGCCCGCCCCGCGGGGCCGCGATTGGCAGGACAATCACACGTGAGGAGATACTTCTGGCCGTTGTGTTTCTGCTGCAGACCACCTGTTCTCCTCGCGAGGGTGGGTAGTCCTGCTCAAGGCAGGCGCACCATGCTCTTGCTCTTTCATGCTCGTCACTCTTCCTCGCACCCTCAAGTTTCTCGATTTCTTTGTCTCTCTGCCCTACTTGCCCCTCACCTCCTCTCCCGCGTTTCCCATTTTCCCGGATCGGTCTCGTCTCTGCGGCCGAGTGGATGCGAGGACGACTGCTTTTCCAAGCACTCCATCAGTCACGTCGTCGTCCTGGACGGAGGATGCTACTGACTGCTATGGCATGGCACTGCGCAGCGTATCGCAGCCTCGGCCCCTTGCGACTCACATTTTTTTTTTATTTTACTCTAAATCGTGACGACAGCTTGCGCTTTACTACGAGGACTCGAACTTACAATACTGTGGCAGTAAACCTTAGAAACCTCTTCTGAAAGAATAAACAAAACTGAAATGAGCAGATGTGTCCACGATTTTCACACTACTTTTTTCTTGCTCAATTTCTATCGCAGCGCCAAACGTGTGACATAGTTTTTTCCCACCCTTTACTCGCTGATCCGTTACATTATTTGCAATCAATGTCACGAACTCTCGCCGCGTTCGCCCCGGGAGGGCGGGCGTGTCGATAATTCATTGGGGAAGTTGGGGAAATGAGTGTCGGGTAGAAGCTTGGCGTTCGACAGTTCTGGCATGCTCTCTCTCGCCGCCGCCGTTTTCCTCGCTCTGTCCTTGTCGCGCTCACGCTCCTCCTGCACCCCCTCCCTCTCGCACCCGACTGGCCGCTGGTGCTGTCAGGGTCCGGGAGGGAGAGGACAGGGCCGGGCAGCCTCCCTAGTTGGTGTAGTTGTCGCCATTCCGCTGTTCGCGCCCCGGGACGATCCTGCCGTGCCCCGCCCGGCCCCGTCCCGCCGCAGTCCCTTGCTGTCCCTTCTCTCCACCACCACCGCCGCCTAGGCGGATCAGCTGATCCTGCCCGGCCCTAAGTTTGTGAAGTGTTATTGGATTCTCTGCTCGGACGCGGTGGGCGGGAGTGTGGCGGGGC
>NW_026267163.1:1521043-1523170 GCF_000697945.3 Frankliniella occidentalis
GGGGGGCTGGACACTCTGCCCATTGAGCGCGGCGGCGGCAGCGCGGCCCACCAGATAAATACAGTGGTTTTGTTCGGCAGGCTTATCGGGCGCCCCCAGCTGCCTGCGGCCTGCGGAGCCTGCAGGAGGATGCCGGTCCTGTCCCGCCCGTCCGCGTGTTCGCCGCTCGCTGTGCGGCCGGCGGCGGTGACCGCGGGCGGGCGGGGGGACGGGAAATTATAATTGACGCTTACGTAAAGTGGAAAGACCGAAGTGCGCGGTCTATCGTGTCGTAGCAGCAGAAATCGTCGTGTTTTTTGTAGCAATAAAACTCTGCTCGCGAAATTGTAGCTACTTTTCGGTAGATGACTGTAAATTTATTAATAATTATTTCGGCTAGCAATAAATCACTGTGTAATGATTTCAGAAGAGTGATAGGCACTTTTTCAATAGTTTTCTGGTTTACACATTCGTTTGCGAGTTTGCTTTGATGTAACATGTTGACACAATTTTATTGGGACCCGGCTGCTGTTGTAAATTTCGGAAAATGTAAAGTGAGATATCCTTTAAAAAGCGTGGTATCGCAAAATCGTTATTCTGTTTCTTGATGGCAGTAGTTGGCTCCGGCTCGCGATCCGATCGGTCCAAGACCCGACCGACCCGGCCGCCCGGGTCGGCCGAGAAGACCACGCACGATCACGATGCCGGAGCAACCTCTGTCCCGGGCTGTACCGCCGTGCCGCCATCCACAACAGCCCATCCGAGCCCATCATACCATCGATGCCCGCTTCTTGTATTGGGTGTTTCAGTGGGTTGTCCTTCTTGCTATGCCCGTAAGGCACCATGACCCCTTAAGTAAGGCAAACTCGCCCGCACCTGCGTCCTCTCTAAATCACTCGTTAAGTCCGCTGGTCACTTAGGCACCTGCTATGGTGCTGAAAAACAAATAATGCCGGCTTGCTTTTTGGAGAGGTGCCTGTTTCCTCCTCTTGTTTTTTTCGCACCCCCCTCGGCTAGGTAGCTACGGACAACGACTCTGATCCTCATGCTGGCTAGATTATCGTCCGTACGTATCACCGCTCGACCCCCCCCCCCCCCCTCTTTCTCTCTCTCTCTCTCTCTCTCTCTCTCTCTCTCTCTCTCTCTCTCTCCCCCCCTTGCTTTTCTTTTTGTTTCCCAGAAGCGACTGCGGCGCGGCGGGCGGGAGAAACGATAACGCAAATCCACAGGAATCTCGCGACGAGTTCGACAAACCCACGCCGGCTGTCCTGGCCGTGTGTGTCAGTGTGTGTGCGCGGGGTCGTCGGCCCCTATGGGCGGGGCGGGCGTGCCGGCGGCGCTGCCGAGGACCAACCTGTTTGCTAGCCCGGCTTGTCCTCTGCTCTGCACGTGCTTGCGTGTTATATTTCTTCTAGTCCCGGAGCGAGCTCGCCGAGCGAGGTGTGCGTAGTGCGTCAGTGCCGCTGGGGAGGGCGTGGTGGGGCGGGGCGGGCAGGCCGGTGCAGCCCCCTGCCACCCCTTCTGCCGCGGCCCGCACCGCCAGCCCCCGCCGTGCAGGGGTTTTGTTGCACCGTGGTGCCCTACATCGCCCCCCCTCCCTCCTCCCGCCGCCGCGCTGCTGCAGCCCCCCTCCCCCCTCCTGTTCATCGATGTGTCATGACCCGATCACCGCGGCGGCAGCACGCGGAGCGGCACAGCTGCTCGGCGCCACCCAGCCCCCAGCGTCAGAATGACGTCGACATCGCCTTCGCGGTGTAGCAGCACGTCTAACACTGAACTGGTCATTGATCCAATGCAACTTGCATTGCCGATTGAAGTGATAGTCTCGATTCGTTTTTAAATTTCAATTAAATGCATCACGGGTGTGGTTTATTTGAGTTAGAGGCGCTCGGCTGGGGATCGGTTAAGATACCCACAACCTGGTACTACTCACTACCCTGCAGGTGCAGCACCGAAGGCCTGAATGGCGCCGCAGTGCAGCCCGCCGTTTGTGCCTCATCACGGCGTCATTGTGTTGCTCTCTGTCTCTTTCTCCCCCTCTCCCTCTCCTATCCCTCTCTCTCTCCTAGCCCTCTCCCTCTCTCCTCCTCTCTCCCCCTCTCTCCCCCCTCTCTCTCTCCCCCTCTCTCTTTTTCCCTCTCTCTCTCT
>NW_026267163.1:1531502-1534394 GCF_000697945.3 Frankliniella occidentalis
GACAGCGCCCGACACCACCGCCGCTCACAACCGCCGCCGCCGCCCCCGCTGTCACCAACACCGCCGCAACGGCGGACGCCATTAGGAGTCCCCGGATAGTTTGTCATCGCAAAGGGCCTCTCAGCGGCCGGCCCGGCCTGTGGCCTCGGGGAACTCTTACCTGCCGCCGCGGCACCTGTCTGAGAGAGTCGTCACCGTCACGGCGGCGACCCCCCTCCGCGAGGCCACTCAAGGAAGGTCCTTCTGCCATACCCTCGACCTTGCTGCCCCGCGGCGCCTCCAGGATGGCGATGGTCATCGCCTTAATTTAGCTAATATCGCCTACTGCGTGGCTCCCACGAGTAGGAGGTAGGCGTCGGGGAGGGCGGCCCCCGGGGTTTCCTCCCCGGTCCTCGCCCGCGCCTTCCTTTGGGCTGAGCTGCGCCCTAGCCGACAACGTCCCAATTAATTTCTCCCTATATTGTCGTGTCCTTTACGCCCCGTCCTCGTGCGAATAGAGATGAAATAACAATTATTTGGCGTTGCCGCTGCCGTCCGCCTGCTCCCGTAATTGTTAGTTGTTTTCTGAGTTGAAAAGGGTTGAAAACTGGCGCCGGGTTCGGCAACCGCGCACGCTGACCTCTCCCCAACATTACTGGGCGGCAAAAAGGTAGAGGGGAAAAAACATTATTTGCAAAACCCAAGAGGCCGACAGACGCCCCCGTCTCCCCCGGGAGGGACGGAGTGGTAAAGGTGCAACATCGTTTTTTTCTGTATTGGTTCTCCTTTCGGCATAATTAGCCCCTTTCCCTGCTCTTATCTCCCTCCTTCAGTCTAGGTACGTATTCTTTCCGCTTTTGATTAAAGTCGGCCCCCTAATATGGTAGTGGTGATATTAATTATGGAGCTGGCGGAGGCTTGACTACGCGCCCTGCAACGGAGAAAAGATCAATACAAATATTTTCCTTCATTTTTGAAAAAAATAAATAAAAGGAAAAAAAAAGGAAACGTTATGAGTTTTGACCCGCGCGACGCGGGGCTTCTCCGTGATGCATGCCGAAAGGCGGCTTGAATCGATTATGAATGAAATTGATTTGTTGGCTACTGCCCAAAATAATTTTTGTTTATTTTCAACGTTTTTGTAATTACCATTTTACTACGTCGTTCCTTTCTTCGCGACGACGAAATCGAAGTCGGTACGGGGAAGTGGAAGTGTTACGTGGAAGAATTACGGGATTTTGCAATTTAAAATCGTAACTTCACAACACGTCGAAAATTTCAAAGTTAAACACAACATGCAAACATTTTTCACCTTGTCGTTTCAAATTAAACATGCTCTTTCATACAATACGGTTAGTCACACAGATAAATTCCTGCAAAGCAATGTTTTAACGGTGCACGGAGCCCGCGGGCTCAACGACAAAGCGGCGCACCGAAACCAGAATCAACCGAAACACTTCACAGAGAAGTCTGTTATCTCGTGTCTGTTTCGCTGTGACTTCCGGCGAAGCCTTACGCTTGGGTCCTGTCCTGCCGTATGAAAGCAGCTTCTCGGAAGAGAATCAACGTTCTGCTACTCCGTCGACCTTGACCCCCTGAATGTGGCGCCAGGAGGAGACTGGGGCTACAAAACGTAGGGATGAGTTGTTCGGATGGGTTTGCCAGCGGCGCAGAGCGGGGAGCAGGCAGTTGTGAAGCGGAGGGGCGGAATCGAGAACGGTTTAGGCCACGCAGTGTCGGGACGCGTGGCGGCGGGAGAGAGAGAGGGGGGGGGGGACTGTGCAAACAGAATGCGGAACGTCGTCCGTCCGCCACTCGACTAAGGAAAGTGAGCCTCTCAACTCTGACGAGCTGCCCTCCCCCCTCCCCTCCGGCCCCTCGACCCCGGTGGGCCTTTGCTCTCTGCTCGGTAATGGACCGCGTGGCGATAGAATAAGAAGTCAGGCGAAAGCTTTCGAACATTTCGCGGGCATTCGGCGCGCAGCATCCAGAACAAAAGCAGAAAGAAGCCAGGCCAGGGTAATCTGTGATCAACTTTGTTTGGCGGTGGGTCGCGGCGAGCTGCGGCGGGGTGGGGCGGGACGGGGTTGGGCAGGACGGGGTGGGGTGGGGCAGGTTGGCCACGCCCCCACCCGGTGCGCCGCGCCACCACGCCTCGCTGAATGATGGGCGCGAGTCTGTTTGTCTTTCCGAGTTGCTAAACTAAGCATTAGTAGCCGGCTGATGGGCGAAAGATATGATGCATCAATCCTTTTTTGTTGCCTCTTTGTCTCTGTGTCTCTCCACTCAAAGAATTGCGGTTCGGTAGATTTTTCGTCTCAAAAAACACTTCTGACGTTTCGAGCACCTCTTAGTTAAATCAGGGGGTGGCGGCAAATCATTGTGTCGTTTGGCGTTGTAGAATGTTTGGAGCGAACGGCTTATATATGCGTTCGTTCTCTCCAAACATTCTACACTCTGTCGACATGTATGCACATCGATTCGGCCACTTTTGCTCAGAATCGTGACATGCTAACAGTCTCGATAGCTCCGTCTCCAACTGTTCAATGTTTTTATACGATCGAAACGGCGCCCGGCGACCTATAGAGGACATTACAGCCGTGAAATAAATGTAGGCAACCACCGAAAAGTGGCTCAGATTGTGCTTATATAGGACACAAAAATAGATGGGCTTCGCGCATGGATCCCATCACAACTGGTTTGGTGCGACCCGCTGGGTAAATTGAGACGCACACTGAAAAGAAAAAAAAATAGGTGAAATTAATGTCACCGTTTCCCCACGCTGACTGCTTGGTTTACGAGCAAAAGTGGCAATTTTCAAGCAAAAAGTGCTTGGAAATTACCACATTTGCTTAGAAACCAGCACCGAGGGGGAACCAACTTGGAAATTTGGTGAACTGTGAATATATTCAA
>NW_026267163.1:1535669-1537086 GCF_000697945.3 Frankliniella occidentalis
GGGCGGGGCGGGGCGGGGCGGGGCGGTCAGGTCGCACACAGCAGCTCGGCCGGCCGGGACCAGTTCTGGTGGAGACAGTCCCATTACTGCCGGCGAGGCGTTCGCGGCGCGCGGCGGCGTCGCGGAAGGGGTGGGGGGTAGCAAGGGCAGCGGGGCCAGCAGGGGCGGCAGGGCAGGGAAGGTAGGGGGTGTCCCCTGGTCATCAAGGCTAACCAACGGGGCGTGCGGCCGACACCAGCAGAGATCGAGCTGCCCTCCCGGCCTGTGTTGTATCTCTACCTTTCTCTCTTCTCTCTCCCTCTCCCTCTCTCTCTCCACCACTTTCGTCCCGTCTGCTCACACTGCTCGCCCGCCGAGGCTTGCCCACTACCATCTCCCGACCAAGACCCTCGAGAAACAATAAGCTCATCGGATAAACCTCCCCCGCTCCCGTTCTGCCTGGCCTCTGCCACCAAACCTCCCCCCACCCCTGCCGCGCCCCACTCCTTCCTCCCCTCTCACCTGCTCCCCACCACGACGCGACTCGTCGTCGTTCGCCGCTCAGCAAAATGAAAACGTACACGAAAACGTTTTCCGCTGGCCCCTGAGACAAGACTAATTGCAGCGGGGTCCCAATGATTATGAGGGAGATGAATCACATTAACGGGCCGAGCTCACCTCCCGGCCGAGCGGCTCGCGCGCCGCCCCTCCGGTCGCCCCTCCGGTAGCTGAAAAGCCCTTTTCCAACTCCTTAATGACCCCGCTTCGCTTAGCTCGGCGCGCTCGTGCCGCTCGTGGTCGTGATCGGGACCATTAGGTGGGTCCCACCCGCGGCGGGGCGCGCGCGCATTGTCTGAGGCGGCGGCCCGGGCGGCCCACTTATTCAAACTTGCCTTACAACAAGTAAGTCCTGTCCCCCTGGAGAGCTCGCGCCGCCCAGCAGCCCCCGGCCGCCCTGCTGCCGGCACAAAAGCCCGCACAAAACACGCGGTGTGGCGTGGCGGGGCGGGGTGCGGTGGGGCGTGGCGGTGATGGGGGGTGGCGGCTGGTGGTGTATCTGCAACGACAAGTTGGGTCCCAGGCTGCCGGGGCCGTGCCGGCCACTGCATCACTCCGGGACAAAGGGCTGTCGCGGCAGCACTACTGCTGGGCGTGCATGCTGCCCGCCCGCCCTGCTGGCCGCCGCACACCCCTTCCCTTCCTCCCCGGCGGCCCCGGCAGGAGAGGAGAGGGCCCTCAGGCCGCCCCGGCCCCTGCCGGCCCCTGCTGCAGCATTGTGCCCTTCCTCTCCACGTCAGGGGCGCGCGCTCGCTCACTCCCTCCGTGTGGGTCTGCCCGTGAGGAAAAGTGCCTCGCCCCCCCCCTCTCTCCCCCTTCTCTTATGTGGGCGGTTTATGACGCGGTATATATACTGTGCGCTGCACCCTCACCCCCCCCC
>NW_026267163.1:1538396-1540442 GCF_000697945.3 Frankliniella occidentalis
CCCCCCTCCGTTCCACGGCCGCGAGTCTCTCTCCGACACAGCAGGCGAAATAAAGTTGCGTCGCGCGTCACCACCGCGGTGGCTGCTGGGACGTCGTCGTGGTGACGGGGGGCAGAAGGAGCACCCCCCGGGGGGACTGCCGAGACTCGGCGCGGGGACGCGCTGGAAAGCAAAGAAGGGGAACACGGATGATTCCGCTCTACTTTTGTCCTCTACCCCCCCCCCTTTATCCCCAAAACTTTCTTATCTTTCTCGACCAATATCACTAAGGAAAGCGAAGGCGGGCCTTCTGTGTGTTTATGCGTGCATGCGCGGATGTGTGTGTGTGTGTGTGTTCGTGTTTGTTTAGAAGAGCAGGGCCCAACTTGTCGAGCTCGCTTCTCTGTTGTCTGGTCTGCGAACACACAGTCAGCTGGTCTGTATTGTGACCACATGCGCGCTCAGTTGGCTCGGAAGGGCCTGGGGCCCGCTGGGCTGCGGAGACGGTTTGGGCGCTCATTGAACAGGGCCTCCTCATTGGACCTAGACACAAGTGCCGCGCATGGCGTGCGTTTGGCCAGACGCCGGCGTTCGTGAGGCACTGCACCGCCTGCGGCTGCGGTCGCGCGGGGAGTCAGTGCTGCACGTGCCAGCACGTCCGGTATGCCCCCCTTCCTCCCGCGGCCCCAGGACGTGCGACGCCACGCGGTCCGACTCATATAAGCTGATGTGCGATCATATGAATCGCAAATGCGGCGCACCCCCTCCCCCCCCCACCTTTTTCCATACACACATACTCTCTGTTGTGTAGCACAAAGCGTAAAGAGAAAAAAATGTATGGGAAGAATACCAAGTTGATGGTGGTGGTACACGCCGGTACCAACAAAACAACAGGATAAAACTACACGACCACCAAAATAAGGGGCATTCTACCAGAGTAAAAGGAAGAGCTATTCGATACCCCCTATGAAAAACCGCTCACCGCCTCGGCTGCTGCGGACAAACGCTCAGCTCACTCCCCGCCTGCGGACAACCGCTTACCTCGCTTGGCGCTCCGGATAACCGCTTAAGTCGCTTTTTCACCGAAAACGTAATCTTGGTATCATTCGAAAGAGGCGGAAATTCGACTGAAAAAGCGACTTAAGCGGTTATCCGGAGCGCCAAGCGAGGTAAGCGGTTGTCCGCAGGCGGGGAGTGAGCTGAGCGTTTTCTCAGAGCCACCGAGGCGGTGAGCGGTTTTTCATAGGGGGTATCGTATTATGTTCTAGGAAATGTTAATGTCTGTTATTGCCAAGGGGGAAATAACTTCTTTTTGATATATGTACACATGATTCGCGAAATACTTCGGGATTCCCGTCCGCTTGTATTCATTCCTGATGTTTTCGAGTGTTAGAATGCGCTTACTTTGACTAATTTGTACCAGTTCCACTTGTTTCCCGCTTAGTTGAAGCGATTTTCCATAAAATTTTATCCTGATGATTCCCAGGCAGACATGATTCCTGGAGTTGTTGCCCCCCCGGTTATTGCCAGTGTACTGGGTGATTCAGAGAGGCGCAGGTGCGCGCGGGTTATTTGCCTACCAATCTGTCCGTTTGGCGCACTAGCCCCTTCCCTTTGGGAGGCCGACCCGCTAGGCCACCTGCGTCTTCTCTGAATCACCGGGTACTTTTCACCCACTTCTGCAGATAAAGTTATCACAGTTAAATAATTTAAATATTTTTTGGTCGCTAAGTTCAACGAATAATTTTTTTTCTTCGGACCAACAGTGTCTGTTTTCATTTCGAGTTGTACAAATTATTTAAACCCCCCAACTCTTTCCGATCTCCTCCGCGCACCTTAGCGCCGCGTGGGTGTGCTGTACCGCCGTGCAGTGCCGTCGTGCGGGCCTGCCTACCGCCGCCGCCGCAGGCGCTGAGCGGGTAGGCCACCGGGCTGCACGTTCGCTGTGGCTGTGCATTTCGGGGTTTTCGGGGCGTGACCGCATAGTTTGTGACGCCGCAGGAAACGTGTTAAGCTCTGCTCGACTCTTGGCTTAACCCGCGGCACACATTTATAAAAGAAAATAAA
>NW_026267163.1:1541812-1545744 GCF_000697945.3 Frankliniella occidentalis
CTCTCTCTCTCTCTCTCTCTCTCTCTCTCTCTCTCTCTCTCTCTCTCTCTCTCTCTCGTCCATTCATTCCCCGCCTGGCCTTCAACTTGGCCGCGGCGGCCGCGAGCGCGCGAGCCGCGCCGTCTCGAGCGTGTCGGCGGCTCCAGCCGGTGTGTCTGGTATCTCAAGCCGCCGCTCCTGGAGCCTCTCCCGGAGCCTCCAGCGCGGCCAAATAAACAAATGGCGGAGCGCAAAGAATGAGGTTCGATCATGCTCTTATGGTCGCCGTGATGACGGGCAGAAAGGCGAACTGCATTCCGGTCCGCTGTTGGATGCGCTCCGCGGCTCCGCGCGCCTGTCGAGGAAGCGAGGCGAGGCGATGCGCGCTGTACGTCAGCGCGGTGCAGTAATGGTGCGGCAGTGCCCCGCCCCGCCCCGCCCCGCCTGGACGGATGTCTCTTTGATGGTCCTGACTGCGGACGCGCCCGAGACAGGTGCGTGAGCGTGACAAGAGTTACGGGCCCCGCTGCACTGCACGCAGCGCATGCCAGCTGCTGCAGCTGCCCGCAGCGGAAGGATGGTGCAGGCGAACTTGCAGCAAAGTGCCAATCTGAACCGATTGTCACGGCGCGTTTCAGCTATGGAGGGGGGAGGCAATAATTGCTTTGAGTTGTTTTATTTTTAAAGAATATTGTATGGATGATAGGAGTGAAGACGTTGGTTGGTTGTCTCCAGTCCGGGCTCCGCGGCGCGGCGGCGCGGGCGCTCGCTCGAGCCCGAGTATTATAATTACGACATACTGTTCTCACGCACGAGAAGTACTCGAGCAGACGCGCTCAAGGCCGTGCCGGAGGATGGGCTGAGAGAGCTGCTCTAAACGACACCGTCACCTTCTATCTCTCTTGCATTCATAGTCACACACATAACGAACTTTACGAAGCCCTTGCAAGATTTTGTTTCTCATGACAAACAATTTGGGGAAACAAAAAGGTCATCAATAAAATTTGTTAAGGTAATAAAATGAATTACTAGGAAATAAGATACCAGTTATTCTTTTTTTAATTACAAAGAGATTTTTCAAATATTTATTTAAAAATTGAGGTCGGGCAGATGACAGGTATGGGACAAAATGAAGCCCACCGGTGCTGGGATTTTCATTCAAGTTTACGACATCTGGTCTGGTCGTCTTATCGTCGTCTTATTCTGTGTGCCAAGGCTGAGGTAAATCGAGGATCATGCATCGAGATATGATGAGAGCGAGGATGAGAGTCATACCCATATACTTTACATGGACAAAAATATTTTTATCGAACGGGTAGCAAGTATGGTATTGAATAAGCGAGTGCCTGGGATACGCAAGTGGATGACGTAATAAATAGCAATAGTTTTCACCACGACCGCAACAAAATTTATTCAGAAGTGGCAACGACGCGTGGTTGGCTCTGTGTTGATTAAGTTTTTCTGTGCCTGTTCAAATTTTATTTTTCACAGTTTGAAATTTCCACGCCCCATTTTTAGCCCGCCCTTCTGCTTTGAAAAAGCTATCCAGCGGGCTTATGCAAACGACCTCGTGTCTGTCTGTGTGTCTGTGTGTCTGTCTGTCTGTTCCACTAGAAGGAGATGTGCTAGAGACTTAAAATTTTCAGGGTATCTTAAGGTCCACTCCTAGAGAACGAAACGCTTACGGCAAATCCTGGCAACTACCCCTAAAGGGCTAAAAGGGGGTATCAAAGAAAATCGGGCAGGTCAAAAAAGTCAGCAAAAAATATTTTTTTAAGATCCCCTAAGCGATAACTCGTCAAAGTAGAGCCCTTTGGGCGAAAATTTCGTCCGTTTGGCTCTATCTCTAACCGTTTAGGCGCTAGAGGGTCTTGTTTGACGAAAATAAGCTTAAAATTCCTGTAGTGAACAATAAGTTGTAGAAGAAGGCCCAAAACCGCAAAAGAGGAAAGAAACTCCCTCCCCCCAACCCAAAAAACGTTTTCTAAGCAGAAGTGTGGGTTGTAGTCGCGGTGCTTCACCGTTACATCCCTTCCTCGAGTCTACGGGGCAAATTTTAAGGACGACGGGCTTTGCGGGCCGAAGGCCCGTTACGTCATCTGATTATGTTCTTCAGCAAATTGCGTGACAGAAATGGTCGGGCCGCAGGCCCAACCATCGCCGCCGGCAGGCCAAGCAGGCCCGGCCCCTGCCGAACGGAGTTGCCGGCGCAGCGAAGCGAAGCTGGCAACTTCGTTTGGCGGAGGGGCGGGCCTGCTTGTTTTTGGTTTGTTTCCTTTGCCAGAAATGTTGCATGTCAGGGGTAGGAAGGGATGACGCTTCCCCCAGCGTAATAACCCCCTCCCCCTCGTCTAGCCCGGCGTTATCTCTCTGCAGATGGAAAAATTATGTAAATTCCCTCCCGTCCATCCGACTGGGCGGTCGAGCTGTCGCTGGCGTGGCGTGCGCGCGCTGGACGGCGGTGTCATTTTAAATATTTGCTGATTCGCCTCTCGCGGCGCCGCCGGGCCGGCCTGCGGCCTGGCCGTGAGCGATGGGACGAGCGTGCGCGGGACGTTGGTCGGGACGCGCCGCCCGGAGACACAGAGCGAGTCAAACGACTCGTCGTTCCAAACTCGGATTTAACCCTCCCCCCCCCCCTCGCCCCTCGGCCAAATACACAAAAACAAAAAGAAAAGACTAGGTTGAAAAAAAGTGCACTATTTGCCGTAGCTAGAGGACTCGGTCTCAGTCAGTGCCAGGGGGAGGCGTCCCCCAATGCGTTAGTAATTACTGCGCCCTGCACACCCGCTGGCTGTCGAGTCGTGTTGTTTGTTTCTTTACAAAGTCACGTTCACATGCACTGCAACAACTGCAAACAATGTTCTTAAATTTATTTCTTCAAAAATACAAACACTGATCCCGCATACGTATTTTGCATACATGCATGCATGTTTTTTTTGTTTTAATTCTTTTGTCCAAGCAAGACAAACTTCGATACAAAGTACGAAAAGTACACACGGAAGTGCTTAAAAAGAATTTTTATTTTCCACGCAGAGTACACAGCCCATGCATTTTGTCCAACATGTGTTTTTAAAGTCATGCAAGTTGGAGAGCACTCAGTGGACTCAGCGTACATCCCATCCAATCACCACAGCCGGCGAGGTCCATTCGAACAAGCCGAGCCAACCACCCTCCGGCGGCCAGCAGCAGCCTCGGTCTCGGTACCGCGGCCGGCGGCGGCCAGCGTGGTGGGCGACGGCTTTGAAAACAAGCGGCGGAGAGGCGAGGGTGACGTCCCCAACCTCAGCCCCTAGGACGGCGTGTGGTTCGGGCGGGGCGGGGCGGGGCGGGGCCCTCAAAGCAGAGCCCCGTCCCGGCCCTGCCCTGCCCGCGCCCCCGCTGTGTGCGTTCATGTAATCCTTAGAGCAAAGTCTCCAACTTAATGAGAGCCCGGAGAAGCATATAATTGTGACACCATTCCCCTTTTATTCCTCCCCTCTCTCCTCGCTTTATCTACTATCTCTCTCTCTCCCTCTCCCACTTTCTTACACTCTCCCTCTTCGCCCACCCTCCCCTCATCGTTATCTTTATTTTATTTTTTCCCTTCATCTGGAGCGCTTGCTTGTCTTTCCCCTCCTCACTCCTCCACTACGCCCTGCCGCTTCTCGGAGGGGCGTGCCGTGCCATCCCCGCCTGCCTCCCACCCGGTGCCTACCCCGCCTACCTGGCCGTGGTCGTGGCGCCGTCGTCGTCGAGGTGCAGGGCACGGGGCGTGGGGCGCGGAGGGGCACAAAGCGTTCCCTACATCTCCAGGCCTAAGAGCGGAGCGGCGCTGACGCTCTTACTCGCTTTGTGTGATGAGCCGCAAGGGTGTGGGGCTGGGGGTGGAGCGGGCGTAATACGGTGGCCGCAAATCCTCTACTTACTCCACTACTACCGGCCGCTCTCCATCGCCACGTCGGCTTATGGGT
>NW_026267163.1:1547394-1548222 GCF_000697945.3 Frankliniella occidentalis
CACCACCACCACCACCACCACCACCACCACCAACAGAGCAAGTCGAGTCGCCAAAGCCAACTTGTTTTCTGCATCGCGACGGATTCCCCTCACCGCGGGCCGCGGCGTGGACTTCGCTCACTGCTGCCACAGGGGGTGGTCTGTCGGGGGACGGGTCTCGGAGGCAGACGGACCCTTCACCAACTTGCCACTGAAAACAAAAGTGTGCAGCTGACATATGCACATGGTAGGGGTGTGGA
Organism: Frankliniella occidentalis; assembly: GCF_000697945.3. Taxonomy (NCBI): domain Eukaryota; kingdom Metazoa; phylum Arthropoda; class Insecta; order Thysanoptera; family Thripidae; genus Frankliniella; species Frankliniella occidentalis. The sequence continues at coordinate 1,547,634 of NW_026267163.1, forward strand.
GTTTGGACTGGAATTTTTTTTATTTAGAAGTGTTCTACAGTAAATTTGAACACTTTCCAAAGCTTTATGGCCAACCCTGAAATTGAAACACTTCAGGTGTCGAACTTTACTGTAACTGTTAAACACTTTGTAGTATATTAAAAAGACGCAGTCAAACACTTTGAAGTATTCATCAGTGCAGTTAGTTGACAATTCCGGCCGATACTGATTCGGCGCGGTGCTTGGCGGTGAATCTCTTTCTCTTCTGGCTTCGCCGCCGTCCAAGTGTTGACTCAGTCCGGATTTGGGGCCCCGAGCGCGCGGCCCTGCGGGGCTGTAATGGTTTGATAACGAGCCGAGTGCGCGGAGCAGTGCGGCTCGCCCAGCGTCGGAAATAATTGAGCTTCTCCCCTTCTCCCTCTTCTTTTCCGGCGTCCACTTATGCCTCATCTCGCTCCCTCCCTCCGCACGCCCGGCGGCGGCAGCCTTCCGCGCGCGCGAAACCAAACCTCTGTGCGGCAATAAATGAAGAGCAAAAGAGAACTAACTTGGCAATCCATGCCGGCTCTGTCTCTTCCTCTCCCTCTTTTCATATCTCTATCTGCCCCCC
>NW_026267163.1:1548272-1560013 GCF_000697945.3 Frankliniella occidentalis
GAGTCATCCCTCTTCAAACACTCATTATCCTCTGGCGACGAAGGCGAGAAGGCGATTACTTTCGAATTTATGAATATTATCCCTTTTTTCCCCGGTTCTGTTTTTAATGCGAAAAGGATCCACTTCTCAAAATTAGTTGGCCAGCCCACCTCCTCAGGCCTGTGCAGAAAGGGAAGTCGGTTTTTTCTCTCCCCCATAGGCAGCACAATTTGTCTATTCAGATTGAGCTCAGATTCAAATAACAATACTTGGAAGCAAAGCGAGGGAAAAAAATGGCAGTCTCCAAAACACGGGCAAAATTTGACAGTTAAAAAAAAAAAAGAGTGCCAAAATGTTGGCAATCTAGGCGTCTACGTCGTTTAGCATGCTGGTCATTACACTGTGGCTGTGAGCGCCTAGTGTCCTTGGACGAATGTCGATGGATGTTGCACATTTCGCAGAGTAGTTCTGCCCAAAGGACGTCCGGGCGAGGACTGGGCAGCGGGAGTTCTGCTCTTGCTAACCGCAGGCAGGGTCGTAAAAGCGGAGAGACGAAGGGAGTGCAAGATGAGAGAGAGAGAGAGAGAGAGAGAGAGAGAGAGAGAGAGAGAGAGAGAGAGAGATGTGGGGGTGGAGATAATTACCCTGGCCGCTATGTATGTTTCTTCATGTGCTGCTTTGCATACATGCGGCTTGTCGCCACAAGTGTGGCGCTGGGGACCTGTTGCAGTCCCAGGCCCCCCAGGCCACTGGCCCGCCCAGGCCGCTGGCAGCCGCAGGCCCGCAGGCCGGGCGTGTTACATTTGCCGATATGCTTATGATGGGGAGTAATCTCTGAGGGTGTCTCTGCACTTGGGAGACAAATGAGCAACCATACCATATGCACACATCGGTGTTTTATGTTGCACCTTCCATAATATTGTAGCCACCTGACCTGACCTTGCGAACTTACTAAATGTGCAGATTCGAAACGTTTTGTAAAAAATGTTCACAGTTTGCTCACACATTTACACGCATTTACAGGCCTATCCTATGGTAACAGTGATATGCAAATGATGTGCTGCTGCTTAGTTTGTGAACGGTCTACAAATTGGCCTGTATAGAGTGAGACACCACAGTGTGTTCCATGAACTTTGCACACCTGAACTTGTACATTAATTGACGTGGAAAGTTATAAACACGTTTGTTTGACCAGGTGTGGAATGAGCTATGAGTAACTGATTTTGAACTTGACCCGAGTGGTGCCATGATCATGAATCGGAATGACGCCGACCCCCGCCTTGGTGTTTCGACAGTGCCGCACTAAAAGCAGCGCCGCCCTGGGAGTCTGGGAGATGATGATCTCGGCGCCCCGCGGAGTTGTTTTATTGACCAAATGACTGACTTCTTTCTACTCTGTTTTCAGGTGGGTGTTGCGTCGAGGAGCAGCGCGTGCGGAGTCCAAACGGTGAGGCAAGTCGCTGTGTCGTCGGCCTTTGTACACTACACAACTGTTTTGTACAGTGCTATACTGTGCATTTCACAAAATTTGTGCTCTAAATGTACGTGCCGTTTTCTTAAATTTTTATGCTTGGTCACGTTTACACGTGTTCACCGATGTGCGCAAATTTCAGAATGATGCATGTTCCTTGTAAGAAGATGTGCCATTTATACATGTGCAGTTAATCAAACTATCACACCGCCTCCGAGATTTTCCACATGAACTCCTGGGCGCACCCCTAGAAATGTGTGGCTCGCTGTCAGAGGCCGGAGTGACTGAGTGAGTGAGTGAGTGAGCGAGTCGAGTAATAAGTTCGAAATGTGTGTGCGGTGCGCGACGACCAGCCAACTCGACTCACATGTATAATGGATTAACGTCCTGCTCAACTTTCCGGCAGATTTTCAAGGGGTGAAGTGCGGCCGGGTAGTGGTGGTGGTGGTGGGGGGGGGGGTGAAGACTCCGACCTTGCCACCACCTCCACCCCCTCCCCCTGGCCCAGCTTGGCCGTTCTCTGCGCCACTAGTTCGGTTGTTCTCATTACCATGTCGATTTGCAAATTAAATGAGGTGATAGGGAACGCAGATCCTCGCGTTTCTTCCACCCTCCCCCACAAATACCCCAGCGCCACCCCCTGGGACTGGGTGAGTGAGTATGCAGGAATGTTTGTGCAGCACAAGACTGCAGACCCTGGCTTCGATACCGGTGGGTCGGAGGTCGGGATCGGCACACCCTGCTTTCCCATCGGCGACAACCTGTTGCCTGAACACGAACACCAGCTGATTTCCTCCTCTAGCAAGGTTGTCCCCATCTCACTTACTGTATTATCATTACTTTACTAGGGATCATCCAGAAAGTGCGCACGCCAATCACCGTTACGACATTGCCAAATTTAGCCTATGCAAGCTCTCAGGGCGCCTTATAGGTAGGCAACATCCAGCCTGCAAGGCATGCCTGTGCTGCGGGGTGGCCTACCCTAAGCGTCGCAGGCGCCGAGCTCCCTAACACAGCAAACATTTTCCCGTTAAGTCATTCGGGTAAGCACTTCCCAGTGCACTCTTCTCGCCAGGAACTTTTGATGTAGAGATGATGAATAACTGCGTATTTGAGGGATTTTTTCTCAGAAAAACGGTTTTTTTTCACCAAACCGATTTGTTCTTTACCACATGGTTTTCCCGCAACACCGTTTTTTTACGTGTTGAAAAGAAAAGTTTCTTAAACTTAACTGGCTCTTTCAGGCCTTTGACATAGACTTATTGTCGTTTTTCAAGCAAGTAAGGAGTGGGCGCTTCATTCTTTATTGAAATTTCAGTTCAAACACAACCCGAAAAACCGCGGTTCTGACACGGGACATGTTTGGCCGTTAACCGGTTAAACCGGTTCTTCCCCGGTTTACGGTTAATCGTTTTTTTTTTTCTGACCTCTGAAACCCCACTAAAAGTATACAATTTTCCCCTCACAATTTAAAAAATGTCCTGAAATTTTGTGAGTTTTACTGCGGGAGAAGCGGGAGCTTTGAACTCCAGTCGCGGCTTGACGCTCCTCGCTATTGCCACCACCACCGTTACGATAGTCTACAGAGCCATGCCTAAACCTGTCTATTGTTTGTTTTAGCGCGCTGCAACTGGCGTTGAGAAGAAGTAGTTCCCCGACACACCGATGCGCCAGAAGCCAGAAGGGATACATAAACATGAACGAGAGGGCTGTTGGCGGGCTTTTATTTCGCCAGGGTGATGCGGGATTATTCTAATGCCATGCTAAGACAGTTTGATGAAACAGGCAGAGCTCTACCGATGTCAAGGCTGGGGTGGCGGGAGGAGCGGGGGACCGAGAAGAGGGCCCTAATGATGAAGAGATATAAGGGAGGGGGCAGAGTGAGAGAGTGCCACAGCTTTCGATAGGGAGACAGGCTCGCGTGGTCTTCTACATCCTGGGAGCCACTCGCCGACGCTCCCACGCATTTAGATCGACAGCGAGGTGACCTTGGCGTCGCGTCGTCACGCCACCGCGAGTGTGGAACAGTGAATCAGCTGGTAATGGAGCTGTCGTACGAGAAGGGCTGACAGTCGCTCAGGACTTCTTCTGCGACCTACTACCGAAGTATGCTTGCTTGAGGCGGAAGGACGACATTTCGTGACCGTCGTCGGAGATCCCGCATCCGCGTCCCTCCTTTCTCTGCTCCGTGCATGGGCGCGTTGCGCCTATAGCGAGCGAGCGCGGTAGGCGGCCTTGGCAGTGAAGAGTCTTGTAGGTCACCCGACCACAGAGGAGGTGTCCCCGCAGACGACACCGCTGCGAGTGACGTTGACTTGCTGCTCTGCCATGGCATGGCATGTGCATTCTGCACTGCATTATGCAAAAAAGGCCCCTGCGCAGCCCAAGTTATGTCAAATAAGGGGAAGAATCAGGCGATAACTTATCCCCCCCCCCCCCTTTTCCGCACGCAAAATTTGAGCTGCATTCGAATGTTCACTGGTTTTTGAAAATATAAGCAATGAGCTAACTCAGGAGCAGCAGGCTTACGCCGCTCTGCCTACTTGCCACCGTGGTGCACTTCCGGTGGCGGCAGGGGCGGTATCGATCCCGAGCGTCTGCGGGGCTGGCGGCTGGCGGCCGCCGCGCCGTGGACTTGTGCGCCCAAACGGCAGTAGCTGGTGCGCACCGGAGTGACGTCAGTTGGGGCGCCGGTTGGAGTGGGTCGGTAAAAGATATGCGCTTTTCTCGCCTAGCAGAGGCGACGGGGACCGGAGACCGGAGGTGCGCGCGGCCTTGGCGGCCTTGCCCCGGGGCGGCCGATCGACGGGCAATTTCACCATCAATTCAGGCGTTCACCAGTTTTCAGTTTTTTGTTCGCGGGCATTTCTGTAGTTATAATGGACCGTACGCAAGAGTGCGGGTGGACTTGCCTATCGCCCCTGTCCACGGCGACTTACGGGCCGAGCTAGTAGGTAACCCGCCCGCACTCCTGCGTGCGGTACAGTACAACTACAGAAGTGAGTGGGGTTTATCAGCCACCTGGTATGTTGAGATGTTTTCAGTTTGATGTGTTTTATTTTTGTTTGATTTTAGCTGTCATTTCAAATTTGTAATTGATCTTTTTAATTTTTTTTTTTTTTTTTTTTTTTTTTTGAGAGTTTAAACCAAGTTTTTGAATAAAGTACTCCTCTCTGGCAACCATCCCCGATCTTCTGTGTGGCTGAGGAGCGCCCCGCGCCGCCCCGCCACGCCCCGCCACGCCCCGCCACGCCCCGCCACGCCCCGCCACGCCCCGCCACGCCCCGCCCCGCCCCGCCACGCCCCGCCACGCCCCGCCACGCCGCACTGCACCTCGCATATCTCTTCCGCAGGAATGCGTGGAACTTCTCCAGATCGGCACCTTATGCACGGAGCGCGCGGGATGCAGTAGGCGGCGGGACGGGACCGACTCGTGGGGGAGGGGGGCGCGCGGACAGCGGACACGTGTTCGATTCGACGGACGGAAGCGAGGCGCGCCATGCTATGAGGAAAAGAGGAAAACGGGGCGGAAATAACGGCGGCGAGAGTTTGCTCTGCCCTCGGAGAGCAGTAGTAGTACGCGCCCGAACAAACCCTTTGCAGTATTGAAAAACGATCTGAACATTTCTATAGGCTACCTCAACGGTGAGCATTTCTGCACTTAGTTCGGACCCCTGCGGTTTGACTCACTACCTTGGTCGCTGTGGCTGTGGGTCAAGAGAGCAGAGCCAGAGCGCGGGGCGAGTGGGGAGGCGGTTCAGTGGAAAATGGGCTCTTTTGCTTACTTTATTGCGGGCCTCATGGCCAGCTTATCATGGTGAGAAAGGGGCGAGGGGCGGAGGGGGCGGGTCGCAAGTCCCTAAGCGCACTCCTAAGCACGGTCCCGGGGGCCCAGGCCGCCGGTTGAGCCGCCAAGCCCCGCCGAACCGAAGGAGGCCAGTCGATAACTCAAGTGGCTGGTCTGGTCAGGGTGAAGTGCGTCGCCGAGGCAGGCCCAGCAGGGACAGCAGGCAGGTGCCACGACAGTCCAGTCCAGGGGGGCCACGGTTGCCTGTTTGGTTGCCAGGCCTCGATAGGCCAGGGGTTGCCGCTGTAGTCCCCCCCCCCCCCCCAACAAGTCCCCCCCTCCCCCCATCCGTATTCATATTAGATAGCGTTGCCGGGGCGTTGCCACGGCAACCAGAGGTAAACAAAGCCGCTGGCGCCTGGCGCCTGGCGCCCGCTGGCGTGCAGGCCACGCGTGAATCACACCGCGCCCCTTACCTGACTGGAGCGGCCGTTTCGGAGTGGGAAAAAAATTAATTTGGTTTTAATAGAAATAATTACTATTTGTAGTTTTCACTTCGGCGATTTGTACCTGCTTCATGCTTACCTTTCCAAGAGGAAAGTGTGGAGGCGGCGAGGTTGACCGGTTAGTGGATCTGCTGGAAATAAGCCGAGTCTGATGATGATAGTGCTATAATGTATTTTTAAACTGTCGCGTCAAACAGCTGTGAGCTTGCGTAGGTTGAACTTGTCTGCTTCGTAACTGCAAATCACGAACGTACTTCCTGGATAATTCCAAATTTGCCGTTTACGAACCAGCTCTTATAGCGCCTGGTCTGTAGGCAAAACCTCGCCTGTTGTGCGTGCATGTACTGCGGGGTGGCCTACCCTGCGTCTCACAGGCGCCAAGCTCCTGCTGCTGTAATTTACCGGATGCATCCGAGAAAATCGGACTAATTTTAGGATGATCCCTTTCTCGGCTCTGCGTCAGCTCCTTTCCCCTTTTCAAACAGCACGGGGGCGTCCCAGGTATAGAACACAATCGTGTCGGAAACTCGAGAGAGAGAGAGAGAGAGAGAGAGAGAGAGAGAGAGAGAGAGACCGGGGGGCAGGTTTTGGTGCGGCGGCCAACTTTATAACGTGCCCCGGTACCAATATCGCCTCTCCCTCCCGGGGGAGCAACTTGATGACGCCACTGTTTTTGTGTTTTCATGTATCCGATCACTCCTCCCCGCCCGCCTCGGGCTGTGATACACACTCGCCCACAAACAAGCGTGCGGAGGGGAGGAAACCGGAGGAAACTTACCTGCCAACGGGAATTCAGTCCAACTTTCCCTTGATCCCCTAACTCCCTGCTTTTGTTTATATTTCGAGTCCCCCCGCGCGCCCTTCCTGCTGGCAGTCATTAGAGTGCTAGTGCGGTCTGTCTGTTGGATATGGGGAGGGTCGCTTCCCCCCTCACATGACCTGCACGAGCGCGGTGTTCGCTCGCCTGGCCTGGCGCGTCAATTTAAACTTGTCCCCGCTGGTCAGTGATGGCGCTGGGATAGCGCTCACGTGACACGATCACGCACCCCCTCCTCCGCATCCGCCCCCATCTCCCCTTTCCAAGCGCGTGCAGCACTCGTGTATTTATTTTTTAATCTTTTTATTCCCCGAGTCCGTGCGCTGGCGCCTGCGGCCCCAGCTGCTTTTACCGCTGCGTGACCTTTGACCCCCCCCCCCCTTTCCGTGTCACGAGGGCGGATGACGGACGGCGGTATAAAGGATCAGGTCGGCGCGGTCATAACTGTTCGTCTCCCTGCTCTATCGGCGCGGCTGCCGGCTCAATAGTATCGGCTATCTTTATTTGATCCGTCACTATCAAACTTGTCGGCCGTTTATACAACCAACATATTTTTATATTTTCCACCCAGATAAATAATTAGCTATGGAATAAAATATGGGTTGCGACAACAATAACCATCCGTAAGAAGCATTGGTCGCACAACTCTACGTGAAACGTGCGAGGAAACGTGGTATTAAACATATTATATAGTGCTCCCTGAACATTTGCGGTGGTGTTCCAAGCTCATCTTTTTTCTGGGTGTGTTTGAACAAAGATGGAACTATTTTAGATCCCGCTCGAGCACGCGTTTGCGGCTGGCGAGCAATGCAGCCGCATCATTGATGGACTTATCCGATTACATTTAATCCGCGGTTCTCACGTGAGCCCCGGCCGGCTGCACGTGTGGGTGATGATTCAATAAACGGGTTGTAAAGCGGGATGAGCGAGCCGCACAACAATCTCGTTTAATTTAATAGTTTGTTAAACGCTCTGACCGCGCCTTTACGCACCTGCTGCTGCAGCGCCGAACAGACACACACGCAGACGCAGGCGCGGTCTCTCTCACAACAAGATATGCTAACTTATGCCTGGCACGCGGTCAAAGTATCGCGACTGATCATTTGAGAGGTATGGCTGCTAGTGCTAGTCCTCATCAACGCAGCCGCCTTTTGTCGAGTACAACGGGTGTGCTCGCGTGCGACACGTGGGATCCATTCTCTCAGGTTTCCTCTCTCTCTCTCCCTCTGTACGAGGAGAGGAGCCGCAGCCGCCCGCGGTTAGACGTGGTCCGCGCCTTTGCTCTTTCGCTAAGATAACAAGGCCGAACAGGGCTCTGTGTGTGGTTTGTTTGTGGATGTCACGGGCCGGACGAACTAGACGCCGCCGCGACGGCTCGACAAACATATAAGTCCCCTTTTGGAATCGATACGCAACGATCACGATCGGAATCTCTTTTGTTGTGTGTGTGGCTTCTTTCCGTATCGCTTGCAGCACCCGCCTTGCCCGCTTGCCGCTCGGTCCCGCATTTTGTGCCCCAGATATATTTCAAACGCCCCCGCCCTCCTTCGCTCGCTCCCTTGTGTGCCTTATCATCCCAGGGCGTGTCATTACCCCCCCCCCCTTATCATAGCGACCGCACGAAAATCACTCACTTCTTCATGTGCGTCTACTCGCGAAATACTTGTGAATGATTTTGTGCAAATGTTCTCGCGTTCTCCCTTGGAGACAAACCTAGATCTCTTTATTTTTGTCCGGGTCATTTTACTCATCCACATAGCTTGCATGTGGTCGTGTTTATTGGGTGGTCGTCCCAACGAGCGAAAAGGATAGGAAAAAAAACACGTGAAATTGCGGGAAGCATTTTGCAGCGTGAGTTTCGCCCTAGCGCTTATATGAAACCACGTCCAGGGTCGAGGAATGCGAGTCGCTCTCAACTAGTCGCGGTCGCGTTTACCTCCCCTTTCCTCCCCCAGCCGCACACACGGGTGAGCCCCCCTCACATATATCCTCTTACTCAAAATTTCCCTAAAAGTTGTTTCGCTTGAGGTCGCCCAGCCGACCAGCGGCTGACGGACAGCCCGAGCTGTGAGGGACGCGGGGCCTTGACTTCATAAGCCTTGTTTGAAACGCGTGAGGCGGCGACCTTGACTTTGAGCTGCGTGAGTGAGCGGGAGAACAGAGAAATATGAACGAGGTGGCGGGTACTCGTCACTTTACCTCTGAATGCTCTGGCGGTAGCCGGTTAAAGTAGTTCTACATTTATTTCTTAATGTGTTTCATGGGAAATTTTTCCATGAAAGAGTGGGAGTAAGGAGATATTTTGACTTTTGGCATCGTATTTCTGATAATAGTCGAGTATGTCGCTTTCCTTAGTAAATTTAAGTGTATTGTGTGTCAACAATATGCTGGGTTGCCTACTCGATCATATAACCGTAAGGTGCCATGGCCCCTATACGCGAAATAGTTTTGAACTCTTTTTGTACGCAGCTTACGTAGCCTTCCCAGAGCATGCCCTATTGCGTATTATTTTAAGTGGAATTATGAACAAATTTAGAAATATATTGGCAGTTGTGAACAATTTTGTACTTAACTGCGTTTAAAATAGTGCCCAATATAGCATTGGACAGTGAAATACCTAAGTGTGTACACTCAAAAAATCATAAACAAAATTAGTGTGTAGGGTATACAAATCCGCACACTGCTGTGTAGTAGCCATGACACACATGCAGTGAAGATAAACACTACGGCCATACAGTAAAAACTTACTCGTTACTTTACGTCAGTTCGCAGCAGCACTACGTCGAGTGACTACTGGCCCTGTAAGGTTTCAAACAGCGGGGGTTGTAGGCTGGAGCTGCAGGACGCGCACTGTTTGTGCCGCATATGGAGCGACAAAACAAATGTGACGAAGTTATGAGAATATTCTGCGCGCGCCGCGCACCGCCCTGCCGCTCGGATGCGTTCGGTTTGAATCCCTCCGCGCGCGCCCCGCCGGGCCCTGCCGGGGCAGGCAGGGAAGGCCAGGCAATCATCAACTTTGAAACTGAGCGCCGCCGCCGCCATGGCTATGGCGCGCGCCTTCCCGGCGCGCAGGAAGTTTGTCGAGCTCCAAACTTGTTCTCACACTGACTGATCAAAGCCCGGCCGCGTGGCGCGATGGCGCGGCGCGCGCGCGATGCACGCGGGAGAGCTGCACGCAGAGCCCTCCCCGCTCTTCTTCTCTCCCTTCGTTTGTTGTTGTGCGGCCGGGCCGGCGGCCGAGCCGCAGACGGAAATACTCCGCGACGTCGTGTCGCGTCCCGGGTGCGCCGGCCGCCCACAAGCGCGACGCGTTTGTTTGTGGCGCGCGCGCGGGGGGCATCCGGCCGTGCAGCCAACAGACAACGTTAACAACGGTGCAAGGCCCTAGAAATACACGCAATAGCGTATTTTCTCTCTCCAAAATTTTTCGTACGCCCACCGCTATGATAAATTGCTTTCAAGATACTACATTTAAATGTATAAGATAATTAATACAGTTTTACTCTTTCGTGTGAAATTGCGCATTTTTTCTTAAAATTTTATTTGCTAGTTTGCTGCATTCATGCAGTGACATTTAGGTTACTTACTATTTTAGTAATGGATTTTTGTTAATTGATGAAGCCAACGACGCGTAAGAAAAAATGACACGTATACACGTTTTCGAGCACGTTTGTATCATAATGTGTATTTAATTATGCACGAGCTAAGCAGTCCATCAGCAGTTGGTGCTGCAGGGCCCCCTGGTGGTCAATGGTCAATGTCAGCTGCGGATAGGCCTCCACCTCCTAAATGCGGGACCTTGCCCGCTTGCAGCCGCGTTGTTGTGGGTGATGATGGAGCGTCCCAGAGAGAGAGAGAGAGAGAGAGAGAGAGCTCGAACGCCCGGCGCCGCTCTGCCCGGCGGAAGAGCCGCCAATGCCAGGCCAGCCGGGGCCGCGGCCTGGGCCTCCTGCCTCGACTCCTGCACTTAGGCAATAAATTGATTGCCGTGCAATTACTTGGGCGAGTCGAGCCCGCGGAGTGGTACTGCCGCGTCGCCGTACCTGTACACCACACTGTACACAGTGTCTCTCTCGAGCTCGACCGGCCTGGCCGGGTCCGGCGACTTTCTGCCACGCCTTGTACCCGAACACGAAAACACGCACACCGAAAGCATATCATCACAATAAGGCATGTGTAATTGTATATGTTCCTGCTGGAATCGCCCCATAAGTCTTACAATGCGAATGGCGGGGGAAACACGAAACGAAGTCTCTCCCCGCGTGTATCGCCAGCACCGCCCATCTCTTTTGTTTATTGCCAGATTAATCATTCTCGTTTGTTTATGAACGTTTCTTCTCTGCTGAACTATCACATCGTCGTTTTGCGGGTTCGCGAGGACAGTGATTGGTTTGTGCACCCAGAGAAATGATTAGCAATGGCAACCATCATATGGTTGGCTCAGGGAGCACCTTAAAATATGGTTGATGCAACCTTACCGTGGTAGTGAGAACCAGAAATATGGTTTTCATCACGTTATAACTGTTGTCTCAACCATATTTTATGGTGCTCCCTGAGCCGACCATCAGATGGTTGCCGTTGCTAATCATTTCTCTGGGTGTGCGGATTCATGTTATGGATTCGTTTCTTCGTTTCTAACAGTGGCTGCTTGGCCGATTGGGCTCAAGATGAGCAAGTAAGTGGAAGTCGTACGCGAGGCGCAGCCGCCGAGATGCAGCAGGAAGGAGGAGGATGTGAGGGAGGGGGGAGGGGGCAATGTTGGGGTCGAGGAGACCTACCATTGTGGGTACCACGCGACGCAGCCCCGTGCGCTAGGCCGCCAGCAGCAGGCGGAGTAGGAGGGGGTTTGGTGCGAAAGTGTTCGCGCGCTCCGCGGCTGCGTGAGAGCGAAAATGACTTGTTCCGAGCGTGTGCATGCATTATACATGCAGCTTGGAGGGTGGGCGGCGGTCGCGGCCTCTGGTCCTTTTTATTCTAAATATGCATGTGGAGTGCGCGTCGCCTCTGCCCTGCCGTGGCCCCCGGGGTCAGCGCCACAGGGGGCACTCCACGCGTTGGGAGCGGAATACTTCTCCACGCTCGGGAGGGTCCTGGGGGTGCGGCCGCGCGGCGGGCTCATTGGGGATCCTCGTCACCACCCTCTCACCACCGGAGCAAGCACGGCCCCCGCAAACTTCC
>NW_026267163.1:1560063-1560889 GCF_000697945.3 Frankliniella occidentalis
CGCCACGCCCCACTACGCCCCGCTACGCCCCACCACGCCCCATACCACGCCCCTCCCCGCCCAAGGACCGCACTATCCGCGCGTCGTCGACGGGGTCTTCCAGCAGTGTGTGTGTGTGTGAGAGAGAGAGAAGTCGCCAAGTTATTGAGGGTCGAGGCCACCTCCGAGGTTTAGGCCATCGCTGTGTCTCTCTTTTTTCTCCCTCGCACTTTTTCTTCCCCCCCCCCAATATTCTGCGCTCGCGACGGTCCTGGGGGTGCGGCCGCGCGGCGGGCTCATTGGGGATCCTCGTCACCACCCTCTCACCACCGGAGCAAGCACGGCCCCCGCAAACTTCCCTGCCTGCCCGCCCGCCCGCCCGCCCGCCCGCATCTCGCTACGCCGCCTAATTTTCGCGTTATGGAGGTGATTTGGGGGGAGAATGGTGATGATCAGGGCCACCCCGCCGCCCCCTTTGCCACCTGCTATATTATGTAGTGGCTCCGGCACTGGCGACAGCGGCGTCCCCCCCCGTCGTGGAGGTGCCTCTGGTGGTGTGCGGCCGGTGGCAGAGGTGGCAGAGCAGTGTCCCTATGCTGATAAGCGGTGGCGACGGGACGCCGCCCCGTGGCGGTGGTCCACCCAACCTGGAGGGAAGCCCCCCCCCCTCGCCCCGCCCCTTACCCTTACACCCATCGCTGGCGCCCTGCACCGGCCCTGGCGACGACCACGCACCACGGCGTAATGGCCGTCCCTGTAATCGAGACACATGGGCCGCGCGTCGCTCCCTCACTACCCGACGCACATTGCGCCCCATCCGCCACGCCCCGCCACGCCCCGCTACGCC
>NW_026267163.1:1561309-1564168 GCF_000697945.3 Frankliniella occidentalis
GGCGGGGCGTGGCGGGGCGTGGCGGGGCGTGGCGGGGCGTCGTCACAATAGTCCCATTGTGGGGGTAGGCCCGGGCAGATAGGCCGGACGGGCGGGCGGACATCCACAGCCATTCACACTGGGCGGGGCTCCCGCTCCTCCTCGGGCCGTCCGTCCCGTCCTCGCCTTGGGCCAGAGCCGTAATGCGACGCGCGGCAGCCGCACAATGCGGCCGCTATGCAGCTGCTGCAGTCGAAAAGTTCAGGAGAGCGCATCGGGCCGGGGCGGAGTGCGTCGTCAGGCCCAGCAGGATGTGGACCATATTGTGCCCAGGGTGACAATGGCTAGCTGTGCCCTGTCATCCACCCCACGGCCCTGGGCGCTGCAGGAGCGACGGGCCAGGGCCACGGCGGCCGTCGGGGGCAATAGACCTTTTATCCAAACGATGTGGCAACACCGCACGCTAATAGTTTCCAGCGACAAACTCTTAATTGTGATCAAAATTCAAAATTCTGGCCACGGTGTTTGATTTTTATGACTACTCCGCATCAAACACCGTGGCCAAAATTTCAAATATTGACCACAGTGAAGAGGTTGTCGCTGGACAAAATAAAAAGCGATATTTGGGCGACTGTACGAATATGCGCATTGGATAAAACGTCTATGCGACCAATGGGCTAGGCAAGCAACAGAGCAGGACGAAAAATGCGCCCGCTCTCTCGCTCTCGGCAGCTCGCCGTGCCCAGCAGCCTCACTCGGCTCGGCTCCGCCTGCACGGGGCGAGCGCCGTGGAGGTGGGCAGCACGGCACGCCGGCGCGCGGCCGGGCCAGTCTACCCGCGCGGCTCCTACCGCTCGCTGGCGGCCCCGATCAGTATTTACCGCTGGTCCGGCCGGCCGCCGCGCCCCCGCCACTGTGTCGCTCAGAACTGCAGTCTACCCACCTAAAAGAAGACGAAGATTGATTTTGTTTTGTGAAAATGAGTACAGCTGCAAGGCCTGGGGTCCCGAGGGTCCCGCTCAGATATTCATCTATGTCAGCAGGTTTCTAGGAAGTTCATTGTTGTAATGTGATGACTAGTAAAGAAGAGGAGAAAGCAGAAAGCTCAGGTTCCGCGTGCGTTTGCAGGTTTTTCCCAAGTCAACTCAAAGTTTCATTTACACACGGCCTGCCACGGCTTTTGTTGCCCAGGAGTGCATCTTAAAATTAGATGACTCACTGATATGTGAGTCGCCGCAACACACGCACGCAGGAGAGGGGTACAAAGAAAATTGCAGCCGCAGCACCCGTCCAGAAACAGTAATTTAATCTCATCTTTTTTGCGCCCCTTTCTGCATTATTTTTAGCCTGCGTTTCATGCTTTACAAAGCTGCTTTACGGCTTTGTTTTGTGCAAACTTGGCGGCTGCACCGCGCCACCCGTCGCTTGGCCCCTCCCGCCCTCTCGGTCTATGCTGTGTCTGCTTTCTCTCTCTCTCTCCCTCTGTCTCTTTCTCTGGCTCTCGCTCTCCTCTCTCACTCGCACTCTCTCACTCCTGGCCGGTCCTCCCCTATTTAAAAGCGAGTATACTTTATTGCACTTTATACGGCGCCCCCACTTTTCACTCGGTGCGCCAAAAGACAAAAGTGTTGAGGGTTATGGTCGGGCATTTTGTGGGACGAAGGGGGGGGGGGGGGCACCTACGTGTTTGTGTGTACGCTGTAGCCCCCACCCTCTCTCTTCTACTTATCTGTCCCCGCCTCGGCCCCACTCATTTCGCACCCTGTTCCCCCTCCACCTGCGCATGTTTCGTTTCGTCCTGCCGATGGGGCTGCTTGGAGGGGGGATCGCTGGCGTTGCGTAAGATGATCGCCGAGCAAAGCGTCGTATTTCCTGCGCGGATGAGAAACCGGGGAGAGAGAAAGAGATAGGGAGGAGGGTGGGGCTGTGAAAGTGGGTTTGAAGCGCTGCTCGGCGGCAGCCTCAAGCCGAGGTGTGTGCACAGTATTCTCCTCGTCGGTAATTGAATCTTGTAAGGCTCCTCGAGCGGGATAAATATAAGTTGAACAGATCCGTCAGCAGGGCGTCAATAAGCACACCCTTCTCTATTATGGGAACGTGCGCCAAACGAGGTTCCCTCACCGTCTCTTTTCTTTTTCCAAAATGTTTGGCGGGTGCAAGTTTTTAGGTTGATAGTTTGGAAATTTTTAAAATACAAATTCCCTTCTGCTACTAATACAAATCGTGCGCGCTTCTTTAAGGCGTAAAAACGATGCACTCTACTTTAATTGGGGTTACTGTGTTAAAGTAACAAGGACGAACACTGTGTATTTCTTTCTTAAAAATTGCGACCATTATTCCGTTTTCTGGTAAAGTAGTAAAATGCTGAAAGACCGGGGGAGGGAGACGTCGTCGCACGAGAACGGGAGAGGGTTTGCGGGAGAGCGGGGATTCAGCACGTGCGGTATGAGGGTCTCACTACTGCGCAGCGTTTTAGTGCCGTGAACAGCGATAGCCCGGAAATCCTCTCTTGATACTGTACTCGGCCGCTCCGCAGCAGGAGAGGGGCAGGAGGGGGCAGCGCTGCGCCTCCTCTGGTGGACCCGTCGTCGTCCAGAGAGCGGCGCGGTCACTTACTCTCTAGAGGGTGGGAGAGGGGTAGGGGTCGGTCCCGAGGACAGACCCGAGGACAGTTCTCCGGGCGCGGACAATAAGGGCGGGGGCAGCGGGCCATCGCGAGTGCTTAGGACCCCGTTAGGACCCCGCTGGGGGCCGCCCGGCCGCCCTCGGCTCCCCCACCACCACAACAACTGCACCGGGGCCTGCTCCAATCCTACCCCTATAGAAGGGCAGATTCTCTCTCTCCCTCACACACACCACACTCAACCCCTTCCCCCCCCC
>NW_026267163.1:1564363-1569681 GCF_000697945.3 Frankliniella occidentalis
TCTCTCTCTCTCTCTCTCTCTCTCTCTCTCTCTCTCTCTCTTACTCTCTCACCACCCCTACCCAACCCCAAACAACAACAACAATCAGGAGCGGCTCGCCTTAAGAGTGCGTCGCCCGGCTAATGTCCGCTGCCCGCCCAGGCAGAACCAACGTGCCATGGATTTGGACTGGCCGCAGAAAAAGAAGTAAGCAACAATAAGATACAGAAAAAGAGAGAGGGGGGGAGGTGGGGGAGAAAGAGACGTTGTCTTGGGAGTGGTGGTCTGGCTGGTGGTTTGCTGGCGCTGTGCGCCCCACTGCCGTTGGTGTATGGACTTCGCTGCCAGCCATAGCCAGATAATCAGAGTCCTGTTCATCGCGATGACCCCCTCCAGCCGCGTATCTTTCCCTCTCGCTCCCCGACGTCTTAGTGCGGTATCCGCTGCTGCAACAACGGGCCATATCCCTGCCGCCGCCGCGCCCCGACCCGCCCAGCCCCGCCACGCCACGCCGCAAGCTCGTCGGCTTTAGCGCGATAGCGCGCTTTACTGCCGAGGCGACGGTCGCCTGGCCCCCTCGGCAATCAAGTACCGCAGCCAGCACCCCCAGCACGCTCCGCCCCGACCACCGCCCTCCTTCATACGCCCTCGTCATCTCGCACCCCACACACACACCTCTGCGAATCACTGTATTGGGCGTATTTCTTCTCGAGGCTCGTCCACTCGACGATGAATGCTGGACCCTGCTCCTGACTGGACTCTTTGGTTGCCCCCCCCCCCCCCCCCTCTCACACACGTTCGAGCCGACGCCATAGAAGAGCGAAGGGCCCCTTTGATTGCGACGAAAATGGACCACTTGATTTTTGCCAAATGATGGTCGGCTGGATGCTCGAGGGGAGGAAATAGAATGCCGTTCAACCGGCAGCGCCCCTGCTCTGGCCCGCGCTGACTGGTTCTCTGGCCCCCCTCGATGGACCCACTTGCTGTAACACTCTCTATCTGTGTGTCTGTGTGTGTGTGTCTGTATGTGATAGAGAGAGAGAGAGAGAGAGAGAGAGAGAGAGAGAGAGAGGGGGGGGGAGGGAGATGTGGAATTCAATTCGAGGGTTATAAACGTAAAATAAAGTGGACGAGCAAAAGGCCCGATGGGGTGACGCGACCACTCACTCCCCCTCACCCTCCTCAACCCCCTCCCCTTTCTCTCGCTCTCTCTTTTCCTCTCTCCCTTTCATTCTCCCTCTCTTTCCATCAAATAAATAAATGTCGTATTTCCTCTCGCCCTGCTCTGAGCAGCAAGGTCGCGCGTGCGTGGTCGGTGCGCGGCCTCTCCCGCCGAGGCCTCGTTTCACTTGCGGCGAGGTGCCGCTATGGTGCGCCTTCCCCCACGACGACGACGACGAGCTCGTCTCTGGCCGCGGACCTGAGGGACGGAAGCGCCTGCCCGGCGCGCCAAAGGGCCGTCTCGGCAACGGCCCCCGGAAGACGCCGAAATTGGCTTCCGACAGAGTAATGGCTAATTTCGATTTCAATTCTTTTTTCCCCGGCCTGGTCCCTGTCCTGGCAGGGCGGCGAGACGGGGGAGACGGGTTGCGTTCGGCGCCTCGCTGAGCCTTATTTATGCCCCCCTCCTCCTTCCCGCCCCGCCCCGCCCCGCCCCGCTCCGCCCCGCCCCGCCGCCAAGGCGTTCGGTCACTCTGATTGTATCTGCCCCGGCGGAGCTCGGCTAATTGGCTGTGTGATGATGATGATGATGCAGCCGGCATGTCGATTCGATTTCGTAAAATGGTTGGGGTTGGTCCCCGCCCTGCCTCCGCGCAGCGCAGCAGCAGCAACGCCTGAATCAAAATGAAATTGAAGTCCTCCCCCTCTTCTGCTTATTATTATTACCGCGCGCTCGTTTCGCCCCCTTTTCTTGCCTGATTTTGTTTTTTATCTCCCCTGACCTCATCGTTTCTTATTGCGTTTTATTTACCCCGTTTTCATCATTATTCTCCCCGCCCTGTCGGCAATACTTCTCTCGCAGCCGCGCCACCGCGCCCCTGCTCCACGCTCCACGCTCCAAGCTCGCTGCAGCAAAACTTTGTCGTCGGGCAGCTGCGGTGGGGCGTGGCGGGGCGGGGCGGGCAATATCTCGCTAGTCGGGGCTGCGGGGCGTCCAGGATGTTGTACCGGCCGAGATGAGGCCATCGCAAAAATGCGCACGTCGGTAGTGCGGGGTGAGGAGGAGGGGTGGTGGGGTCGGCCGAAGCCAGACAACCACAGACACGTGTCCAGCAAAGGGATGTGGTTTAAACTTATTTTGCTCGGACGTACGCACAGGCCGCCAGAGATAGAGAGAGAGAGAGAGAGAGAGGGAGACAGACAGACAGACAGACAGACAGATAGACAGACAGATAGATAGAGATCAACAATATCAACAATAATAGGAAGAGAGCAAGCGAGAGAGAGAGAGAGAAGCGGAGAGAAGTTTAGAACAAGCTGCTACTTTGCGCCCTCTGTGTGTGCGTGTGTGTGTGTGCGTGTGGTGTTGAGATCGGTAGTTCCAAGATGCTCATGCAACTCTTACGAGCAGGCCCCTGAGTGTTCGTTGGCGTTACACGCGCGCCTTCCCGCTCGCCTCCCCAGGGCGCTCGCGTCGCTTTCATTGTATCGCTGCCGTCTTCGTCGCGCTTTCAGCCTCCCCCGCTTCGCCCCTCTCCCTGTCCCCCCTTCCTCTCCCCTCACCGCCCCCCGCGTACCCCCAACTCCTCCTCCCCACCACCCGAGTGCTGGTCCTGGCCTGAAATATGTTCCCCTTTTCGCCTCACAGGCTCAGGCACGAGGCATTGTCTCCGCTTTTAATTTGTCTACGGGGACTTGGACCCCTTTCAACGCTTCGTGCCCCCCTCCCTCGTCCCTGCTACACTCTCTACCTTGTCTACACTTGCAGTTGGAGGGGGCGCTCCCTACTTCACCATGTTGTGCGTGACGAACAGAGCTGCTTCTGCTGCTGGAACTGGAGCCCCATCAAAACCGTTGTTATTCCAAAATGCTGCTTGGCTTCGCGGCCCTTGAGAGTCAGCCCACCCAACCCCCTTTCCTCTCTCCGTCCCTAACTAACCACCACCGCCAACCACCAACAACCAACAACAACCACCACCAACCATCAACAACCACCAACAACCATCAACAAACACCAACGACCATCAACAACCACCAACAACCATCAACGATCACCACCATCACCACCAACAACCACCACCATCACCACCAACAACCACCACCACCATCACCACCAACAACCACCACCATCACCACCAACAACCACCACCACCATCACCACCAACCACCTCACTCAGAGTGGAACGACCCCTGTTTCCCTCACCGCCTGCTCCCCTTGCTCGCCGCTGAATATATTACCACGATTGGCACGATAATTCAAGCTGTCCTCTAAAAAGCAGCAGCTAGACACCAAAGAAGAGGCCGTGCAGGCGGCTTGGGCAGGCTCGGGGCGCGGCGTTCTGCCGGAGGAGCGGCGAGATAGCTCAGCGTGGGCAGCGAGGGTCCCTGCGAGGGTCAAGCAGCAGTCCATTTGCTGTTCCTTGGCGCTCCATACGCACACACACACACACACTCACACGTCCCCTTCCACCCCTACCCATACATCCCTCTCCCTAACCAGAGTGCCCCTAAAGGCGCCCGGGTGGCGATAGCACATCAAAATATTTCTCCCGGAATGGATCCTCTTATAGTCGTCTCTCTGCCAATGCGTCGCCCTATGACCGCGCCGTTTAGTTTAGCGTGGTCTTCCTCCTCCAACCCCCGCACTGCGATGCGATGCGATGCTCCTCGGGCGCGACGGCTGCGAGCGGCACTGAGGAATTAAGGCTGCTGCTGTAGTGCCTCGCCGTGGCGCGAGCGGCTCAGGCCGGCAAGAAATTAAGAAAGAAGCTTTACGCCCTGGACGCCGCGTTCCGGGCCCAGCACGTTGCTCTGCTGCTGCAATGTGCGAGATATTTCGCGCCTGATAATGGTTTTCTCAGTCCCAGGAATCCCCTAATTGCCGAGAGCCCCGGCACCAGCAGCAGGGATGGAGCGAGGAGGCCTGGGGGGAGGCGCTGGCGCAGGGGTGGAAAAGACCGGTCCACAGCGTCCGACAGCTCCCCCTCCCCCCCCCCCCTCCCCTCCTTTCCCCCCGTGCAATTGTACTCCTCAGTACATCCTCCCTCTTCTTCTTTCGAGCTTGTGTTGCCGAGGACGTGGAATGGCGGCCGTGTATAAGGGGCGGACTGGGGGGGGGGGATCATGCAGGAGCTGACAATAACGCCGGCGTGCGCAGAGGACCGCGCGCTCCCACCGTTTACTTACTTTACGCTGTTATTTTTGGGGGGACTCTCTCTCTCTAATTTCGTGCCGAGCCCCGGCGGCCTGGCCGGCACAGAGAGGTGGATGTGAGTTATGGGGCCTGCTGCTTGGAGAGGTCTGCCGGCCGGGGCTGCTGGGCGGTGTGTTTGAAGGAGGAGCGGCCCGTGAGGAGGTCCTTGAGCACCGGCAGGGCCGGGGCCAGGCCGCCAGGGCCCCCGCCTCGGGATTACTGGGGGGATAGGCCTCTCGCTCGCTCGTCTTCGCTAGGGCCCGTCTCTCTCTCCTGCTCCTCCCTCGCGCCCTCTTGCTCGCTCTTGCCGCGCCGAGTTCACCTTTCACGCGCAGCGCGCCCGCCGCCGCCGCCGCCTGCCCCCTCCGCTCGGCAATGTCTCATATTGGCTGCGCGGGCCTGTTTACGCACTCCCCTCTTCCTCTCCCCATAAAGGGCCTTTCCTTCTGCCCTACCCTCTTCCCGCTCCCTCACATCACTCGCCTCTCCCGCTCACCCCTCCTGTTTCCAGTGCTGTTGTATTGTTGTTGCTGTTTTTTTCCCGAACCCGGCACCCGGCAGCGCTCAGTCGTCTTGTCGTTTGCCCCGTCGCTCGCAGAGCGCTTTGTACGTCGCGCATCCGGCCCCGTTTGTGTGTGGCACTGTTTGAATGAAAATGGGACAAGTAATTAACACTGATTTCCTTTCTTTTTCTGTTTACAGACTTTATACTGGCAACGGACGAGATACCGGTGAGTGCGACACGAGCGCTTGAGGCGCCTCAGAAGGGTCAGTAGTGTAAGGCGGCCCGCGAGAGAGGTGCGCGGCATCCTGGGACGCCTGCGGCCCGACGCGCCATGCCCCGCCACTCCCCGCCACGCCCCGCCACGCCCCGCCACGCGATAAATCACGCAGCAAACGACGATTTAATTTGACACTTTATGGGTGATTGCGGTGGGGATCAGTCGCGCTGTCTGATTGCTAAGTCCCCCACTCCACCCCGTCC
>NW_026267163.1:1570833-1572494 GCF_000697945.3 Frankliniella occidentalis
GGGGGGGGGCAGGTAGGAAGGTGAGAGAGGTCCGCAGTCCGGAGGCTGTGGATCAAGAGGCGCGGCACAGGGGAAGGAGAAGCGGGGGGAGGGGGGAAGGTCAGAGGATGGGGATGGACCCGCCCGGTGAACGGATGGGGAGCGCTCGCGCCGGGCGTTTGCGATAGAATTGCAAATTTTCGAGACGTGTCCAGAAATAGAGCCGCGCGCGCCGACCGGCCGGCACAAGGCAGCGCACACGTAGCTCCTAAAACGGGGCCAGCCTGAAAACGGACGTAAGGGTTGGGGGGGGGGGCGTTATAGGGTTCTGGATTGGGACAGGCCGGGCCACCGGTGTAGCAACGCAAAGTTTTTGGCCTCAGACATTTCCTCCTTTTTTTTCCGCGTCCTGGCTGGTTTCTCCACTTGCGCGGAACTGTGCGGCGGCCGGAGCGCCTAGTAGGTGGGCCACCTCTCCGTCGCCGTGCGTTGCGGGACTGCCTATGCGCTTTGGTCGGGCGCTAGCCGCGTGGACCGAGCGAGCCGAGCCCAAGGTAAAAATGACCACTGTGTGATTTGTTTTCAAGAAAAATGGAGCGACTTTGAGCATCCAACATGATTGAGTCAACTCCTTAGATTTTGACATCTCATCATCAAAAACTGAGTGATGTGTACTATGTACGCACTTGGGTTTACAGTGTTGTCCTTACTTTGTGGGGAGATTTCGTCAAAACCTAAGAAAGTTATTCCTCTAATTATGGATGTTCCTTAAAATTTACCCTTCTTACTAAATGAGACGTTGTTTTTTACCGGGCCAACCAGAGAGGCTGTTATAACTATTTTAATTTAATTATTTCTTTCGAAAACAAAATAATAAACAGTCGGCTTGCACTTGCCTGTACTGTAAATAGTTGTTGAAAGATGCTACATTAGTTCTGTTCTCCTTAGACCACCGGTGAGCTCACGCTGCTCGGGCTGCTGCCGCTTCTCATTCCCGTTGGGTAGATTATGGATTTTGTGCGCCAACCCGTGACAAATGACGTGTCATAAACTCCTTTTCTACAGATTTATTTTTTCAACCCAACAAGAAATGTATTCCGCTTTTCCTCGTCGCCGGCCGAGTTTTTCAAGCTAAGAGTACGAACAGGAGAAGGAAACGATGAGAGCGGCGGCGGGAGCGGAGCGGCCGGGAGTGTCTCCCTGCTTCCGCACACATTATTTAACAATTGTTACGCCCCTCGCCAGTTTTCGGCGCTCCGCTTTCGAAAACGGCGACGGACGGGGAGGGTGCGGCCGCGAGGACCCCATAACGATTTCCGCCAGCGTTCCTTTGTGGGAACAAGGAAAAGCGTCGTAAGCGCCGAAGCGGCTGAAAATGTAGACGCGGTTTCTCTTTTCGAAACGGCCGGATGGAGCTGCTGCCGCGCCGCGCTGGCCCCCTCTGCTTGACCGTCACGACCACCTCGATCCCTTCGACCCTCCCCTCCATCATCCCTTCTGGGCCGGGCAGTAGTTGTCCGAGGCAATTAGGGGTGGAGATGCCCATCCTCGCCCCCTCCCCTCCCCCCTCCCGCTCCTCCTCCCCATCGACAGATGTACGGCTCGCAAATTAATGGGCCGTTCATGGGCACGGGGACATTTGTTTTGTGGGTTGCCGCTCTGAGCCGCAGAGGGGTGCGGGG
>NW_026267163.1:1572544-1573589 GCF_000697945.3 Frankliniella occidentalis
TCTCTCTCTCTCTCTCTCTCTCTCTGTCTCGCCGCCGGCTGCGTTCAAACAGCCGCGTATGTATGACGGCGCCGCGGGGCGAGTAGAGATAGAGAAGGAACGGGCCTGACATGTGGGGTAGCGGCACGAGAAGGAGAGAGAGACAGTGAGAGAGAGAGAGAGAGAGAGAGAGAGAGAGAGAGAGGGAGAGAGCGGAATACACACCGCCGCCCATCCGTCTTCACCCTCTCCCCCGTGCATCCGGGCCCGGCTGCAGCAGGCCGCCCATATCGGCAGAGAGCTGAGAGCTATCGGTCTGCGCGGGCCCGAGGGTTGCAGCTCGGCGGTACAGCTCAGTAGTAGTAGTAGCAGCAGCAGCAGTTGCAGCGGGCCTCAATGGATTCCGATTCTATCTCCAAAAGCACGAGAAGCTGCAGCGCGCTGGGTAGTCAGTCTACCCGCGGCCCCACGGATGCTGTTTGCTTTAACTCTCGACTGTGTACTACACAACCCTTTTCACGTTGTCCCATTCACAGACACACATTGTGCAATGATTCAAACGCATATATTCAAACCGTCTTCGTGGTTTGTTTTCTTAAAATTTTACCCTGTGAGTGAGCGAGTTATTGACAATCTTTTCACTTTACCTGACAAACATTAAAACCCTCTCAAAAGTGGCAAATCATGGAAGTTGCTCTCGAGAATAATTTGCGCTCTTCCATTTGCCTCCTTATCCTTCTCCTGTCACTGATGAACCCAATAATGTTAATAATTTATAATAATATTTCTCACTAGAACGGCGCCGGGGGCGGGGCCCCTCACATTTGACTTAGGCCCTTGGAGAATGCGCGCTGCGGGGGAAATGCCCCGGCGAAAGTGTGGTATTCGCTCCCCGTTCCCCTTCCCTCTCAGCCGTTCCCCATTTCGCTTTCGGCCGCCGTAGGGTTGGCACCGGCCGGGCCGGGCGAATGAGTGCGAATGCCACATCGGGCATTCAAAGGCAGGCTCGGGAATGTTTAACGCGGGGAGTTTGCTTAGACAGAGAGAGAGAGAGAGAGAGAGAGAG
>NW_026267163.1:1577602-1580878 GCF_000697945.3 Frankliniella occidentalis
AAAATTCCTTGTTGCGGCCCATGTAGGAGGAAGAACATTACCCGAGGCCGCCCGCTCTGTGTATGCCAGGGGCTGCTTGGGGGGAGGCAGAGGGGAGGGCTGCTGTTATGATGGATGACCGCACGGCCCGTTTTGGAGTGGCTTACGCTGACGCCTAACAGCAATACTTTGCTTTAAAGCTGGGCTGCTGCTGCTGATACCAGCAACGCGATGGCGCTGCTGGATTTCGCATCGTCACCATCATGCTTATGGTTTTTTATTGTTTTCACTGCAGCTGTTTGCGGTCGTGTCCAGCCGTGTCCGGCCGTGTCCGGCCGTGTCCGCACACCGCCACCGCAGAGCAGTGATGATAATAAACATTCATACATACAATGAGATATAGAGAGGGGAGTTGTGGTAACGGAACGTCGGAGTGATTCCGCCGGGCTCGTTTCAGGAGTGTGCGGAATTGAGTTTTATTCACAACGCGGCTGACGCGTTTTATCGTTAGCATTATTCCCTGCGCGCCTGGTCGGCCGCGTGCCTTCTACATTCGCGCGTGTCAAATTGTTTCCATGCTGCTCTGTCTCTCTCTGTATCATGAGTCTCTCTCTCTCTCTCTCTCTCTGCAGTCTTGTACTCTTACACCTCTCTCCTCCCCGTCCGAGCTCTTCATTTTTTATTTTATTTATTTTATTTTTTTTGCTGTCCCCGCTGCTGCCTTCAATGACAGCAGCCACGTTGGAATGAAAACACCCGCCCGGACCTCCCGGAGCCGCTACGCGCCGCGCCGTGTGCTGCTGCTGCGGCATGCAGAAAGGTCGTACATCATGGGGGGTCCGCGGGGTCCCGGCCGGGGCGGGTTAGGCCGTATTGCACTACATGTCGCCCGCCAGGGAAGGGAAGGCATCACACGGCGAGCCTGTTTGTGCGCTGCGGTGCGTCGGCTTTTTTTTAAAAAAAAAAAGCTCGTCACTGTTATCTCAAGTGCGATAAATTTCATACAATTTCATGCGATGATAGCCAAATAGCGATTTCCACATAATATCAACTGGTGGAGCCATAGAAAGTTATGGCACTAAATTATTGATATTTTTCATTACATCAAGTGCGATAATTTTAACACATTTTATTGCACTGAGTTGCTCTGGAAATTTGTTAAACATTGTTCATCTCCAAATTAAAATGGAGAACATGTTGTAGGACTGTTTCGTGGACACGACGTTCATTAAGCTCCCGATCCCCCAGCAGACAACCTGTCTGTGTACTGGCGGCGCTACTCCCCGCCACGTTGCTCCCGGGGAGACAAACTTTGGGCGAGTGTGGTTTTCTCTGCCAATCACAGCCGCCCATCGCCCGGCCCGGCCCGGCGCGCTGCTCGACAAGTTCATTCGCTTTGAGGTGTCGCCGCGGCGGCTGTTTGGGGCCGTTCGCTTCGCTTTCGGCCGGATGGGGGATGCGACGGCGGTGAGAGGGCCGTGGAGTTTGTTAGGGGCAACGGGGGGGGGGGGGGGTGATCGGCCCGTCCCAGCCTCCATGGCGGTGCACAGTGAGCAAAATGGCTCCATCACCGCGATGCTTTTCCACCCTCATGTCTCGCAGGACGCACACACGCCTCCCCATGGACTGCGCCCGTCTGCAGTGCACCTCGGTGCACACCATCCATAGTTCTGGGAATCGGGAACAAAGAACAAATTAAAGAAATCTGTGGAGGTTATTGGCCACGTGGGGATTAATGGACCAATTGACCTTTCCTTCATGATTATAGTCGATAAAATAATTAGTTCAAAACCAAGAGTAACAAATTTGTTCGAATTTCTGGTAAAAGATAGAAACAGTACTGAGTAGTATTTCACAGATTACAATTTGTTTTACTTTTTCACGTGGCGTGGGGGTAGTGGAGCGGTCCGACTAACTAGCGCCTGCGGTGACCCCGCTTCCTCCCCCCCCGGGGGCGACTGAGCTCCGCCGCCATGGAGACATTAGCGACATTACGGGTTTGGCTCTCGATCCGAATAAACCGAACGACTCGTCGCTGGAGCGGTCGGGGCGCCTCCCCCCCCCCCCCACGGGGGGCATTTAGGCATTTTAATTCGGGTGCTGTGTGTTGCTCTCCGTGAACAAGGAAGCGGGGTGGGGGATGGGGGCTTATGTTATTGGTGGAGTGGAAATCAGAGAACGAAAAATCTCAATCCGATGCTGGCTCACGGTATTAGCCCGCGTACTACCGGAGGAATAAAATGTAAAAGAGAGAGAGTGAGAAAGAGAGAGAGAGAGAGAGAGAGAGAGAGAGAGAGAGAGAGAGAGAGAGAGAGAGAGAGGACAATCGAATCACTGGTGCTGTAGGTCCTGTATAGGCCTTGGCGGGCGCTGCGTGTTTGTCCGACTGTGTCCCTTGCCCCCCCCCCCCCCCTCTACCCCAGGAGCGGCGCGGTGGCGGGAGCTTACTGTCGATTCTATTACACCCCAGGCCTGCCTTTGTAAAGGGGAATCGCGCCGTGCATAATTTTGTAGTGATTCAGCCTGCCCCGCCCCACCCCACCCCACCCCACCCCTCTCTCAGGGGCACTTGCACCGACTGGCACACGGGCTGCGGGACGGGACGGACGGACGGCAAAGAGGAAGAGAGTGAAAGAAAGACGGAGAGGGGGATGGTGGGGGCTTTGATCGTCCCGTTCTGCTCTCCCTGTTTGGAGAGTCGTGTGGCGGCGCTTATAATCTCCAGCTCCAGCTCCAGCGCGCGCTGCCGGCCCAGCTGCGGCAAACTTGAGAAACAGGTCCAGAACCGTGGGGCGGGCGGTGGCGCCTCGACCCGCGGCCGGGGTCATTGAGTTTGATTTTTAACATTTTACGTTTTTTACTTATTTTGTTGTTGTTTCTTTGTTCACTGCACTCTGACGTTGGCGCCAGTTCCTCAAAGCCGGCCCTCGCCAAAGGGTTGTGCGGCCGGATCGTTTTTCCTGTTCCTTGCCGCCAGCGGCCAGAGTGCGTCGTCGCGGGTGCTGCCCTCCCTGCCCAGTCCTCCTCCCCCTCCTCCTCCTCCTCCTCCTCCTCCTCCTCCTCGTCTTCCCCTCCTCCTCCTCCTCCTCCTCCTCCTCCTCCTCCTCCTCCTCCGACTCGGCTGCTTGGTACAACATATTCCTCGGCTGATGTCTTTTTGAGGAGGCACCGCCCGGCCGGCCCCCCTGAGCTGCGAGTGATTTAAGACTGCGTGCCGGAGCAGAGAGTGTTGCACCCACCGAAAAAAAATATGTGCATGCATTTTGTTGTGTCCTATAACTTTCAAAATTTTCCTTT
>NW_026267163.1:1584263-1586894 GCF_000697945.3 Frankliniella occidentalis
CCCCCCCCCTTCTCCCTTTTCCCTCAGCGCAGGTGGGTCGCAGAAGGAGGTAGACCACTTAAGCTGTGTGTCTAGCACCCTCTCGCCAGAAGCGGCCCGTTTCTCGCGACCTGCGCGATTTATAGGCCGTCTCGACAAGTAGTGCCAGCTGCAGGTGACTTGGCCGACGTGAGCCCGTCCCGACTCAGAGCTAGCTGTTCCAGCCTGAGAGATATTCAATACGGTTCACACGGGACCCAAATCGATTTCCATCCGAAGGAATCTCCCGCTGAAAGTTTGTTTCCTGGAATATTAGTTGGATTTCAGCACGTTTAATAGTACTTAGCTATTATCGTTTTAGAAAATAGTGAATGTAATGAAATGTGTATGTAAGTATAAGTAAGTGGTTACATTGTGCCTTTTTAATACCACGTTGTTCTCTTTTACAGGGGCAGGACTAGGATGACGCGGGTCCCGGCGTCGGGCGTCGCAATCCTTGCGGTCCTAGCGGTGGTTGTAGGTAAGTGCAGGATGCCTGTGGGAGCGAGAGAAAAATAATGTCATTTTTCTGTCTAGATAAAAACGGACAGTAATTTCACGTAAAGGGAAAGTTTTTGTGCACATCCAGACCGGATGCAATTTTGTTCCTAAATCTATGGACAAATTGTCTTTCCTCTTTTGGAACAAAACTGCCCCTTATATTTAGAGTGTTGAAAAGCAACGCGTTACAAAACGCAAACTTATACTAAAATAATCACAAATAAGTATCGAAGTTGTTATCAGAACGTATGCGGGAAATCCGAGCCGCTTGTTGACGGTGGACTCGGAAGACCTCAGCAAAGCGGAATATTGCAAGTTTCCCCGAACCCCCTTGGCGGCCCCCGTCAGTCGAACAAAGTCTTGCCGCCGCGGTGTGTGTGTGTGTGTGCGTGTGCGTGTGGTGTGCACGTGTCTTAGGGGATAGAGGATAGAGCGGTACCCGAGCCCCTCTCCCCCGACGGCCCCTCCGCGCCCCGCTGCCGCGCCTCGCCACGCGGCACCGCCGCTGAGCGCGGTGTCGCACTCCCAGGTGCGTGTAATGACTTCTGGCGTGAGTTATGTGATCCCGGAACAGCGTCCTCCCCCCCCCCATCCCCCCTCATCCCTTACTCAGATCGGGTCGAAGGGGATCTTCCCCTGGGGCGTTATGAGACCCTTGACAAGCCATCGCGGCAATCAGCCATTGTCGTCAATCTACCCGTGCGACGGGCGAGGCGCGGGGCGCGTCTTCTCTGCCTGTCTAAGTTCTTGTCCGTCTGTCTGTTGCACCCTTGATCAGAGGTCCTCGATCATATGTACTCTATTCCAGCCAGGTGAAGGTGAAACTCTGCAACAAAATTGCAATTTAACCTTGTTAATTTACAAGCACTTGGATCGACAAGCAAGAATGGGTTGTCAATTTGCAACATATTTGGAAATAAGAATAACGTCAAATTAACGATGACATTTTTCACAATGTTGTTTTTGTTGTTTCTACTACTCGGTTGGTCAGGTTGTCTGCACTGCACCCTATCTGATTGCAGTCAGAGGGTTGCAGAGCACGCCAACGACTCCACTCGCCTGTGCCCCCCACCCCCTGTTCACACACACACACACACACACACAGCAGCAGCAGCAGCAGCGGCAGGCGTGAGATATATAGGCTTGCTGATGAATGTGAAGTAGTGCGCCACCGAGGCGGCCGGGCCAGTGGTTGGTGGCGGCTTCTGCAGCAGCAGCAGCAGCGGTAGCAGCCGCGGCGGCATAAAAAAAATATGGGTTTGGCTGGCGGTGCTGGCGCTGCTGGCGCTGCCGCCGGCGGCGCGGTGTGCAAGCGAAGCGCGCGGGCGGGGGCGACTCGACGACAGTAGTCAGCGTGTTTTACGACATTTATCTTCCCAGCCGGGCCTCGGCCGGGCCGCAGGCAGACCGTTGTAAAAACGCATGACGTATGAGGCGGGGATGACGCCGCGCCGGCCGCGCGCGCTTCCAATGGACTCGGCGCCACTCTTCGCCACCGCGCCGAGCTACGCCACGCCACCCCTTCCCCGCCGAGGCCCATCGCCTTTTTACTGCGCGCGGAATCGATATTCGCACCGCCGCCACCACATCTGCGATCCCCGCGGTTGTGTGTGTGTGTATGTGTGCGGCGGACGCTAGTGCAGCAATTTTTTTTTTCTTTTCCGCCATACCTTTTCGAAAGAAAGAAACGACGCAGTGGTATACACCCCTTTGTGCCACACAGCAGTGGCGGCAGCAATTACCCCAATCGCGACACTCGGCTCGGCGATCATCCACTCCGGAAGGCGCCCACTTTGTCCCCCTCGACTTGGCGCGAGCGCCGCCGCTCCGGCGTGTCCCTTTGACGGGGAAGGGCGAGATGCGGAGGAGGAGGCAGGAGAGAGAGAGAGAGGGGCGGCGCTCGAGGTAAAATAATTTGCCCGCACCACGTTTCTCAATTCCTCCGGAAGCCGCAAAAGACCTCTCTCCGAGGCGCGGTGGCGGGGTGGGGCGGGGTGGACAGACAGGGGTGCGGCTGGGGGTATGGCTCGGGGGCGGCGCAGCGGCAACACCCCTTGCGTCCGCTTAGGGAGGGGAGGGAGATGCGGTGGGATGTACTTCCCTCCCCCCTCC
>NW_026267163.1:1588559-1589020 GCF_000697945.3 Frankliniella occidentalis
CTCCCTCTCCCTCTCGCGCCCGCGCTCTCTCCCCTTCCACTTCCCGCCCCCCGACGCTGCCCGCCCGCCTTGTTTTCCGCACTCTCATGCTCGATTCATCAAGTTTGCACAAAAAGGCTCGAAATTAAAATCCCTCGGGGCGCGGCGCGCGAGGCCTGGCCAACAGCCGTGCTGCGTCAGGCGGATTTGGGACCAGCACTGGCGTTTCCGAGAGGTTCGGGAAGGTGGTGTGGCATGGCAGGGTGGAGTGTAAAGGGGCAGGGTATGGTGTTTGGAGGGGTTGGGTGCCCCGCGGCGCGGGGGGCCACGGGGTGCAGCACTGCGAGAGCAGGGTGTCGCAGGCTGCCTCGCAGCATGTCGTGCGCATTCGCTCAGAAACTGTTAGATAGCGCGATGACACGCAGGGGGCCTGCGTCTGCCTCTGCGGCGGGACGCGAGAGAGAGAAGGGGAGGGGAGGGAG
>NW_026267163.1:1589253-1595109 GCF_000697945.3 Frankliniella occidentalis
GATATATATATCTCTCTCTCTCTCTCTCGCGCGCGCGCGCTGCCCCCGCCCCTCGGTAAATACCTCGATCCCTCCCCACCCTAGTCTCTGTATGTAACACCTCGCCAAGTGGTCTGGTACCAGTACCAGTCGCTTTTGCAATACTGGTTGTTCTCCACTGCAGACAAATAAACAGTTCATTCGCATAATTCTCAAGAAAGTGTGCTATCACCGGATAATTTTACAATGGCCAAATGCCAAATGTAAGACGCGTAAAGTTTTGAAAAAAAAAACAACTTTTATTTCATTTATCTGCATTTTTGTCAAGTATTTCAAAATATTTACCGCTCAATACGGCTCACATCATACAAGTGCATGAGAATGTCAAATGTAGCGATCTCCGAGTGTGAAAGGCGCTGAGCCGCTCGGTAAGCCGGGCTCCTCCGCCGCCGTCCCGCTGCTGATCCTCGCGACACGCGCGTGGCGGCGTCGGTTCCAGGAAATGTCGCCCACTCCGCGACGTGTGCTCGCGGCCTGGAGCGATTCTCTGAATGGCGCTGTATTATGCATCCCCTCTGCTGCTCCCAGTGTGTGGAGGGTGGCGGCGGCACTCCACTCCAGCGGCGGGGGCGGCGGGGGCGGCGGATTGGAGAAGCCTGTGCGAGGGCGCCGCCGTGTTTGCAAGGGTCGTTTGCTTGTCCACTTGCCAGAGTTGTGGCCGTGCGGCTGGGGATAGGGGGGAGGGGGCGAGTGTGGGGTGGGAAGGGGTGCAACTTCCGCCGCCACCACGAGCGCGCCGCTGGCGGCACCACGACGCCTCTCTCTCACTTTCTCTCTCTCTTCCTCTTTCTCTCTTCCTCTCTCGCTCTTTATCTCTTTCTTTCTCTCTCCCACTCTTTTTCTCTCTCCTTGTCTTTCTCTCTCTCTCACTCTATCTTTACCTCTCTCACTCTTCCGTTCTCTCTCTCTCTCTCTCATTGTCTCTCTTACTCACACGCACAGATAAAACATGGTGCTAATGCCGTCCAGACCGCAGCTTGGACGCCCTTTGTACAGTAACAGTGCGAAGGGCCCAAAGCCTACCGCGGAGTCGCCATGCCATAGGCCGCTATGAATACTCATGATATTTTCTTTTGTCAGCCTGACACGCGGGGAGGGTAATTCAGGTTCCATGGAGAGAGGGAGAGAGAGGGAGAGAGAGGGAGAGAGAGGGAGAGAGAGAAAGAGAGGGAGAGGGAGAAAGGGAGAGAGAGAGAGGGGGTGTGGGTAGCATGCAGCGGTGCGAGGAGGTGTCGAGGGCGGGCGCCCCCTCCCCCCTTCCCCCCTCGCGCCCGGTGCAACTTAGTCACCGACTTGTGCGCGAGCATTAACTGCCCTCGTAAATACGCACCGTGGGGCCCGCCTCCTTGTGTGGGCTGCGCTGCGAGAGAGAGAGAGACAGACAGAGGAAGAGAGAGGGGAGATGGGGGGGCGGATGCAGGAAGGGGGTAGTGACTTCCTCCCAGCCCGGCGGTGCTGTGTGCAGTCGCCCCGTGGGCAGGCGTGTGTGTCTGCGGCGTGCGCGCGTCGCGCCGGCCAGATGGTATGGTGTGGTCGGTTTGAAGTGGGTCAAGGGGGCGGGTGCGATCGGATAGAAATGGAGCACCTGAGGGGAGAGCAGAGCCGCCGTGTGTGAGTGGATCTCTTCCCACGTCCTCCTCCACTCCTTTCCGGCAGCCGCCATGGATGGATAAAACTTACGGTTACTACCACCTCTCCTTTCCAAGTGTACCGGGTGTAGCTGCGAATACGCAGCAGTGTTGCGGGATTGCATACTCAATATGACTGCAGGGGCTATGGCCCCTTACGGGTGTAAAGAGTAGGCAAACCCGAAACACTGCTGCGTATTCACAGTTACACCCGGTACGCAATAATATCTCAACTGCAAACGCAGTGAGCCTAAAAAAGCTCGAAAATGTATCTCAATTTTGAATTAATTTCCAAATTAAGATGCAGAATCTAGTGCAATAGTGCAACCTTTTCGGGCCCGTTCCTCCCTACATTCACACACACGCACGCGACGCACGCACACACACACACACACACACACACACACACACACAGGCACATCGCGCACCCTTCGCGCGCATGGGCATGTCCGGCGTCAATAGCCTGTTCTGCAATTTAGAGGCCGCAGCAGCCCGCAGCAGGGTCGGCGCCGCCCCGTCTGGGTCTGGGTTCCCCCTTTAAATCACACCTTGCCATCGAGGCGCCCCCGGCCACCCCCGTCCCCCCTTCCTCTCACCACCACCAAGTGAATCCATTAATAATTTCCGTGGTTTACCGGCTGGCCGGACGGCTGGCTGGACGGCTGGCCGGACGGCTGGCCGGGACCCCCAGGGAGCTGGCAGCCGCTGGCCGCCGCTGGCCGCCGCTGGCCGTGGTTGGTATCGGCCTGGCGCCATATTGATCCCGCCCGCGCCCGCTTGCAGTCTGCGGAGGTCCGGGCCCTGGGGGCCGCGGGAGTGTTAAGCAAAGAGACATTAAGGTGCTGTCGTGACGGGCGGGGCGGACTGAGGTGAAGAGGCCGAGCCAAGAGTGTCCCTGCGCGGCGCCGGCCCGCTGCTGCCCGCCGGCCCTGCTCCCCGGTGCTGCTCCGGCCCGCGCCGCCCGGCCGCACGGAGCCCGTTTGCCGGCCGGCCGGTCCGACGTGTACAGAGCGGAGTGCAGAGCAAATGTCTCGGAAAATGGAACGTGCAGCTCGGCGTGGAACGGGACTGGGACTGGACCTGCACAGTTTGTAATTTCCGGTCCGCTGCCGTAGTGCGTACCTGCGCAGCAGCGCTGGCCGCCAGCGTGACGGCGAGCAGACGGAGAGGGAGTTTTGTACCGAGGGATAACTGAGGAAAGAGCAAGGACAGAAATAAGGGACCCGTGGTTGTTGGGATGCCAGTTGTGGCCCGAGGAAGGTGGTGATGTTTTGCAGCGGCGGCGCTGTGCAGACAGAAACGGCCGCAAAACTGTGCCATTGTCATTGGGGAGTAGCTGGCGGCTTGCAGGGGTGGAGAGCAGGGGGCGTCGCACATTCCGATATCAGGCGGGTGGCCGAAGCCTCCCCTAGGTCTCCTCCGGGCCTCCCCCCCCCCTTCCCCCTTCTGCCACTCCCTGCATGCCTCTCTCTCACTCTCTCCCTCTCCCACCTTTACCTGCATTCCGTAGGGCGTTGCTCTCCCCCGGGGAATGCGTGGAGCGAATGGGGGAGGGAGGGGAGATGGGGTGCGGTCCTGGCAGGGACAGCCAGGCCAGGGGAGGCCTTCTTTCCCAACCCGCCATGCTCCGCCACGCCTCGCCACACCACATGATATGACCCCACCTTCAGCAGTGGAGAGAAGGGTTGGATCTGCTGAATGTGGTTTTGCCAGATCTGAAAGTTTGAGCTTACTGTTCCCATGGGTTGTATTCTTTTTATTGGCATTTATCGAAAATAAAGGCCAATTAGCCGACAAGTTAAGGTGTTGTGCCGTACGGTGGTCTACCCTAGGATGGCTTGCCTTCACTAGAAAAAACAAACGTGAATTTTTAGGGGTGCTACTGCACTAGTGCCTTTGTAGAGGCAATATTTGTGCCAAAAATAGCACCTTTGGGAGGCAGTATCACCTTTCTAGAGACACTATTTCACTAACGCCTTTAAAAGGCATTAGATAGCACCTTTGTTTTTCCAGTGTTGCCCTGCTTGCCGTCGTTCAAGTCTGTAGCGTTTTGCATAATCAGCGAAGTGCCTCCCCCCCCCCCCCCCTTCCTCAACTTTTCCCCCCTCTCTCTCTCTCTCTCTCTCTGGCATACACGCTCGTACCCGCGGACTGGCGAGCGCGAGCAGGGTGCAACGACACGAGAGGCCACACGCATGTCGCGTGAGAACTGGCCGTCAGGGAGTCACCCCTAGACCTCCGTTCCCTCCCGCCACCCCAAGCCCACCGCGGTCCTTTCCTAACCAGCCCATTATATCTAGTGACCATGCACGGAAAATAAAAGTGTTTTTGTAACTGTAATATCTGAAATACGGAAAACCTTATCATTTAGTTATGTTGCTAAAATGAAGCTGTAACCTGTAACGTCAAGATTTTGAAGCAGGGCTAATAGTTATTTACATTAGATAAAGGCTTAGCTAACACAGTAACTTAGATAATTTCTCATCCCGACCAACTATTGGTTTAAGCTAAAACTAATCTACTTCTTTTATCGCGGGGGCGCCACGCCAAAAATTTCTTTGTCGAAATTTGTCGTCATAATTCAAGACCTTCATAAAGCTTAGTCTGATTTTTTTTTCTAAAAAGCCGCGTCTTGCGAATACTGACCCAGTTCGCTTTCTCGGTATCCGGGATGGCGTTGCCTACTGTGGCTGTGCTGTGTTGTTGATGAGCCCGAACCCCATAGCCAGACCAACCCCGTTTGCAGCCGCGCGGGCGGGCGGGCGTTAAACATTCAAGGGGGCCTGCGCCGTGTGCAGCTCGGCTGCCAACCTGTCAGGCC
Organism: Frankliniella occidentalis; assembly: GCF_000697945.3. Classification (NCBI taxonomy): domain Eukaryota; kingdom Metazoa; phylum Arthropoda; class Insecta; order Thysanoptera; family Thripidae; genus Frankliniella; species Frankliniella occidentalis. The sequence continues at coordinate 1,593,742 of NW_026267163.1, forward strand.
ACCCCGCCCCGCTGCCGCCTCGCCACGGCGCGGCACGGCGCGGCACGGCGCAGCACGGCAGAGTAACTCGGCCCGCCCCACACCTGAGGCGCGATTCAAACGCCCCGCGGCCGCCAGTGTAGCCTCAGCCTCGTTCTCCGCTCGCGGAGCGATCATCCGTCCGTCTGGTGGGCGGCGAGCGAGGGGAAAATCACTTTCGAAATAGTTCGACACCTTCCCCCGAAATAGTCCGAAATAAAGGCGAAATAGAGCGAAATAGACCCGAAATAGACGCGAAATAGCCGGTGAAATAGGCGCGAAATACCCCTGAAATACTCCGAAAATACCTCGAAATACCCTGAAATAATCCGAAATAGGCGAGAAATAACCGAAATGGCAGGAGAAATACCACGAAATAGCCCGTACGCTACGAACCCAAGTGATTTCCCCCTTTGGCTCCTGTGGTTGAGGAGACCTTACGGCGCCACCGCTGCACTGTCCAGCCCCGCCGCCCCGCCCCGAACTCTCTGCACTCGGCGCTGAGTTTGTGTTCCATTGGAATGCCAGAGGAATGCCATGTTGCCCGCTTCGGCTGCCCCCCGCCCGACTGGGCTGGGCTTCTTGAGGCCCGCACCCCACGCGGCACCCGACGGCAGCACAGAGGCGGCTTGCTGACCTCCTTTATCGAGTTTTTATTACGTTGACCTCGGTGGTGCGCGTTCGCCCGCACCCTCCTCTGCCCCCGCGCCGCCGCTGGCCTGTCAACAACGCGTCACGCGAAAGGGACCGGCTTTAAAATACACATCGCCGCACGCTTCATCTGCCTCGTTCGGTTATTGTCACAGCCGTGGCGGCCGCGCGTTACCTCCCGCGTGCGTTTGTTTACGGACGGCCCCTGGGATATTAATCTAGTCGGCGTGCCGTCCCGCTGACGGACGGGCGGGCCGTGATGCCTGGCCTGCGGTCCCATTCGGCCCCGCCCCGACCACTTTCGACCACTCTGGCGACCGCAGCACCACCACCGCTGCGCTGCGCACCCGACCCGCGCTCAGCCCGGCGGGCCCCTAGCGCGCGCCTGCCATGCGGGCTGTAGGCGACCCGCACCGCGCGCGCGCGTCGCCCGCCAGGGCGCTGCCTAACCGCCAGGCGCTCGCCGCTGCAGCGGGGCGGGACGGGCGGGACGCTCCCTCTTTACTCGCAATTGGACGCTCAACTTCATAAAATTGTTTTGTAGACCAAAATTTTCATTTCATATGTCATAATCCTCTTAATCCAACAAATAGAGCCGTTTCAAACAAGAACAATTTTTGCCCGTGAAATAAAGTAAAAAGCAAAGTTTATGATCAAATGTAAATTTTATTTTATTAAATTGGAGGCGGTTTTTACATT
>NW_026267163.1:1595284-1598433 GCF_000697945.3 Frankliniella occidentalis
GAGAGAGAGAGAGAGACCGACCGACCGACCGTCGCAGCGCTCACTAAGGGCTGGTGCACGGCGGTGCACCTCCACCTCACGCCGACGATTATTAATGACACTGCCGCTGCACGGCTCATCGACACGCACAGAGCGACTGCCCCCCCCGTCCTGCGCTCTCTCTGCCGCTCTCCGGAGCGTTGCAGCGGCTGGCGGCGGCGGCAGGGAAATGCGTGGAAGTCACGTTTCAGGTCTGCTAACGTCGCGGTGTGAGGGGGCGGGGGCGGGGGGAGCCTCGGGGAGCCCCACCGCCGCCGCCACCACGAGCCCATACCGCGCACTGCGCCCCGGCCCGGCCCTTCAGGTGACCCACATACCCTGCGTTGTGTCGTGCGGTGTGCTTCCGTGACTTTGTCAAAAACACCATCACTCCCCTCCCCCTCCCCCAAACTCCCCTTATTTCATCCCCTCCCTCCAACCTGCCTGTTCTCTGCTCACGGCCACCCTGCTACGAGGAGGGGCCTCGGCCTCCTTCTATGGCTGCGGTTTGCCGCGAAACTAAAAACCGGCTGGCAACCAGAAAAACAAATTCTACTGCTAAAAAGAAAAGTGTGTGAGGGGGGGCAAATGAAATAACCCACCATACCCTCAACTCTCTCCCTCTCCCTCTCTCCTCTCTCTCTCTCTCTCTCTCTCTCTCCTCTCTCCTCTCTCCTCTCTCTCTCACTCTCGAACACACACACACAGCTGCAGGTCCCCGTCCGTGTGCATTGCGCCGCGTGCATCGCCTGCATCCGGTGAGCGATGCACTGCCATTGCGTTGGGGGCCGTCAGGCGCGCGCGGCCCAAAAAAGACACACCCCTCCCTTCCTCCCCCCCTTCCGTGTTTATTCCTGCGCACGCTGCCCCGCCCGCCCCTGCCAGCCGTCACCCCCTCCGCGCCGCGCACCTGCGCCTGATGTATTGCCGTGTGTGTGTGTCGCTGCGAGAGCGTGGGGAGGGTTATGTAATTGCATTCGATGCGGTGGAACGGCAAATAATAAAGAGTTGGCGAGGATCGAACGAGCGGGTCTGGCTGCAGGGGGGGGGGGGGGCAAACACGAGAGAGGCACAAGCTCAGAGGAATATTCCGCTTCCATCCCTTTCGCCTCTCCATCTCTTTTCGGAATCAATGGGGTCGTGCTCTCTGGCTGCAGCGCGCCGGGCGGGCGGGGCGGGGCGAGGCGGAGCTGCACAGGGCCGCTGCCGCATGGGTTACAGTACGGAAACGCGGACCGGGGAGGCCAGGGTGTGCGCTTCTCTCAAACATTTTCGAAAAGGACCCGACCATGTCTCTCAAAAGGATAGAGGGGATGAAAAGCAGGAAAGGGCGGGGAAGGGAGGGGCAGACACCATCTGGATCGGCGGCCGGCAGGCTGCGCTGGACCCCCCGGCCCGGGCGCCTGGGGCCCGCCGCTCTGACAGCCGCGCGACGCCCCGCAAGAGGAGCGAAGAGAAGAGAGAGGAAGCACCACAGATTTTTCCCTTAAAGTTGACGACGCAGTGGTGGCGCGAGGCCACCATGGCAGCTCGTCCAATTTTCACCACCCATGTGGTTTGAGGAAAAAGTTGAAGGAACAAGAAATAACGGCGCTGGTTAGCGGGTAGGGAACGGAGGTTGGGAAGAGGGGTGAGGGAGGGGTCAGACAAAAACAAGAATAACAGGAAAAGGACGAGGTGGAGTCGCGGTCTCCCCGGGGCCCAGCCTCCCCGTCCTCATTGTCGAACACGACCCCCTAGCTCTGGGACTCATGATGAATGCCTTCTATGAATGCGTTATTTACACGTTTACTCTGTCAAAACAATGTGTGGCTTGCGCGAGATAGGGGAAACTTTGAGGAACTCTCATAATACAAGGAATACAGGTATTTTTTGATGAGATCCTCGAAATCGGAGGAGTCTACCCCAAATTATGAAGTTCTTCAATGTTTTCCCTTTTTCCTCAAAACATTAAACATTGTTTCAACAGTTTACTGAATACCCCTGGCGAAGGTATGGTCAGCGAGATATCTACAGATCGCTGGTAATATTTGGCATTCGTTAAATAGGGTGCAAATGTTTCCTAGATAGCTCGCGGATAATGCCACATAATGCCACGAAGGCATAAATTACGAGTACGAGATAAAAAGGTTTCAGTGCTGAAGACCGCCCAGTTCGTTTTGTTTGAACAAGAGCGCGGTGAGTTCCTACCTGCTGCCTTAAAGAAGTAGTAGTGTATGACCTTCGCCGGTTGCGAGATGATGGAGCCGATGCAGTCGTCCACGGGGAAGTGCTCGGGGACCAGACCAGCGCCCCGACACTCCCGAGAGCTTTCCCGCCGCACCCCTTGATCCGCTCCCGGCCGCCTCGCCCCGCGGCAGCTGCTCTGCCCCGCACTAATTGCGCCAGTATATCGCTCGGTATGTCCGATGTCCGTCCGAACTCCGTAACAAGCTGTAATCCCCTGTAATCCACGGCCCCGCTGTGTGTCTGTAGAGGCAAAGACCGAGCGGTGCGGGGCGGGGGAGGGAGTGAGAGAGGAGCACAGAGAGAGAGAAAGAGAGAGGGGTGAGGAGGGTGTTTCCATACCGCCTCCTGAAAAGGGGGAAGTAAGTGAAGTCGCTGCTCACTCTGACGACTGGGAGGAAAAGGGCTAAGGACTCGGAGAGGCGACGCCAGCAGCGGGACGGGAGGCACCCTTTTCAGTTGAATGAGGCGGAGTCTGGCAGTCTAGCAGGACGACCCGCTATATCCGCGTAAATCCCGCTGATGTTTTCATAAATTACATTTATTTATCTCTGTTTCTCACGGCTAGAGTTGTAGTGCGCCGTCGCCGCGGCAGCGTCACTCTACCTCTCTCTCAATCTCCTCAAGCTCCTTTACTTTTTACCCATGTGCGTATCCTCCCCGCCCATCTTTCTTTCTCACACCCTCCCTCTCCCTCGCCCGCCCGCTCCCACTCTCTTTCTCTGACGAGTCAGTAAGAAGACCTGGAAGACTGTTATTAAATTCCTCTGGGCCGACCTGGGTCCCTGCAGGCACAGGCGACCCCCCCAGGAAGGTAGAGAGGGAGGGGCGGGTGGGAGATGGGCGACGTGTACGTGACGACGGCGAGGGTGTAAAGAGTGTAGGGCCGTCCCTCACGGGGGGGG
>NW_026267163.1:1599448-1601453 GCF_000697945.3 Frankliniella occidentalis
GAGTCGTTCGCCCTGGCCCCACCGTGCGCGCAGTGCAGCGCCTACAAGACGGTCTACCTGTGTGGCGCCAAGGTTGGGCCAAAACGAAAATCGCAATGCGATCCGGGTAAACGTTGTCGCACAGGGCCCGGACTTTGCACAAGGTCTTTTTTAGGTGAAAACTACCATTTAGGCTCCGTACCTCGAAAACTTTTTTGGGGTGGGATGGGCTATCCACCAGGATGATAATACGCTTGTGTGTGCTCGCCCCGCACGCACCGCGTCCCTACTCCGGATTCCTCCCTCAGCAGGTCGTCGTCGACACAACACAGTGCAGTCACACTGTAGTCGGGGAAGCTGCAAGCTGCAACTCTATCGCACCGCGTTAGTCACATCAGCTGTTTGCCCCCCCCCCCCCCTGCCGCCCATCGTTCTTTGCTCTCACCCGGAGGAGGCGCGGGGGTGACCCCTTCTCTACGCCATCCCCTCCTCCTCCTACTCACCTTCCTCCACCGCCTCCTCCGCGCCGCGGCCGAGCTCGGCAGCCGAAGACGGTCCCGAACCCTGTCCAATCCACTTTGAATAAAAGCCTTTTCCTGTCCGCCGGCTCGGCTCCCCGCTCGGCAGAGCGATACACGAGACGGCTTGCTAGGCCGCTGCTGCTGCGCCCGATGTGGAGAGGTGAGTGGCGAGGCGGAGCGGGGCGGGGCGGGGCGGGGCGGGGCGGGTGTGCAATTTCATTACATTCCGTGTGTGCTGACCTGGCTGGGCGGGGATGACTGCCGGCCGTGGCTTCTGGTCCGTCAGGGGTTGGTGTCCCCGGCCCGCCACCGGGGCGCCGATAGTTCCTGCCTCCTCGGCCACTCCAGCGCGACCGCGCGCTCGCTCCCCCTCTGGAGGGCATGGCGGCTGGAGGAGAGGTGGTTCCCCTTCCTCGGATATACCTCTCCAGCAGGCAGCCCCGCGTCTCCAGAGGCTCTCCCCTGGAGTGTATAGCTGCCCTCCCTGCTCACCCCACCCCACCGCCGACCACTGAGGGGGAGGATCAGTGCAATTCCACTCGGGGTCTGCGTTGTTGAAGCGGGCGGTGGCGGCCAGCAGGTTAATGCCGGGAGCTGCAGCGGAGACAAGGGGAGGGGGAGGAAGGGGTTGGCGGCCGCGTCCCTCTCCGGCGGTGCGCTGATTGTCCCTCCAGGGGCTCCAGGGGCTCTAGGGGCTCCAGGGGCGCCAGGTGTCGCCGCGAGTGCCGCTCTCTAATCGCAGGTCGTCTGCTTCCCCCCCCCCCCGCGCCTCCCCTACCCCTCCCCTGCTGGAGGCGTGCGGTCTTCCAATACCCGCGTCCTTTCCCATTTCAACGTTTGTATTGTTGCACTTTGGCGCGCTGGGAGGCAGAGCCGGCAGAGCCACTGGCGGGCAGGGAATGCCGCGCCGCCCCGGCTCGGCTGCTTGGAATTTCCCGCCCATTTTCATCGAAACCTTTTCTTCTCCGCGGGGTATTGAGGGGGTGGGCGCGGGCCGGGTGCTTGGGGTTGACGACATGCAGGGGGCCCGGGGGAGCGCGCAGCTGGCCGGAGCCATGGTATTGGAATGGCGCCGTCGCCGCGATGGCGACCGCGCCGACGACGTCTGTTGGAGTGTTGGGCGTCGCGACGCATCGAATCTGAACGCCACCTCTCGCGCCTCGTGAGAGGGGCGATCACGCGAATGGCGCCGGCGGGGCGGGGCGGGGCGGGGTGGGTGGCACTCGGCGGCTGTCCAAGCACCGCGCTCGGAGAGAGGCAGAACAGGATGTTGAGAGAATGGCTTTGGCGTCTCTCTCTCTTTCTCGCTCCCCCCTGCGTCCTTTCGAGTTTCGCTCGAGCCCGCCGTCTGTCTCTCTCGCACACAGCAGTTTTGCCTCCGAGACGACCCAGCAGCAGCAGTACTTTTGGAGCAAACGTCCCCTGCCCCGGCCGGCTGGTTGTCGGGTGTCGACTGCCGCTTCAGTAATTGGTGGCCACAGCGGAGGGGTGGAGTGGGGTGTGGC
>NW_026267163.1:1611143-1611909 GCF_000697945.3 Frankliniella occidentalis
GGCGTGATGAAGAAGGCTGCTGCTCTGATGGCGAAGGGAGTTATTGTGAGGGTTCGTCGTAACCAGAGAAGAAGGTGTAGGTGCAAAAATGCCTGGACTGGTAATGGTGTGTGTGGGGCGGGGGAGGAGAGAGAGAAAATCCCGCGAGACAGGGAGAGGGGGCGGGGAGACAGGGGAGAGAGAGAGAGTGGGAAAACTACCTCGCCTCCTGCCGCGCCACGATCCCCATCTCGCACTTTGCTCGCCCGGTAGCCCCTTTTTCTCCCTTTCTGTTACCCGCAACGAGCAGATGAATACATCTCCGCACCGGAAATGAGAGGGACGGACAGACAGAGTGAAAGGATGGGGGGGGGGGGGTCAGCGGCTGCACCACGGGCCGCTTCATACCGACGCACGGGGCAAGCAGAATGACTAGCAGAAGCAGAGTCCTGTCCTGTCTGATATCGGTTGCAACAACACGTAACACGTGTGCTCATCGTGAGCACATCAAACGGCTCTTAAAGATGTGGTCAAGTTCATTGTTTTTGTTTTTTTTTTAATTATTTTTTTTTTCATTGAATAAATGCCATTTTAGTGGGTCAGGTCGATGCAATAATTCGTTATCAGCAGGTTAGAGATTAGATACCTCGATTGAAATTGTCAGTCGGTCGATGAATGACAGCACCACCACCTACGCCAGAGAGGACAGTTTTGAGCGACGCGGCGCACGCACACTGACCATTCCTCGGGTGGTGGCCGCGGTGGTGCGCGGGAGGGGATGGGGGTG
>NW_026267163.1:1611959-1615282 GCF_000697945.3 Frankliniella occidentalis
GGGCGGGGCGATGCGGGATGGGGCGGGAGGCCGTCACAATGGGGCACGGTCGCGGGCCCGGCCCACCCAGGGAGCAACTTGCCGACATCCGGCCCGGAGGCCCCACCAGGGTTGGGTTGGGTTGAGGTTGGCAGCCGTGGTCGTGGTCGCTGGAGGCCGGGGCCAGGGCCGGGCCGAGGGTCGTGTCTCCGCGCCGCCACCGCAAGGACCCCCCGGCGGCGACGGCGTCGGCGGCAACGGAAACTGGCGCTAAAAGCGGCGGAATATAACGTTTCCTTTTAGTTGTGCGCGCCCGTGACACACGGGCCTCCGGGCGGAACGGGCGGGCAAACCGGCCCCAACCGCGGGCAACCGGCAAGCGCCGCCGCCGCTCCGCGCCCCCCAACCGGCGGCAACAGCTCCAGCAGCGTCGGTAAGCCAGAGGAAAAGCAGCCTTCCTGCTGGGCTGGCTACCGCAACCTGCTGGGACGGACGCTCACTGCAGTGGCTCTGCGGCTGATGCTGGTATTTTTCGGCTTATTTCCTTGCGTTTTTATATCTTATCATTTTGCCCGTCGCCCTCCATCATTCTTTCTCAGATAGCTAGCTGGTGGCTGGGCAGGCGGGGGAGAAGAGGGTGGGGGTCTAAGTTAGAACCGCTCGGACCTGAACACACGCGCAATGGATCATCCGAAAAGTGAGTTCGTCATTCTCCGTTATTAACGAACCTGCCGAGCTCAGCCTCCGCAAGCTCTCATAGCGCCTGGTAGGCAGGCAACATCTTGTCTGCAGTGCATGCGTGCAATGCGGGCTGGCCTACCCGATGGCCCGCAGGCGCCAAGCTCCCGTGCTTTGTCGAATGAATCTGAAAAAAAAACTGACCTAATTTCTGGACGATCCCCAAGTCTCGGACTGGTAGCGTCGGTGGCGGGTGGATGTCCCCACCGCCTCTACAACCCCACAAGGCACCACTAGCCTCAAACGATCACGCAAATATCGTTTGGTCGCGTCCCCCGTGGCCGGGCGGGGCGCTGGGCGCAGACCGGGGCGACGGCTCCTTGAGGACCCTCCTCCCCGCTCCGCCACGCCACGCCCCGGTCCCTGCGGTCCCTCGCAGAGTTCCTCTCTTATTCTTTGCTATTGTTCGGGCCCTCCCCGATTGTCCGGCCCGCAGCCCGGCAGCAGCGGGAGGAGGGGGGAGGAGAGAGGGCTCGACCTGGTCGCGTCCTCGGGAGGGCAAAAAGGACGACGAGGGGCTGCAATCTTCGCCCGCCGCCCCACGCCGCCCCGCGCCGCGCCGCACCACGCCGCCCCGCGCCACGCCACGCCACGCCCCCTTCCCGTCCGCTTTTCTCATCGCCATGACTCTGATTTCTTCCCAAGAGCTCTTTCAGCGCGGAAACTATTGGCACGTCTGATGGGATCGACGCGCGACTTACGTGCTGCGTCCCCAACTCCGGCCTTGGGGTGGAGATGTGGGGTGGGGGGGGGGGTTCTTCCCCCTTCGAGCGAGGGAGAGGGGAGAGGCTTCCAGGAACGGTCTCGACAAGTCTGTTACAGCGCGTCCTTGCGGCTCGGCCGCTGCAGCCGGGTGCCCGCTCACTGCTCGCCCCAGGCTCGACCGCCTCCGATGATATCCAGTTTACTAATAATGGGCCCAGATCTGGCCGGGCCGCCCGGATGCTCGTAACAGGAGCGGCCCAATCAGAAGCGGCCGGGCCCCGGATAGGGAGGCCGTCTCTGGTTGACTTGCGATCCAAACAGACTGCTCTCGGCTGGCTGCCCTCTCCTGTCATCTCCTCTCCCCCACGTCGCCCAGGGAGGGGGGAGGGGGGAGGCGGCTTTTTCAGCGCGGCGACCACCATGCAGCCGAGTGGATTGCTGCGGGGGGTCCTGTACCGCACCACCCCTATACCCCTTCGTCCAGCCCTAGTCATTTTCCTTCCCCAGCCTTTCTTTCTGCTCTCCCCGCAACAGACAGTACCCCGGCACCCCACGTCTCCTTTCCTCTTGCCGTTCGTCTTTCTCTGAGGTATCTTTTCCGTTACCCCCCCCCCCCCTCTCTCTCTCTCTCAATCTCTTTCTCAGTTCCTGACATTTTTGTGTGTCTTTCTCTCCCCTTCCCTACCGCACTCTTGAACTCGCTTTTGTCGCAACTACAAGCCGACGACAAGGTCCTTCATTTCTGCAGCCCGGTGCTCACTCAACCATGGGACCCTTACATACTGCACACCCAGGTCGAGTCGAGTCGTGTGTATGTGCGTGTGTGTGTGTGTGTGTGTGAGAGAGAGAGAGAGGGGGGGGGTAGTGTGTGTTGCCTACCTGCGGCCACCTCGCCGGTCACGCAAAGCCGCGACTCCACAGGAGCCAGCCTCGCCTCGCTTCACGCGCCGTGGGGCGTAAGGGATTGAAGGGAAGCGCGGTAAACGCACCGCGGCTGAGGCGGGCGCGGAGCAGGGCCTGATGCCGCTCACGGAGGGCAATGTGGCAGCCGAGCCGAGGCAGCGAGCTTGTAATCTCCGTTTTACCTGCTTCCTTTTCCCTGCTTCTTTTCTGTTTTTATTCGCCACGGCTGGCGTACGCGGGACGGCCGTCGGGGGCTTCATAGCCGCGGCAGCAGCTCACGGAGCTTACACTCGGAATCACTCTCTCGCATCACACACACACGCACGCGCACACGCACGCACGCACGCACAGCAAACGGTCCTGGTATGGGTCTGGGCGGCCCTCCCCCGGCCTGGCCTCCGGGTGCGGTATGCAATTGTGTTTGTTTCTGCCGCACGTTTCTCCGTATCACTCATCCTTTCCCCGCACACTCACACACACACGCACACACACCGACACGCACGCACTCACGCACGCCACCAGCAGCGACAGAAATAAGCTCGGCTGTTGGCTGAACTGGACCGCTCTTCCCCCCGGGGCGGTTCCACCCGGTGCCACCCCTTTCTGCCTCTGTCACTGGTGAAAGAGAGAGAGAGAGAGAGAGAGAGAGAGAGAGAGAGAGAGAGAGAGAGAGAGAGAGAGAGAGGAGAGAGAAGAGAGAGAGAGAGACCCACATGGCCGCGCGCTTCCCGCCAGAGCCCTGCAGCTGTTTTTTCTCCGCCACCTCTTTGCCCCCCCCCCTTCCCCCGCGCAATCGTCGTTGGCGTCGTCCGCCGCCCCCCCCTAATTTCCGGTCGCGATTGCCGTGACCCTGAGAGATTTCGCAAGTGCCATTCGACTGCTTGGCAACGATCTGTGCAAGGAGGGGGCCGGCCCGGGGGGGCGGCGGGGGCCATCCGCCATTTGCATGCATAGTAGGAACTTGTAGTCGGTGTGCCCCCCGGCGGGGCGGGGCGGGG
>NW_026267163.1:1620674-1623943 GCF_000697945.3 Frankliniella occidentalis
GGGGGTAGCCGCACACTCCTGCCCGCCGCGGGCATACCTCAGGGGATCAAAGACTAGCGCGGCGTGTCGCGGGGCGGTCCCGGAAGCGCGAGAGCGGAAGAGACGGATGAGCGGGCGCACACACCGTGCGTGTGTGTGTGTGTGTGCGTGTGTGTGTGTGCGTGTGTGAGAGAGAGAAAGAGAGAGTGGCCTCAGCTTTGCAGCTGAGCGGTAATTTCTATTCGGATTTGGTGTCTTTGGTTGGGCTATACGTTCCCTCAGGCTATGCCCCCTTTTGCCCTCCCCCAAGTGTGACTACGTCTCTCGCGAGGGCGCTCGCTCACTGTCGGGAGCGCCGGAGAGCTCGCCGGTCGGGTCCGTGCTGTGCGTGAGATACGGCATTAAGGACCAAACGCCGCCGACCTTCTGCTCGTCTCTCGTTCACTTCTTGTGCTGCGCGCCAAGTTTAAATCGGCCCTGCTGTCTGGAGGTCCCGGCACACACACACACACACACACACCTACACACACCTACACACACACATAGACACTCGGGCAAAGTCGATTCTCCGCAGAAATAACCTGCGATTTGTTCCGGCGCGCGCCGCCGTGCGAGAAAATAAATCGGCGAGAGTTTCCACTCTCCGCGGCCGCTGCGGCGTGCGGGCCGCGGGCCGGGGGCCAACCCCTCCAGGGGGAGCGCCGAGTGTCAGTCAGTCGGCAATCGGGCCGAGCGTGGCGCGGGGTGGCGCGCCAAAAATACAAACCAATTGGGCTTTTCTTTCTCGTGTTTTCTTCTCACGACAGCTTACAACATCACTTCTTATCACTACTTTTAAGTCTGAAGAATTATTGGTGATCGTGTTGCCAAAAAATAATTGACGTTTCACAATGAATGCCACATTTTTGGGCTTCTTTTAGAGAGTACTAATGTTTCGCCTTAATTTTGGCAAGCAAGGCGACCATACGGCGTCAAACGGCGTCATAACGGCGTTCAGAGTGAAGTGGTTTGTCCATTCCATAACAAATTGGACAAAAAAAAATGGCATACACATAAAGTGTGTGCCACGGCCAGCACACATGCATAAAAGATGGTTGTCATAGTCACTCCCTGTCGGCGAACAACCGTGTACCACCTTTTCCACGGGTGTGTGACAGGGCTACAAAGTGGCGAACGAGTTCTTCGCAGAGTGGCGGCGCGGCGCGGGCCTGGGAGGCGGGAGGGGCGCTATGAGACTACTAATGCGGGCGCTGCCATGGCGGGGGGAGGAGGGGATATTAACACTTTTGCCGATCACCCGCCGCCCCTCCCCTCGCAAGCTCGACGCCCCCCAGCGTCGCGCAGTGAAAGTGTCTTGTAGCGCCCCGCGGCGGCGGTGGGTCGCGGGCGCCCCCAAAGGTGATTTCCTCGGCCGGAAAAGCGCCGCGCGCCGCCCGTCGTCAAGGTCATATAAGAGCGAGTGTGTGGGAGCCGAGGCCGAGAGGGGGTGCTTGCGAGGAAACCCCGCGTGTTCTCGATTCAGTTACGGCGCGGCCGGGACGAGGGAGGCGGGGAGGTTGCCCGTATCACACCTGCGGATCTTTACCTCGGTGACTCGCTTCACTTTCCCCCCTCGAGGCCAAACTAAGGTGTGGCTGCGGCGGCGTGGGGCGGGGGTGCTCTGCGCGAGGCCATACGCGTACTCCGCCCCCGCGCCGTGAGAGGGAGAAAGTGTTGACTGGGCGAGCTACAAAATAAAATTCCGAGCACGTCACGCTACACCCTTTTGATTCGTCTCGCGGAGGGAGGAGGAGGGTGCTTCGCAGGATGGTGCGCCGCGCGCGAGGTGTTCGCAGGGGAAGGCACGGGGCACCGACCCCCCGCGGGCGTTCCGCGCTGTCTTAAGTGCGTGGTTACAGCGCAGGCCTTACGGCCAACAGCAGTGATCGTTGCTTTTACAGCACCCCCGAGGCCGCGGCGGCGTCTCGCGGATGAGGTCGCGGTGCGACGTTTGCTCGCTTTGCTTGCAGGACTGCTATGATTGTGATCGTGCTGTTGTTGCAGTGCGGTACTAACAGTGCTTGTGTGTCTCTCTCTCTCTGTGTCGCAGGCGGCGAGCCCCGCATGGGCAGGCAGGTGCAGCCCGTGGAGTCGGTCGAGGGCTCGGACGCGCTGCTCACCTGCGTCGTCACGGACGTCGCCAACAACACGGTGCTGTGGAAGTACATCACCCGCGGCCAGGACGGCAACCCGGAGGCGCAGCGCGCGCGCGTGCTCACCGCCGGCGAGACCAGGATCACGTCGGACCCGCGCTTCAGCGTCCTCCACGATGCAGGTAGGTCCCCACAACCCTCCGCGCTCCGCCGCCTATCATAATTGGCTGAGCGGGGGGAAGGATCCGGCACAACCGAGACCACGAACGCCGCCACGAATTTACATTTTAAAAGTGTATTCCGGCGGCGACGCGAGGAGGTGGGTTTGGAGGAGGAGGGAAGGGGGCTCCCCGAAATATGAAAGGAAAGTGAAATAAAAAGTAGGACAAGTAGCGAGGCCAAGTTGGCCGCGGCGGCGCCCCCGTCCTCTAGTGGACGCCGAGTGTAATGGGGGGTGGCCTTCGTCCTCGAGGAGTGGCGGGGTGGGGCGGGGTGAACGTCTCGAGCTGGGGACGGGCCCGCTGCGGGCGGGCAGGGGGCAGCCAATCGGATAATGCATGCGGTTGGGCCCCCGGGGCGGAGGCGGGAGGCAGGCGAGGCGCGCGTCGGCTGACTGACTGAACATTGGAGTGGCTTCGGCTCGCCGCGCCCGCCCGCCCGCCCGCCCGAGTGTGTGGCGGGGGAGCAGCGAGTGCGGCCGCGCCGCGCCACGCCGATCCCGAAACAATTTTCGACATTGACGGGGTCGAAATAGGGCCCCGCCGCGCTGCGCCCCCCGCACAGGCCCACAGGTAGGAGCAAGTGGCAAGAGAACTCGAAGGGGCAAGGGGGGGGGTGAACTGGGGGTAAAGCAAACGACCGTTCAGCTGGTAATCAAAGGCCAAGGGCGAGAGAGGGCCGATGAGAACAGTGGCGACCGAGACGGTGGTGAGGAGAGCTAGTTCCGGGGTGAGAACTACCTGCGGTATGTACTCCCTGAGCGAGATACCAGAGCGCAGAGGGAAACGCGTGTTGCTTTTGGGTCATATAGTTTGGCTGTCGGGCGCGGTGAGGTAGGTGGGAGGGGGGGGGGGCAGCAGTGCTCAAGTGCTCGAGTCGGCCGGGTTACTTACGAGGGGTGTCGGCCCGTAAAGTGCTGTTCTCCGCGGCGCAGCTCGG
>NW_026267163.1:1623993-1624410 GCF_000697945.3 Frankliniella occidentalis
CTCAGCAGCAGCACCAGCCTCGTCCTCCCCTTTCTTTCCCGTCATGCTCGGTGCGGTCGCGCGGCTGTTGCACTTCAGGGATGAGCGCGCGGAACGAGAAACAATACACTGCGTTGTCTCCGTGACATTTTAGCGGACAACTTTTACTACCGGTATTACTACTCGGGTATTACGTCATCACTACTTCCCTCCTGCCCGCGGGCGCTCTGCCCGCGCCCATTTTCCTCCAAAGTTGGGGTACTTTGGTAATTTTTTTCTTGCGCACGGCTCGCCGCTGCAGAAGGGGATGACGCAGCTGCAGCTATTTTCCTTCTTTTTAGGCCCCCCCCAAGGGGGCCTTTCTGCTCGCGTGCGAGTGCTTCTTTTTAGGCCCGCGATTAGCGGTGCCTATTGCTTTCGCCCGAAAGTTTTTAGGCC
>NW_026267163.1:1624460-1625250 GCF_000697945.3 Frankliniella occidentalis
GGGGGGGGCACCTAGTGGTGGGTCCGCAGGTGTTCGTCCGACTGCGGTTAGGAGGAAGCAGCGAGCGCTTACCCGCGCCGCTACACTGCACCACCCCGTCTGCAGGATTACACTCTCAGGAAATGCTTTGCCTTATTGACAGATTGTTTGTTCTCGTGCATTAACGCTGACGCCGTGCCCCGCAGGCGGCGGCGTGTGGGTGCTGTCCATCCTCAACGCGACGGTCCGGGACGCGGGCCTGTACACGTGCGAGCTCAACACCACGCCCCTGCAGCGGTCGTTCCACGAGCTGATCGGTGAGTACCGCCTCCTGCCTGACCCGAGCCCTTGACCCTTAACGCGCGGCCGTGGCCTTGACTTGACCTGCCTGTGACCCCCAGCACACCACCCGGTTTGGGCCCGGGAGGAAAAAAAAATAACGCTACGTACTTCAAAGGCGCAGGAAAAACAAAATGCTCAGGAAAATAATTTTTGTACCCCCTGGATGGGTGGTAACAGCTTGTTTTTTGTTTTTTTTCTGCTCTTTTTGAGAGCGAGAAGCAGTGAAAGCGAGAGCACCCTCACCCCCTTTTCCGACCCCGACCACCACTCCCACCACCACCGCCACCACCACCTTCAATAAGATGGGCCGGGCGTGGAAACGGATTGCGCGGATGAGGGCAATCTGCGAATAATGGCGCAAGGCCAGAAGCGCTTCCCCCAGTTGGCCCTAATCGTTTTCCCCGTGACAATTTAAGACCGCGTCGAGGTTGGTCGGTCGGCTAATGCATGTCGCCCCCCTCCCTCCCCC
>NW_026267163.1:1627684-1629235 GCF_000697945.3 Frankliniella occidentalis
GAGGGAATGAGGGAGGGAGGGAGTAGGAGCGAAACAGTGCGAGCGAGAGAACGCGACCGAGAGAAAGCGCGCTTGCCGGGCGCCCGGGTGGTAGGCAATCTCCCCGGCTGGCGAGCGCGCATGTCCGGCGGGTCTGCCTACCTCACGGCGCTACCCGCTGCCGCCGCCCCGCTGTTCGTTAGCAGAGGGGGGTCGGCTGCACGGACAATGGCCACTAACCGTGAAGCAGAGGAGAGGGGAAAGGAGAGAGGGGGTGGAGCGGGCTTAAGCTCCGGAACCGGAAGGGCATGCGAAGGGCTTTGTGCCACTTGCACACGCACACCAGAAGATCCCGTACCTGAATGTACCCTGCAATGGAATGCCTCACGTGCCGAGTCTCTCCTAACTCGCTCCCTCCATCTCTCTATCTTCCCTCACTATCTCTCCCTGTTCTATTCTCTTTATCTCTCTCTCATATCCTCTCACTGTGACAGGGGGAAAGGGGGGTGTTTGGAGCCGAGGGTCGAGCGCAGTAATGATAGGGGGGAGTTTATTCGACGTTGGGGAAGTGGGGAAGGGGCGGGGTTGGGCACAGAATGTGACCCCGCGCCTTATGACCAGCCCGGGCTGGGACCGGCGGGCCGGCTGCAGGAGCGGGTAGGAATGCCAAATGCCACTCAGCCGTCAGGGTCAGCCCCCTCCGCCCCCTCAGCCCAGCGGCCGCCATCCTGCCAGCCTGATGGAATGAATAGCCAATATTTATTGAAGTTCATTGTTCAGGGAGAAGACCGGCCGCCCGGCAGTGTCCTGATCGAATTCAGTTTTATCCGTTCTCAATATTCATCCTCCGCCGTCCCCGCGCGGCCCTCGCCCCTCTGCTCGCGCCATCGTGTGCCAACCGGTGGGGGGAGGGGGGGGGATAACCAACAAAACGAATGAACGTGAGAGGGAAACATCGTTGGATGACACTTGGAGAAATGTGACACGGCGTGTCATCCTGCTGTACACGCCTCCCCCCTCCCCCCTCCCCCGTTCGATGATTTTGCTCTCTCTGGCCGAGGGCCTCTCGAGACAGCCATAATCGGAGGGGGCTGCACGTTCCGATTGCTGCTCCGAGCTGGACCCACCGCACACGCGCCCGCGGCCTGTGTGTCCGCCTGTCCCCCTCGCTCCCCCTCGACGCCCCGCTCTCTCCCTCTCGCTCCAACTCTCTCTCGTATATCGATCCCCCACCCTTTCACAAGGCCAGCCCCGCCAACCCCCGCGCCCCGCGCGCCGGTGGAGCTGCTGGCTGGGGGGGTTGGCGGTCGGCTGGTGCGGCAGCGACGGCGGCTGCGGGACGCGCCCCGAGCCCGGCCGAGCCGCGACATGACCGCGACCTGAGCCGAGCTGGCCGTCAACCGCCACCAACAACACACTCTGGTCGTGCAGCAGTATGCTATTCGGTTGGCGGGGGCGGGGCGCGGCGGCGCTCGGGTTCAAACCCTTTCCACCACGGCACGACGGCCTCCCGGCCTCCCCCTCCATGGCCCGCCCCGCGCTCCTCATCGCTGCTAAGTAAGAACCAGATGA
>NW_026267163.1:1639320-1640957 GCF_000697945.3 Frankliniella occidentalis
GGGGGGGAGGGTATGGTCATAGCGATACTGGTGTGGTGTTAGGCGGGGCGGGACGGTTCGACCCCTCCTGGGTGTGTGAGATTTGGGATGGACACGCCTGTCGCCATAGGAGACGACGGGTCTCACAAAAGTGCCCATGGTCGGGCGGGCGCGAGAGGGTCAGCAGAGGGACAGGATGGCAATCAAAGGTTTTATAGGCGCTGTGAAACGGGCGGGCTGCTCCAGCCAATACTACGGCTCACGGAAAAGCGGGGGAGAAAGAAGTGTTTTAAGCGGGCCGTAGGTCGGCCGTTCAGCGTTCCGTCAGGATTTCCGTGGGCGTTCCGTGGGCGTTCCGTGGGCGTTCCGTGGGTGTTCCGTGGGCGGCGGACCACTCTGCTTCCCCAGCACACCCCCGCTCGGGTACCCCCTGTCCTCGCACGTGCGTTGGGCAGGAGGAGGGCGGATCTCGCCGTTAAGGTCACGGATACTTAGGCCTCGTTAGGCCCGCGGGGGTGCCAGGTCACAGGGGTGCATCCCGAGGGTCGCGCCGTGGCCGCCATGCCCGCACCCACTAACCGAGTAACACACTCATGGTGCGCCCGAACACCTCGCTGACGTCGCTGTCCAGTGTCAGAACACACGGAGCGACGAGCCGCACGCGAAGGAGCGCCTCGGCGCGCTGGAGCAGGTCGAGGTGGCGGCCGCGCTGGCTCGGCCTGGCCTCCACTCACCTGGGTCTGCAGGGGCCGCCTCTAGGGCCGCGAGGGCGCACTAGTCCTCGTCGGGGAGTTTGTCCTCTCGGGCGTAATCCACGTGGTGTTGCCTGTCTCACTGCGCCATTCTGGCTGTTTCTACCTCACTCGTTTTTCGACCAGTTTGCTTCGCACGAACGGGGTGGGTTTTTGTGCCTACTCGGGCCCGGCGGAGTACAAGCGAGTACAGCTAGCAGAGCTAGCGAGCGCTCTGAGCTGCGCCAGGAGACCCAAGATGGCGGCCACGGAGCGAGCGCGAAAAATCGATCCCCCTGCCAGGCTAGGCAGCGTGAATGCGCGCGAGGGGGAGGGTGGCGGGGGCGCATGCGCGGCCAGGGCGAAGGGCCCTCGTGGAGCCCCCCCTCCCCTCCCTCCCGGTGTCCAGAGGGGGCTGTGCGAGCGAGCGCGACAAAGCGCGACGGCCGGCCTTCCCTCTCACTCCGCCGCACGGCGCGGGGGCGCAGCGGGGGCCCAGGGTCCTCGCGGAGCCCAGCCGAGGGTCTGCGCCTCCCTTTCGGAAGCGCCCCGTCGAGGAGGGGCGCGGCAGCGCGGGGGGGCCAACCCAGATGAAATGGCAGGGCGAGGAGGGCGGCGGGAGGGCGGGGGGTCTCAAGGAATCGTGTCGACAGAGTCCGGATTGGGTCTCTGGGCCGGAGCCGTCCCGTCCTTAAGACACTTTGGGGCCCCTCTCCGGCCTGACACAATCCTCTTCTGGGGAGAGAGATGAGTGTGCGGTTTGCACACACGCTTTGTTTTTCGCATTTGATATGCTCTGGACTGCGGGGGTCTCTGTTGGATTTCAAAAGTCTTTTCGCATGGTACCCTGCCTCACCCCCCCCCCTTCTTTCCAGGAAATTAAATTACTGTCACACAATATCGTTTTTTGTCATAATTTTTTTTTCT
>NW_026267163.1:1641160-1644039 GCF_000697945.3 Frankliniella occidentalis
AGTACATCGCGCCCGCTCGCGGTCCTGCTGCTGCAGAAGCTCTATGGTCCGGGTCGGCGAGCGGCGGCGCCCCTTGTCGGGGGTCAGGGTGTCCCGCCGGTGTCCCCCTCCTCGGCCTCCTCCTCCTCCACCTCCTCCTCCTTCGGCGGCGTGCCCAGGCCACCTTGCACCTGGCACCTGACAGTCAGCAGCAAGAACACATTCTATGTACGGACAAACATGCCACCAAAGCAGGAAGTGGTACACTGTTGCTAACATTCAACCAGTCGCAGGTGTAGGTAAAAATGGAGGACGAATAGCCCATAACAATGTCAGTTGCCTTAATTCATCGAACCTCCTAATAATATGGACATAAAGCAAGGTCATGTCAAATTTTCACTGCTATCAATACAACAGTAAAATCCACCATGTACTTGAACGGTTGCGAACTCCAAAGAGAAATAGCTACACCCACTACCAGACTAAATATCTCTGTGGATGATTGATACGCACCAGGTTTTATAATCCATGACGGCCGAATCCTCAATGAATGTCTCAATCACAATTCCACTCATGAGTACCATGTTATAGAAACCTATAACCTCACCTCACCAGGCACGGAATAGATAGAGGTGCGCTTAAGACAACTACCACATATCCTGTACAACTTCACTGGCACTTCACGGTTAACAAGATAAGATTAGCAAAATATAAAATTGAGAGTATAGTTAGAAAATATGTAAGGAAAACGCAAAATGTTAACAGATTACATTGACCATTGACAAACACCAAACCAAAACATAACATAAGCGGAAGACGTATGAGCAGTATGAGAAATCTTAGGTCCGGAAGTTGATGGCGCTTGGCTTGGCAGCCGTTCCGCCATACTGTTTGTTTTGGTTGAATATGTTTGTCTGCATCTGAGAGATCTTATGATCTTCTCATTTCGTGTCTTGTGTGACTTTACATCTTATCCTTGTAGCAACGTGATAATTATTTAAGATGTAGCTGTACCGTAACTAGTTTTCGAAAACGGTAACTGCTCCCTTTTGTCCCCATTTGGAGACTTCTCTCAGACCAGAAGACTTCTGTTAAAAGGTGAGTGCAGCAAAGGATAATGACTATACTGGTGGACATTTATGTAACTCGCTGACTTTGGATAGACCAAAATGATAAACGAAGTCGACTCAAAACAACTGTAATTAATACGTAATAGAATAGTGACGGACAAATTTCACAGCTCCACAAAGACCCTGGCACGTTGGCACATTGGCATAATTGCGGAGAGTTGGGTTCAATTTACAAGTTTTGCAAGCAGTTTTGGAAAAGTTGAATACTCTCCATCAGCTCAGTATTTCTACTTAATGAAAATTGATAGCCTCTCACAACTTACTTGAATAACTAATTAGGTTGATAGTACACGCTAGTTTTACATCAAGGTGCATCCCAGTAAAAGCAGGCAGACAGTTACATCAGTCTACAGTCGCTCCCAACGGAATAAAAGAGGCAGCCTCTCAAGCTTCAGAAAGAGTCGGAGGGGGGCGTATAAAGAGAAGACCCCATTCTTCATTAGATTATTTTGCTGCCGGCTGGACTGGTCTTGCTAATGTCGTGGAGGATGGGGGAGAGGAGAGGGGGGCAGCGGGGGAGAAAATTAGTTTAAATGCGTCACTTTGGAGAAAGGGGCGCGACTTCGTTTACTTCCACCAACAATATCTCCGTAGAGAGTGGGAATGGCCTGGTCGAGTCGGCCCCGCGGGCCCCCCAGGGGGTGGGTGACGTGTGGGACGTGTGATTGGCTGTTTAATGCACGAGTTGTCGCCCCACCCCGCCCCACCCCGCCCCATGGAGGTGTTCGTTACGGACCGCATCACTTTCCTCCATCTCGTTCCACACCGTTCCACAGCGTGTGCTCTCATCCCTCTTCCACCCCTTCCCACTCTCCCGCACCTGCAGCTGCTGAATGTCATGCGCTGCTTGCCCCCCTCCCTGAACTCGCGCGGGGTCGCCCACGCGTACCCACGCGCCGCGCCGGGCGTATGGCGTGGCGGGGGGTGGTGGGCGTGGCGGGGGGTAGTAGACACACTACGCTGCGCACTCACAGACGCACACACCCATCAAGTTCTGTTTGGACACACGGCGGGGCCCTCTGGAGCCACACAGTTGGAGCGAGCGAGGTTCGTGGAACAAGCAAGCGCATACACGACGACGGCTCGTGGCCTAGTCTGCCGAGCTGCTGAGCCCGGTGGTGCTGATCCCCGTGCTGAGCCCCGGTGCTGAGCGGCTGAGCCGCAGCAGGCCTCGCCCCGCGCGCGCTGTGTGCTGCTCAGCTCCGGCCCCTTTGCTATCGATTCAAGCGGCTCGACCCTAGAGCAGACCGACGCCCCCCTGACTGCCTGCGGCGTGGTGTGCCGGGCGAGTGAGGGGGAGGGCTCGCCCCTCCCCCCCTCCACCCCCGGGGCCCCTGGCAGTGTAATGAATGGCACAGCCACATGCCAATGCACGCACATCACACACAGAGAGGAAGGGGGGAGACGGGGGTGCATACGACGACGGCGGTGGCGTGCGTTTGGAAGTCGATCTATTCGCGACTCGGACTTCCGGCCCCGCCAGCAGCGCCGTCGGGGAAGGAAGTCCCCCCCTGCCGGGGCGGCGGCGGGGCGTAGCAGCAGCGTGAGCGCGCCCGAGTTTGTATGTGTAAAGTAGTACATCGCGCCCGCTCGCGGTCCTGCTGCTGCAGAAGCTCTGTGGTCCGGGTCGGCGAGCGGCGGCGGCGCCCCTTGTCGGGGGTCAGGGTGTCCCGCCGGTGTCCCCCTCCTCGGCCTCCTCCTCCTCCACCTCCTCCTCCTTCGGCGGCGTGCTCCCCGTCATTACCGGGGGAAGCAGCAGCGCGGTGATGT
>NW_026267163.1:1648862-1657295 GCF_000697945.3 Frankliniella occidentalis
ATGTTGATTTTAACCGAAAGATTTTCGTTCGAGTTGTCTCATATTCGTAGGCACGCATATTTTTGACTGCCCTGTAACCACACACTAAAACTAGCGAGAACGAAAAAGCAAAAACAAAAAACCCACTGTCTTTCAAGGTGTTCAAGGTATTTCCGGTATTTCCCTTCTGGTCACTTTTGGCCTTATGCTATCGTCTGCATTCATCTGTCTTTTGTTTCCTTCGGCTAGATGTTTATCAACGCCCGTCGTTGAATGGAAGAAAAATGAATGAATGAATCCAGCATTACAATGTGGAAGCCGTTTGTAGGTGATCTAAAGAAATAATTTAATTAATCAATGTCCTTATAATTAATGTCAAATCATAATTTCTATCATTAAAGTTATTTTGTGTGATAGAAGAACATGTCTAAATAAGGTTATGTTCGTGGATTGTTATTTTCTAAACAGTGGACAAACTCTTATAATTTTTAATAACTTGGAGAATTTTGTGATGGTTTAAAATGTTTCAGGACATTTGAAAGACATCCAATGATCAACAATCAAGATGAATTGTGTTCCCTGCTTTGAGTGTGGGGAAGGATACACCATTACCAGAGAGAACCTTGATCGGTGGACTGACAGTGTCAATAATGTTCTGGCCAGTACTGATGGACGACATCATTTCAAGAGATACTTAGAGTCACGTAATTTTGATGAAAGCCTGAGCACAGTTGAATTCTGGGAGCGCTGTGTTAGAATCATGCCCACCAAGACAGACGGAGGTGATTCTCCTCCTCCTGCTCCTTCCGAATCACTCTTTAGCTTTTCAAGGTACTTTCACATTTTATTAAAATTTTATCTTATTGTTATGTTGATGTCAAACTGATTTCTGAATCCTATTATCTCAGTTCTTCACAGGGTGAATGCAGTACCTCATCTAGTTCTCATCATTCATTCAATGCTCCTACTAGCTCTAGCGTTGCAAAAACTTCACAAGTGTCAGAAAATCTGCACCGTGAGCTGGAATTGTTGGTGGAGTTTGCTAACAATTATGTCAATTTAGATCTTGCTCAAATGAGAAATCTGTATAGAATGATGAGATTAACAGACGAAGCAAAAGTCATAGAAGCACTTTTACAAGCCAAACAAAGTGCTATGGAATTACTTGCAGATGATTATGAACTCTTCAGGGAGCATTTGCTGAAGAGTCAAGGTCTCTTAAAAAGATAGTAGAAGAAATTGTTTTCTCAAAAGAAATACGTAACATTCTGTTTGAGGAATGATTAGCGAATGTACCTTAGTTAACTATCATGGGACCTTTTGGTCTCAAATATTGTTCAAACTGTAGAAATAGCTAACTCTGGAAGACTTGTGTTACTTTATTTCATGTTATTAGTTGTCATTTACTTTTCTATGTCCTAAGATGTCTTTGGTGGTAGCTTTTGCAATTTTGCACCCTCGAATCTTAAATTCTTTAGGATATAAGAAGAATGTATGTTCTGAAATTAATGTCTTATGTCATTGACAATACCTCACTGTCATTTTGTAGTTTTTATAGAGAAAAAAAGTGTCCATCCATATTCAAAGACTGCTTCAATGTATCCAACAAAAATGTTGGATTTTTCTTGGGCCAATTATAAATATTATTTTTAGAATGAGTTTTGTGGTAAGGTAAATACCAATAACTACTCAGTGAAACATAACAGTTCAGGGTCTCCTATAAATTTGCCTTACAAATTATTCGCCTAAGAATGTTATTGCTATTTATTTATTTATTTGTTGTTTTTTCTCCCGGTTGGTGGGTGTGTGGTGTGAGACTAACCTATGGTGGCTTTGTTTTTAGATTTTAGTGCTCGTTAAGACTAAAATGTTCATAATACGGGAAAAACAGTTGGAAGTTCCTAAGTTCACGTTTGTAACATCACTTATTCACAAAAATATTTAAGTTGGTAGGGATGCTTTTCAATGAGTGTGATTGACTTTTTTTTTGTACTTAATTTTTATGCCTAAATATGGAATGTTTGTAAAAATTTGACAAAATAAACGATGTTATCAAAGTTTAGTGTTGTAATTTTCCTTAAGAAAACTATACTTTGTTCATGTACACACTGCAGTGCTCTTCCAAACTCAATCACTGTAGAAGAAGGCTAGTTTTAATCGGCCCAAGAGTAATTGTTCTCGATCGGCCACCCAATAAACACGCCTGTATTCATGATGCCTAACATTCAGGCGCTATCGTGCACATGTGCTGCCAACCCCCATCTCTAACTTTCAGCTTCGTCACTCAGTTTGCCTTTTTGTGTCTTGGAGATAGGATGTCTACTCTGCCGTGCCCCCAAATTTTCACAACGATCTCTATGGTGTCTTTTAGGATTTCCTAGTTATTCGGGATTTGCTTTCAGAGTGGAAGTTAGTGAAGCTGATGTTTATGAGGTTGACAGCCTTTGCGCTTACTGCTACAAGCGAACATGAAGATGGCTGACGGTATTGCAATTTTGAGAAGAAATAAACCGGGTACCAAAGCTAAGGTAAGGAAAAGTACTATTTTCCAATTTAGTTTTTAAAATAATTTGTAATTTGAAATGTCAACAACGCATATTTTAAATCGTTTCCGCACATCTTCATACCCCGAAATGTCGAGAAATGTAACCTGTCAGCTAGGCTACCCTTCCTGTCAATACAACAAAACATTACGTATTCAATGCCTCCCAGTGTGTTGAGACGGGTTTTACCTTTTTACTTAAAGAACAACTTTTCCCTATGTCACATCTGTCAACACAGAAGAAGTTGAAAACAATAAATATAATTGCCACTGTTTCCCTAACCTATAGACAGCCTAATTTAGTCACTATGGTTCGATTAACCGCAATACGGGTTCCCTCGTTTGGTTTTAGATGAACTTTTTCTTTTTGTAAATTTTAATGGATGATCAAAGACTTTTTGGTTTTTGTATAACTATCCATTCTATGCTAGTGTCAGTACTGATTATTTTTAACTTTGAAGATCTTGTTGAAGGAGTAAATTAAGTTTAAAATGTCTTGTCTTTTCCAGGATTTTAGCAGATGGCCAGATGAACCGTTTGAAGAAATGGATAGCACCCTTGCGGTGCAACAATTTATTCAGCAGCAAATCCGACGTGAACCATCCAATATTGTACAGATTCTTACTCCCCCCGATGGTCAGGATGAAGGAGTTTGGAAGTATGAGCATTTGAGGTATGTGTCATGTGTCATTTTCTCTATTTGCATACAATAATGAACAATCATTACACAGTAAATATGTTTAATTTTTTTTGGCAGGCAATTTTGTATGGAGTTGAACGGATTAGCTGTGCGACTTCAAGGGGACTGCCATCCAGAAACATGCACACAGATGACAGCGACAGAACAGTGGATATTTCTTTGTGCTGCTCACAAAACACCCAAGGAGTGTGCTGCAATCGATTATACAAGACATACCTTGGATGGTGCAGCATGTCTTTTAAACAGCAATAAATACTTTCCTAGCAGGTGAACAGCTAACCATCCTGATGCAGTTTGATTAAGACCTGTATGGCAGAAAATAATCAGATTCGTAGATGCCTATAGGAATAATTGATTTAGTTTTAACCCAGAACTTTAAAAGTTCCTAATAAAGCTACCAGAGACGTTTTGTTTTTTTGCAACAAATTCACACTGTTGCTAACTAAGCTTTTCTTTTCAGAGTGAGCATCAAAGATGCTTCAGTTTCCAAGCTGGGTTCTGTTTGTAGAAGAGTTTACAGAATTTTCTCACATGCATATTTTCATCACCGCAACATATTTGATGAATTTGAAGTAAGTATGACAATTTTAAATAATTAATAACCTGGAATTTGATTAGACCTATCATGTTCACTTTTCTAATACTAATGCTGGTTTGTCTTTTTATCAGAATGAAACATTTTTGTGCAGAAGGTTCACTTTATTTGTGACTAAATATGGGTTGATGTCCAAAGACAATCTAATTGTACCTATTTTGGAAGAAGAAGCAGGTACAGGTGAATCGGAGGCTTGAAAATCTTGTAACACCCTGTGTAACAGTCCACTGCATAATGGTTCTTTGCTCAGACTTACTAACCTTGAGTTAAGGTAAAATTCTGTAAACTTTATCAGCACCAAGCAAGTTTCTTCATTATTTTAGTTGCTTCCAAGTAGCAAAGAAACATACCCTCTCATGCATTAAGATCATTGCACCCAGTGATATGTTCGCATAAGCATTTTACTGCCATTATATATTGTGTTGATTGTTAATTTTACAGAGATTACCTGTTATGAATTATCTCTGTTTTGGCCTGTTGTCCTGTGTGTATGTATAAATGCTGTCACCCTGGATGAACAAATTGTGTTGACAAGTCGTATCTCCTTGGTAGAATCTTATCATCAGTCTTTGTGGGTGATCTATAAATCTTGAATTTAAGTTATCAAAACTATCATAGCTATACAAATTGAATTCTGTCTGGTAAAGGTAGATAGATTATAGAATTTATAGTTACTTTGAATACTCTCAGGTCGGTCAAGATACTAAAAATGAAGCTGTTCGATTTGTAGGCATTGCTGTTAACTTGAATACTTCCTACAAAATTTATATTTTACTGAAGTATTCACATAACTTTCATTGTTTCTGCTACAGACTGATCCATTTTGCTCTTCTTTTTTTACAAAACAAAATCAAACCAGCTTATGCTGTTGTCTGACCTAAGACTTACTGCTGGTAAATTGGAGTTTGATATGTAGCAGTTTAGGCTGGAAAGGACCTCTTGACAATGTTTTGGTTATGCTCATATGGACCATTCTGTCAGTAGGTTGTCCTTTGGGATCATTTTTCTTTTTTAACTAGTACTGTCTGATGTATCAAAGTTTTTAAGGTCCCTTTAGCAACTTTTGTTGCTTGACTTCTGTGTTTGGTAGAACTTGATTAATAGGACATCAAAGGTCCAAGTTTACTCTGCCTTTTGTGTGCAAATCTTGAGCACATACTTTATTGGATGTGTGTAGTCACCTTAGCTACTATGTGTTAGCCATAGTTTCATAAGCATTTATATTTGCTGATTGTAGTCAGATGTGTACTGTTTTTCGACCGACATCTGGAATTAATATCTGTGGTGCCATTGAAACACAGAATGTTACAAGTTGACATTAGTTAATAGGGGAATAATTTTGGTAACCATTAATTTGTTTATTCTGTGTTTCTTCTGTTAATTGATAGTTAAACATGGTTTTATTTATTTCAAATAAATGTAAAAGTATGGCTTTGTAAGCTTTATGTGTTAACCTTATGAATAAATGTATCATCTCACCATTTCTGGGCGGTTTCTTTATGATTAATTGTTTTGTACAAACGTATGTACCTCATCAAATATTATACACCTGTTTTTATTTACTGTATGGTACTATGCTTACCTGTATTTATTGATAGTATCAGTGGTGTAATTAAAATTAGCCTTTTTTGTTCTTTTTTTTATTTGGACCAAATGAGTGATAATTGATCTAGTGTATAGAGAAATAAATAACTACTGTACTCCAATTTCATGTGAATTTATTTTCTCATCACAGTCTTAATTTCATCAACAAATCATCTGTTTAATTAGGATTTAAACTTGTCTCATATTTGAAACATTCTGAGCACAAAAAAACCATAAATCATTTTGGAAAAGAAAAGAGGTAATACTAATATGAACCTATAAATTTTTGAACCAGGCCTGCAGTTTGAGAAGTATATTATCCTAAGCCTAAGCACTATCAGGTTTGAGGTCTTTTATGTTGTCCTTGTCTCTGAGACTTAAATGATTGACTTTTCTGTTCTGAATTAGAGGTGTAGGGCTTATTTCTATTCTTATTTCCAGCAGATTTAGAATTATGTTTTTCATATGCAACTTTGAAAGATGAATCAATCTCGCCTGGTGCTTGGTAACTGTAAAAGAAAAAGCAAATTTGGCAATTATTGTATTTTGATCTGTTTAACTGAATGTTAAACTGTTAACATATGTATGTTGTCTGCTGATAATGCTTACCCTAATTCTTGAGTGTTAAGAGGCTCCTTGCTGAGTAGGATATGAATAATAGGTTCATCTCGAATGACTACTAAATCATCTAGCTCCTCTAATAGTGGCTCCCAAAATTCTTCATACCTGTAGATTAATGGTAAAGTTAAAGTTCATTCTTGAGGACACTGAATCTTTTTATTTTGCTGGAAATGACTCTCAATATTCCTTACTTTCTGTACGAAATTTTTGTAATTTGATGAGCTTTGTGTTTACGTTTCAGAATTTCTGCGCATGATATAGTTTTGCTAATAGCAGCTCCAGACCCTGTCCATACAACTGCTCCCTGATCAACAAAACCTTTCAGAGCTACGTCCAGTAGATTTCTTATCTTGCTACCACCATGCACCTGAAAGACACACAAAAACTGTGAGGTACATCGACGAACTAAAATAAATCAAAAGAGAGGGCCCCTCCGGGATTTGAACCCGGGACCTCCTGCACCCAAAGCAGGAATCATACCCCTAGACCAAGAGGCCACGATGGGAAAGCCGCGGGAGGCGCTCAACTTATCGCGGCGCTGTTGCATGCAGCGCGCGACGTGTGCTGAGCGGGGGAGTGGGGGTATCCAGGGCGAGGGAGGGGGTACATGGCGCAGGGGAGGGGGGAAAGCATTCAACGTTACCTGCATCCATATGAAGTTGTTGGGTAAATCAGGAATTGGTATCTTGTCCCTGGTCAACTCCTCCTCCACATTTTTCCCCTTCCGATAGTTTTCCACTGAAATAGAAATACACGAAGAGTTAACGTCCGTGCTGGCGGCCGCTGCGGCTGAACTATTAAGTGGCTGGTGATCACCATCGCAAGTGATGAAATAGGTCTAGTAAATACTGTCAGCATAAAAGGCAAATGTCCAGCGACCCATATTTCAAATCTCACTGCACCTAGAGGTTCAGCAATTATATGAACAGTCAAATACAGAATGATCAGAATAACCTATTAAAAGTCTGCTTCAGCGTGACAACAAAAGACACCAAAACTGTCGATGGTTGGCGAAAGAAAAGCATCGTCGTGAAATAAACTACATTCTATGACAGCAGGGAGAATCACAAAGGTATACTCACTTTCTTCTACAGGCCTGTGTTTAGAAGTCTAAACCCAAACCGTTGTTTGTTTTGGTCACGCCAACGAACACCTCTCAAACGACTCGCGTTTCTGTCGTCTGCAACTGGACTGCCGCAGCATCGTTTTCCACATTCATATTGCTGAAGGCAAGTGTGAGGTAGGTATGAAAAACTATACGGCCAGAATTGAGAGGCAAATTTGAAAAAAAGAAATACAGCTACATCTTTTGTTTGAATCAGAGGACTCTAGTTTGAATCTTTGATTCATGGGAGGGAGGTGGCAGTTAATCCACCTTGAGTTTCAGTTTTTAAATGGTTTTACAAAAGTCAAATTATGTTACGGTTGGGTTAAAGCAGGTGGCTGATTCACGCCGGGCGACTGTACCGTATGCACGGGTGCGGGCGGGTCTTTCAGTAAGAAACCCGCCTTCAAGTCCCAGGGTGGGCCGCCGGCTCCACGCAGCTGCTTGACGGGTTGGCCTACGCAGCGCATAGCAGGCGTCAACGTTAGCGCAACCGCGGTTTGCACTCCGCGCCAGAAAGAGCTTCCCTGTCTTAGCGCAATCGGTTCATCAGTTTTCTTAGTGAAGTCACATAGGGTTGTAACTTACGCCGTCGTGGAGCACTTATTGCGGGTACAGGAGGGGACGGGGGGCAGAGCGGAGCTCGCGCGCGCGCGCCCCAGTCAGTCAGTCAGTCAGTCTAAACGCGCACGGCGGTCGAGCCGGCCGTAGACCGCACCGGCTTCACGCGCGTCTCTGTGCGCCCGCTTTCCGAGCCGTGCATCGTGAAGTAGTGAGGCCCTAGTGACTAATAGTGCTCGTGTGAACGTGTAGTGTGTTGTGTAGTGAAACTGGTGATGTGGTGGGCGTGCAGCTCACTGCCGGGTCGTGGTGTGGCGGCCACTGAGTGAGGCGGTGGTGCAGGCGATATGCCCGTCGTCGACGATCATGACGACGCAGCTGGACGAATGTCATGGGATCTCGGGAACAGGTGAGGGGCGATAGTAATAATATACGTCTTTCCGTGAAATCAAGTCGCCCGAGAATCGCGCGGCGCTCTCATTCGGACACGAGGGGTCATTTAGTTGTGATTTACCGTCGCGTCGCAGCGACGGAGACGTGGAAAATGATCATTCAGGTAAAGCTGAAACAAAGAAAAATCCAGGCAACAACAAACCGGCGGAAATCACTCTGCTTCCGTTTCCTTGTTTCGCGCATTCTACTGCATTTCAGCTTTACTGGAACGGAGTGCATTGTGCAGGAATGACTGCGAGTGTATGGAGAGTTCATAATACGGCGGTGGTGTGTGTGTGCAGCCTCCCCCCCCC
>NW_026267163.1:1657345-1658027 GCF_000697945.3 Frankliniella occidentalis
CTGTTGCATTTTCCTTCCTTCGGGCGGTGTATATTCTAGGCAGCCAATTATTATGTGCGGACCGCACACGCAGCTTCGCAGTAGTGATTCACACTCGTGGTGGCCCTTACCGCAGCACCGTTTAGGAATCAAGCAGGAAGGACGTCCGTCATTTCTCCGTTACGGCAGGGACTGCCCAGTGCAGCATCTGCTGGCTCTCATAGCGCCTGTTGGGTAGGCAACATCTTGCCTGCAGTGCATGGGTGTACTGCGGGATGGCCTACCCCGAGTGTCGCAGGCGCCGAGCTCTCTTAATTTGTCGAATGAATATGGGCGAAAACTCGGGCGTCTGGTTTGTGTGCGCGATCTCCAAACTTTATTGGTCGACGCTTCGCGACTTTTATCCGTGAAGGGAGGCGTTGTCGGTTGTCGGTCGACTCGGCCGGCGGTATGGAGGAGCGGAGGCGAGCGAGTGGGCCACCCGGGCCGCCACCCCTCCTGAGCCAAAGCGCTGACGCACTTTCCACGAGAGGCCCTCGGAGGAGAGGCCGACAAGTAAGTCTTTGGGTGGGCCCCTACTGCTCATGGGGGTGAGGAAGGGGGTGGAGGAGGGGG
This sequence comes from Frankliniella occidentalis, assembly GCF_000697945.3. Lineage (NCBI taxonomy): Eukaryota > Metazoa > Arthropoda > Insecta > Thysanoptera > Thripidae > Frankliniella > Frankliniella occidentalis. The sequence continues at coordinate 1,657,940 of NW_026267163.1, forward strand.
GTGAGAGTCGGTGCCAAATCGTACAGCGCAACCGGAAATCAAACATGGCTGTTGGGGGCGTTCGCTGTGGATATGGAAAAAGTGGGGG
>NW_026267163.1:1658077-1664260 GCF_000697945.3 Frankliniella occidentalis
CCTGTTGTCGGCTGCAGGCGTTACTTTGCGATTCACCCCCCCGAGCAGCGGCGCCAAGCAGCCCCCGACACCGCGCCGGCACGCGTTTGATTAAAATGCAAAACCTGATTCCATTTTCCATTTGGTCATAAACAAGCGGGTGGTGGGTCTACCCCCCCCCCCTTTCTCTCTTTCTCTCTCGGTTTCTCTTTCTCTCTCGGTTTCTCTCTCTCTCTCGCTCTCTCTCATTAGAGATGAGAGAGAAAGAGAAAGGAGGCTCGGGACGGAGCAGAGTCCCATTCTCTTCCTTGCTTCCCAATAGTTTGCTGCAATCTCTCGCTTGAGCGATCTCAAATTACCTCTTTCTCTTTCTCCAGGGATTCGCACCCATCCTTTTTTTCACCCTCTTTTCTTCGTTTGAGGAGCGCACCGGTAGAGAGGAAGGGGAGGGGCTCGCTGGTCACCGTCGTCGTCAGCACGCGCGACGACGCCGACGAGGGTGTTTCCTCTGGGCTTGAACTGTCGGTTTTAGAATCACCTTTGCGGAGTGGTGGTGTTTTCCTCTTTTTAATTTATATTTTGTTAATTGTAACCCCCGGCCGCAGCGGAGGTGTGCGAGGTGTTGATAAGGAAGTGGTCCATCCGCACCTGGGTGGAAGCGGAAGTGGAAAGGGGAGAAAAAAAATGGGGGGGGGGGCATTTTTATTAAGAGCCGCCGTCAAATCCGGCGCGATATTAGCTTTATGTTTATTGGTTGATTATGAGGTGAAGCTCCGTGTTTACGATGGCCCTTATCGCTGAGCTACACCGCCGCAGCCGGCAGAGCCTCTCCCGTTCACTTTTACGCCCCGCGCCGCCGCTGAAGTCCTCTCTGCTCTTCTTACTTTCTCACTAAAACCAACCCCTCCCCCGCCCCTCCTCCCCCTCCTCCCCTCCCTCCTCACTTCAGGTTCTGCTCTGGCTTTATTGAAAAAAAAAAATATTTCGCTAACGGTCGCCGCGCCCCTTTTCTCGCCGACATCGCCGTTAAACGCCATCGTTATCGGCGCTCCGGTCGTAACTCTGGTCGCTCAAATCATTTACTCGCCCGTTATGAACTCTGGTCGGTAATGCAAGTCGTCATCGTCGTGACAATCGTTAATTACCGCGGTCTTGCGTTTTTACGACAGATCTTGTTGTTGTTGTTGTTGTTGTTGTTGTTGTTGTTGTTGTTGTTGTTGTTGTTACTCAAGCGTGGCGGACTTGAACGGGTCCGGCGGCAGAAGCAGGGCTTCCAAATAAGCCGAGAGGGTTGCGGGGAGATGAGGGGGCGGGGGAAGGTGGCGGGCACAGGGAGAGAAGCTAATTTGTGGAATGGAACTCCTTAGTATTCATAAGCGATTAATTTTAAATGGCGGCCGGCAGGAGCGCGCGCCGACGGCGACGGCGACACCCCTTGCTGGGCCGGGTACGTAGTACTTCCGCGCCGCTCCTGGTGGGGGCTGCAGTTTGCAGCGGGGGCCTAGGGGCGGCCTTCTTGTGCACGGACACTCTCCTATCGTGTAGACGGAGAACGACGATGCCAGCTTGTGTGAGTCGGAGATTTCCGCCTCGTGGACTTTATGCCCCCCCCCCCCTTGTCTCGTATATCTAATCGGCAGTTAGCACACGTCATTCTCAGACGCCCCCTCCTCCCCGAGCTTGGACATTTAAACAGGACCTCTCATCGTGAGGGAGGCCTCCACGGGGGCGCGAGCGACATGCAGCTGCCTGGCCTCTCAGACGACTCTGCTCTCAGACGACGCGTCATTTCTTCTGCTTCATTCCTGGATACCGGGTGATTCAGAGAAGACGCAGGTGCGAGCGGGTTTGCCTACCCAAGGGGCCATGGCGCCTTACGGGCAGAGCGGGTAGGCAAACCCGTCTACACCTGCGTCTTCTCTGAATCACCCGGTACGGCCGAGTCCTAAGGGGCCATCCATAAAGGACCGTCCGGTCGTTAGGGGGAGGGGGGGTTAGTCAAAACCGGACACATCCGGACGGGGGGGTACGGGGGGGTCTGGACTCCCTGGACGTCCAGTTAAACTTAGGTTTTTAGCACAACGTACACTCAGAAAGTCGTAGTCTTGGTTCAAGAGCAAAATTATCTTAAATGAATGAAGAGCAGTTTCCTCTTAATTTGAGAGCAATTTCTTTTGTTCTCAGCCAAAAACGCTTGGTTCAAGCACCAAATAAGCTTGGACCCAAGTGCATCTGGTAGCCTACTTGAATTAAGCGTCTATTGCACTTGGGTCGAAGTTTATTTGAAACTTGAATCAAGTGTTTTTGTCTCATTACAAGAGGAATTGCTCTCAAATCAAAAGAAAATGCTCCTCAACCATTTAAGAGAATTTTGCTCTTGAACCAGGACTACGGCTCTCTGAGTGTAAAATGTGGAAAGGCTCTTCCGGAAACTTTAAAATGACTTAGTTTTACTCTGAATAGGCCAAAACAAGACTTTTTTTGTGGATGTCACATTCAGTAAAGATCATGCTAACAGCGATCATTTCATTTTCAACATTTTCAACCTAAAAACAAATTTTTTTGACCTGTATTGCAATTTTTAGCTCTTTTCATTTTTTTGCTGTTTGGTAAGGGGGGGGGGTAGGAATTTGGACGTCCAGGGGGGAGGGGGGGTACCCGAAAACCGGACACAACCGGACAGGGGGGAGGGAGGGGTCATTTTTGGCAAAAACGACCGGACGGTCCTTTATGGATGGCCCCTAATCTGCTCAACCTGGCAACCCTGCCTCGCCCAACCTTGGCCTCGCCCCGCCCGGCGGCCCCGTGGCCCCGTCCCCGTCCCTTGTCCCTTGTCAGTCCAGTCAGTCACCATCAGGCTCTGCTGCAGTCGAGTAGAGGTTCAGTTCAGAGCTGAGCGGGCGGACGCGGGCCTGCTCAGAGGAGCTGCAGCTGCACTACGCACCCAAACGTGTCCGATCGCTGAGTCCATGAGTTAGTCGGATCATCGAACGAACTCAACCGAGCAGCTACAAGGTAGGCCTCTCACACTGGTACTGGTGCGTGCTGGACTCAGTCGTCTGTCTTGTCCGCCGTGCGCACTGCTGGCTCCGTACTACAGTCTCGGTACCATTGTGTCTGCAGCACACCGTGACCATGTCGCCGGCCCTGGAGCAGCTGCTGCCGGACGACGTGCTGCTGGAGGTGATGCAGTACCTGTCCGTGGACGACGTCTTCGCCTGCCGCCTCGTGTGCAAGAGGCTGGAGGGCCTGGCCAGGCACCCCAACGTGTGGCGCCACCGCCGGATCGTCGAGAAGCACTGCTTGTGCCCGGTGCTGCGCCTGGCGCCGTGCCTGGAGGCGCTGGAGTGGTGCAAGCAACGTTCATGCGAGTCCTCATTCTCAGCGTTGGAGACCACCAAGTGTGCCGTGACATCTCTTACCCTTGCCTTACCGACATACTCAGGGTACAGTAATTACGACCATCGTCCGATTCGCACGTATGCGGGGTTGGAGATTTTCACCCAAGCGGTGCGCAACCAGGCGGCGATTGGACATCTGAAGCACGTGGCCGTGCAGTCTAGGCCGCTCCTTGATGTCGTCATGGAGGGAAGCATTGGATATGTATTATTACAAGGTGGTGACGCGTTCTGTAACCTGTTGGCGCAGTGCCCTTGCCTGCTGTCAGTTCGTTTCCTGCTCTGCGTTCCTGCTCTGACCCGTCCTTTGGAGAGCGGGCCGCCCGCGCCTTCCCTGGTGGTTTTCGAGTGCCCTCTCGCTTTCAACTCCGATTCCTTCTTGATGACCATGCTGGCGGGGCACGCGGCCACGCTGGAGGTGGTTAATATTTCCCCTGGCCTCATTATCGATGGTGATCTGCTTGAACATCCCAATGTGTCTAAGTTGAGTGAGATACTGGCCAGCATGCCCAGACTTCGAAGTCTGAAGTGCTCTAGTCTACCTAGGCTCGAGACTTTGGCAGCGAGTAAGACACTAAGAGACGTGGGCTTTTATGAGAGTGGTGTGTACGGACTCCAGGGTGAAATTGTGAAATTCCTTCGTGGCGGCAAGGAGCTTCGCGCGCTGTCCGTGACCGGTCACTACCGCTTCGACTACGTGGGCATGCTTGACGCAGTCCTGGCCTCCTCCGGACGGTCACTAGAGCACCTGTCCCTTGGCGATCTCCAAGATGTGCATCAGCCCCTGGTCGAGGCACTGCCCCGCCTGCCCGCCCTGCGTCAGCTGAACTTGTTGCAATTGTATGATTTGGTTCGACTCGACGGACTGCTGCTGGGCATCACGCCCCTCACGGCCCCAAACCTGCGGAGGCTCGAGCTGGAAACCTCCGACTGGGAACCGTGCGCCCACCACTGGCTGCACGGTGACGCTGTGAGGGCGGTCTTCTCGGCCAACCCCGCGCTCCACATTCACCTTTGGAAAGCATCGCATTGCAATCCTTACGCTGTTGAAGACCGCTGCGGAGCCTGTGCCTCGGTCTGCCACCTGGAGGCCGGATGGAATTTCCTCGGCCGCCTCGTCCTCTTCGCGCATGAGCCTGGCAAGTGTCCCGCCCCAGAGGACCACACTGCAGACAGCAAGTGGAGGAGCGTCCACATGCCGTGCTCATCCGCCTGACTTCAGAAGTTTACTCTTTCTGCCTGCCCATTGTTGTCTTATTTGCTAATGTCAAGTAAATTATTGGGCATGCATGGACTTTTGTCAACAACATTTAACTGCACTTGTTAAGAAGCTTTGCTTTTCTTTTTTTTCATTAAAGAAAAACAAAATGTTAAATTTTAGTAACAAAAGTGATTTTGCTATAACGTTAACAGAGAGACATGGTGCACAATTATGTTACATTTTTAGTTCTTTTCTCTTATGTCTCTTGAATGTAGGTTTATTCTGTGTTGTCTGATTATGTAACTATATATATGTGTTGTTCTCATTTACTCTGCCTCGAGCTCTGCCTTTTGTATTTCTTCATATTTAAGGGTTTTTCATTGCTTATTGTGTTACCCTCCACTGCTAATATTAAGAAATTGCCATGTGTTCAGAACATTGTTATTATTTTTTATTAACAGTAACTTGTCTGTTTCCTTGTGGTCACTACCATTCCTCTACGGCGGACCACACAAGTCTACAGGTGAACAATCTGTGGTACTGCGCCAAAGTCTGAATAATGGCACAAACCTGCGTCAAAGTTTTTGTCACATGCTCTTACAGCTTTATGCTCGAGTGTCAGTTAACTTCTATTGTGTTGTTCACATATACTGTTGAATAAATTGTGTGCAATAATGCATTCATTCTATTTCTGTCATCTCCGTATTCTACCGAAGGCGCAAACACTCGACCTGGGTGTTCCAAAGCCATCACGTTTCGAGTGGTGGGCATTTGCGAGGAGCACTTCATTTGCTATTAAATTTCCCCCCCTTTTCCCCCTTGATTTTTCCAAATCTTCCTTGTTTTGCTCATTTTTATCTATTTTTTTTCTGATTTTTCAAATTATTTTTTTCGTTGTTGTGTTCAGAGGGTGTGCTGTGCACTTTTTTTCCTAAAATGAGTAGAGTACCCTGGGTTCTAATTTGCGTGGAGTGGTTGGTACCGCCGGGGGCCCGTCCGTGATGAAGATAATGGTCGCCGCGAGGCGCCGCGTTAATATTAAGGGGGGTCCCCGTCGGTCCCCGTATCAGCGCGTAATGAGCTCTCCGTGGTTAAGCCCGCGCGGCGGCACAAGGAGCAACTTTGTGCCATCCCCGCCCGAGGTTGATGGTTCGAATCTCGCTGCAAGAGGTAGGCGCGGCAGAGAGGGGGGAAATGGTGATTTTCCGCCCACATGGACTCCCATATGGCCGCCGCCGCACGAGGAGCAGCAAGGGCACCACAACCTCGTTGACTTTGGGCCGCACCGCACCATAGCAGGGGGGTTGTTTTGTTTGTAGGCGCGGCGGCATTGCGACAAGACGCCACGCCCCGCCACACCGCGCGTTCATCTTATCAGGTTGTCAAAATTCATTTACGTGCTCGGGCTGATCCCATCCCGCCCCTCTGCTGCCTACTGGGCCGGGCGGCGGGGGGCTTCTCTTCTCCTTTCATCCCCCCCCCCAAAACCGGACACAACCGGACAGGGGGGAGGGAGGGGTCATTTTTGGCAAAAACGACCGGACGGTCCTTTATGGATGGCCCCTAATCTGCTCAACCTGGCAACCCTGCCTCGCCCAACCTTGG
>NW_026267163.1:1664310-1667996 GCF_000697945.3 Frankliniella occidentalis
CCCGCCCCGACTTTTTCTCTTCCCATCCGTCCAGCGGGCATGATCCTTTCTGGCTTCTTTGTTTACTTGGCGTTTACAGACTGTTTACCTCGGTCACGTGATGCGAGCTCAGCCGGCGCGGCGGCGGGCGTGTGTGTGGGGTTTGTGGGGTGGGCCCAAGGCAGGCGCAGCCGGCGCCGCACCACCGGGGGGCACCGGGCGCCCCAAATGAACGACGTGGAGCCCCGTGTTCTTGTCACACCTGCCGAGAGTATTTGAGTGATGCGAGGGGGTTCGTCTCCACACTAAGTCTCTGGGTGCAGGATGTTGTACTATGCTAGTATTGCAACCACATCGTAGCGACCCATACCGACCGACTCGGCGGCGACCCCGCGGCCGTTCGCTTCCAGCACCAGCTGCGTATGTGCTCTGCTGCACATCATCCGAACGTCATATCCCATCAGTTTCCCGCGCGGCCGCCCATGTCACTGACCCTCCATGTCTCTGACGCGTTCCCCTCCCACGACAGAAGAAGTTTGGTCGCCCCGGCGCAACTACCAAACACCCCGCTGCCTGCACCCGCCCCGCGCCCCGTCCTGTCCCACCCGTGTTGCCCCCCCCCTTCCCCACCCCCTCCTATTTGTACGGAATGCGATTTATCACACATTTCCCGGCGCGTGTGCGCTTGTGCTGCGCTTGTGCTGCCCGCGGGGCGGCGCGGCTGGCGCAGCAGCAGCAGCAGCAGGGCCCTCAAAGGCAGCGGGCGTTAAAAATAATCCAGCAGCACAGCGCCGTAGCAGCAGCAGCAGCCGCCGCGGGGCGCACCGGCCGCCCCCCGCCGGCCCCCCAGCCAGCGCTGTGCGATTTTCTGCGACCTAGCGACACAAAAGTAAAGCACACTAAGATGACCGTTAGTATTCGCCGCGGGAAGAAACCTATACTATAGTCGAGAGCCTGCAGGCTCCGATCCACTCGCCACCCCAGCCACCTGATGTGCGTCCAGACGGAGTAAAGCACTCATATATTATCCCTCCACAGCCTCTGGCCCCGGCCCTCCCTGTAGCATCTCTGGAAGTGGAAGACCCACCCGCACTCACTTTGGCATTCTGACCGGGTATACTACCCGTGCGGCTATGGGCAGAGCCAGAGCCTCTACTTCGGGTAGCCCTCGGCGCCGTCACGTGTCTCTCGGCTGCTTTGCGTATGCGCTAAAGGGGGGCGGGGGGGCTTTATTCTTGTGCGTGGGTGTGCAGGACGTGTCACGACCTGCTCGGCCCCGCCCCGCCCCGCCACGCCGCGCCAAGTCGTCCGCGACATCAGATCTGCAAGTCTCATCGCTCCGCTCCCCGCGCTGCGCCGCCGAGCTGTCGCGCCGAGCTGTGCTGCCCGTCATAACTACTGCAGGGGCTTCTCCTCCTCCCTCCGAGCCGTTTCCGGACCCCCTCTCCCTGCCTCCTTCCCTCTGTCGGGTGGCACTTCCCTTCCGGTGGTGGCCGTGCAGCAGCAGCGACGTTGTGCGAAAGGGCTTCGCTGCTCGCCCCCGCCCTGCCCTCCCGTCGGCCTCCCCTGCGGCTGACACTGGAGCCGGGCTGGACACGGCGCGGACGCACGGGGGGCACACGCATGGGCACACGCCCGGGAGGGGACTGAACAACACTGAATCCGAGAACCGCAGTGACTCAAAACTGTCGGCGCGAGAGGAAGTGTCACAGCAGCGCGGTTGGGAAGAGAGACGGGAGATGCTCGAGATACTGACGGCGGCGGCGGCGGAGTTGTTTCAGAACACCGGCTGTTTGAATACGAAGCGAAACGGAGAAGTGTGTGTTTTGCGTCGGCACGACGGTGGTGGTGCGGTACGGTACAGTCAGGCCCCAAAACCTCATGGCGACTCTCCTGCTGCTCCGCTGTTGCAGGACGACCCAGCGTGCTGCCCGCCCCCGCCGCCTGCAGGCTGGCCGGGGTGCGCCGCCGGGGCCGCGCCGCGCCCAGGACGCTGAACAACGGTGGTGGTGGCGGCGCCCCGCCGGCGTCCATCCCCGTCCCGCCTCCGCGGGTCCCCACGCCGACGACGGACTGCAGGTAGGTGTGGGGCTCTATGTCAAGTGAAGCAGCCGATTTTACGTACGCACGCCATATGGCAGTTGAGCGGGTAAGTGGGGAGGTGGTAGTTCGACCCCCTCTCCTTTGCTCTGGACAGCCTTTGGACAGTCTATGGACTTCCCTCGCAGGGGCATGCCCTTCGACGACGCGTACTTCTGCAGCAGCTCGGAGGGCGCGCCCCCCTTTGCCTCGCAGTGTAACTAACTACTCTCCCTTCCCACACTGTCTGTCTTAGGGAACGTCGCCAGCCGGCGGCGCAGCTAAGCCCTGCGCTGGGCTGGGCAGTGCATCTCGCCCAAGTGTTTAGACTAGCCTCCTCCCCCCTCCCCCTCTCTCCTCAGCTGATATTGCGCTCAGACGTATATACAGCTCGGGAATGCGCATTTGTGGCGGCGGTGCTGCGTTTTGCCACGTCAAGAGCCGCCTGCCGGCCGTTGCGACTTCCTCTTGACGGCGTCCTCTTGACGGCGTCCTCTTGACGGCGTCCTCTTGACGGCGTCCTCTTGACGGCGTCCTCTTGACGGCGTCCCCGCGGGTGACAATGACGCCCTTGTCGACGGGCGGGTGCTGCGGCTCGGGGGGCGCGCGCGACGACGCTGCGCGGCCCGGGCGGGCGGCGGCGGTGCGTGCCGGCGCGGCAGGAAACACAAACAATTCCACAAAAAAACAGCCCGATCTCTGTTTGGCTCCACTGCAGCGCCGCGCTGCAAGCGTAGAGAGCCTGCCGCGCCAGTGTGTGTGTGGGGGGAGGGGAGGGGGGAGGGTCCACACACACGTTACCTGTCGGTTTAGTATTCGTACCGTACAGTAACAAACCAGTATTCGACTTCACAATCTATTTTTGAATTATTCCAAGAAGACTAGAGAAATTTCCAGAAAGTAAAGTGCCATCTGTGAAACTCATCCGCTTTCTGCGCTGCTGTCCCTTCGTCTACCGCGCACCGCGGCATGGAGTTGAGCTGCAGTCGAATCCTCCAGCCTGAGGTGTGGTGCGCATCTACCATCTCTCTTTCGTCGTTTCCCCTCCGGAACTGCTTTCAAATGCTCCCGCGCCGCCGCCGCGCCGTCGATACCCCGCGCGTGTCGAGTGGTGAGTTCTCGCCCACGCCGCTAGGTGGCGTGCCAGTGCACGTTTGGTGGCTCGTGCCGCCGTACCGCACAGCAGGCGTACGGCCCGGGTTGCCTACCAACGCTGCCCGCGGGCGCCCTCCTCCCTCCACGCCCAACCGGCCACCGGCTACCGGCTGCTGACAATCCGTTGCACGGTGAGCGGCACCGTATAACAAAAAAACAAACCCACAAAACACAAAATTAAACTCGGAAGACTTTTGTCGGGATAACTTGGCGAGGTTATCCAGATCCAGATAGTTATTAATGTGCCGCTGTAAATGCGTAGAGGAGAGAGGAATACTGGGTCTCGGGGAGAATACACGCGGCAGCTCGCCGTCCGCGCCTGCACGCCAGTGCATCGGCATCGGCAACCCTCCGAGCTGCTGCGTATTCTCCCGGACACCCGGCACTAATAAACTGCGGTTTTATTGTTTTCAAGACCATACTGTCCCTTCTGCGTTACCATTCGGCGGTCGTGGACAGCCCCCTACCCCCCG
>NW_026267163.1:1680176-1681514 GCF_000697945.3 Frankliniella occidentalis
GCGACCCCCGCGGCGCGACGAGCTAGGAGGGCGAGGCCCCGGCCAGGGCGCGCTGACAGCCCCAGCTGCTGCTGCTGCTGCACCCTGGCCGTCGCTGCAGCCACGGCCCAGAGCTGCCCTTCGGCCCCGCCGGGCCCCACCCCCGCGCGGTCCTCCCGGCTCGGCTTGCAGGCTGCGGACAGGGATCGCCACTCAGGATGCAAGGCAAGTGCCGCGCCGCCCGACCCGCCCACGCCCCGCCCTGATCCTGCTTTACGCCCGACCCGGAGGCTTTGCACCACCGAGGGGATCGACGCGCACCTAACCGAAAAAGCCGGCGGGGCCAGACGGGGGGCGTCGTCAATTACCCCTGCATAACTTTTGGGGCTCGCCGTCGGCGGTCACGTCCGCGAGCAGGAGGACCAGGACCGACGTCCGCAGCAGGTGGGGCGGGCGCTGCTGTGCCGCCGCCGCCGCCCTCCTCCTGGCAGGCGCGTGCTCTGCGGCAGCACGCCGCCGCCGTCGTCGTCGTGGAGCACATGCCGCATGCCTCGACAAGTAGTGCCTCCCCTGGGTGACACCGGGGTGACGCAGCAGCCTGTACCGCTGTGATTGCAGTGAAATGACTCTCAAGATTCTCTCCCTCCCTCCCTCCTCTCTCTACCCCTCCCGCCTCGCCCCTCTCCCCGTTTTTACAACCGACGTAAAGCCATTTGGAGCCCCTCTGGAGTTGTCGTGCACTCGGTCTAACCAACCGGCTGGTGCGGCGTGGCGGGGAGTGGCGGGGCGAGGCGGGGGCGGGGTCCTGCAGCAGACTGCGTGGCGCTGCGGCGGGCTCGTGCGTGGAGCGCCGCGACTCCCCCGCCAAGATGGCCATGGGACCCCAGGCCCTGTAGCGGCGCCAGCAGCCTTCATCTGTTTTTACCATTCCGACGGAGACTCTCCCTCCGCCGCCCCGCCTCCTACCGCCCGCCCGAGCTGATCGACAGTGCAGTTGTTGGCTCCGGGGAATGTAAATGACGAATTTCAAGGTAGATTTAATCCGAAGTGCCGAGTCGTCTTCGGAGCGCGCGCCCCAGTCGGTCTCCTCTCCTCTTTCTGCTCCTTTCCTCCTCGGACGCTGCTCTGAACGGAATTTCTCGGCGCGACTGCTGGGAGGATCGTAGCCTTGTGGAAGAGGGGGGAAGGGGTTGTGCGAATAACGAGAAGGAAGGGTTCTGGGGGCTGCTGCTGCTTCTTCTCCTCGCCCTCTCGTTGTCCTCCGCGGCAGGGGGGACCTGGGGCCTGGGACGTGCAGTGAGTGCGGGTGGGAGGCGTGTGGACGACTGCGGACATGACCTGGGTCCCGAGGGTCAGGAG
>NW_026267163.1:1681859-1683001 GCF_000697945.3 Frankliniella occidentalis
CGTCGCGTGGTCAGGAGCGGAGCGCAGGAGAGTCTGGTCGCTGGTTCGAATGGCAGCGACATCCAATTATATTATTTTTTTCGGTTTTTCCTTATGAGAGGAAGAACAGGACGGAGTTGGCTCTCTGTGCTGCTCAGAACTCCTCGGTGGCCGCGTGGTCAAGAGCGTAGCGCAGGAGAATGTAGTTGCTGGTTCGAATCCCAGCGACTTCCGATTTATTTATTTTTGTTATTTTTTAAGGGAAAGAGCAGCGCGAATAGTGAATCTCGGTGATCGCGACGAGGCGACCCCAGTTCAAAGTCCACTCCGAGTCCCGTGCCGCCCAGGCGGAGGCGGAGGAGCGCCAGCCGAGGCAGGGGTAGGCAACCCGTCGGTCATGGACGTCCGCAGTTGTCACACTCGGCCAGCCGGTCGGCCGGCCGCGTTCGAAGAGCACGCCCTTCCGCTCGCGATGTCCGCAGTTGTCACTCCTGACCCTCGGGACCCAGGTCATGTCCGCAGTCGTCCTAACGCCGGGTGGGACTGAGCCTGATTACCGACTGGTAAAAGTGCTCGACGGGGCGGGGCGGGGCGGGGCGGGGCGGGGCGCGAGTCGCGTTAATGGCCCGGGGTGCCTCTCGGTGCCCGCCGCGCCCCTTCCCCCCATATGCAGGCCAAATTCGCATTATCCCGACGACACACGAAATCTCCCGGTGACGCATAGCCACTTGAGGCGGCCGGGGCGCGGCGGGGCGTGGTGGGGCGCGGCTAGGTGCTCCGGGGGCCCCGCCCCGCCCCCGGGCCTGACTGGCAGAATGCCACAAACTTTCAGCCCTCCCGCCGCGCGCCGCGCCACGCCCAGCTGAGCGCGGGCTGCACGCGTTTGGAGGAGGAATGAAATATGTGGCGGGCCGGGAGGGGAAAGGGGAGGGCAGAGGGAGAGGGGAGAGAAGGGTGCTCCTGCAAAGTCGCGCGCGATACACCTTGACGCCGCATAAAGCAGTGCAGGCGCTTGCGGGTGTCGTGCCTGTAAGCCTTCATTTTAGGCGGGGGTGGGGGTCAGCGGCTCGCTCGCTCGCGGCAGAACGCCCCATCACCCTGGCGAGGCTGCGTCACGTGCGTTCCGCGTGACCTCCCCGACGCGGACGTCGCGGCCCAGCCCC
>NW_026267163.1:1683482-1688212 GCF_000697945.3 Frankliniella occidentalis
CCCCCCGGCTCTCTCGCACTTTGGCACTCAGCGTCGCTGCCGATGAGACGTATCGAGGGCGCGATCGTAGCGGCGGCTTTGGGCGCGGGGGTGGTGATGCAGACGGAGCCCGCAACGCGTAGCATTGCGTATAGCAAAGGGCTTTCGGGGCTCGGGGGCGGAGGGCGGGTGGACCAGGGAAAAGGCTCTTCTGAAATTCGTCCTGAAATGAGCGCGTGTTTTGGTGACGCGGGCTCTGTGCGGCGCGTCGCTAACTGCTGCGGGGTGGAGCGGCTGGATCGGCCTGCACTTACGCCTCCCCTCTCTCTGCGAGTTTGCAGCCGCGGCCATTCGTCTCCCCGCGTTATCTCCCTCTCTCTCTCTCTGCTGCCCTGATTTGCAACGTCCAACACCAACTTCGACATGCCCTCCCTCCCTCCCTCCCCTGCCGCCTCGAGCCCTTTCCCAGTCCCCTCCACCCGCCCTTCCACATCTTGGCGATCCGCCCCTCTCCGCCGTGCTTCTCGCCCTCCGGCAAGCAGCAGCAGCTCAACGGCAGCCTTTTAAGAAAGAATTGAAAAAGCACTTCCGAGTTGCAGCGGCGGGGCGGGGAGGGGATATCCGGTGTCGGAATGATCTCTCCATCACGGGGTGTCCAGGCCGGCTGTGTCCTTCCCCCGCGACACCCCGGGGCGGGGCGCGCGGTGTAGCGCATTCTCTCACATCGCTACCTTCCACTCGACTCACCACCCTCGTGTTTGTTCTTGTGCAGGTCGGCGCTGACCAGGGTGCCCGCCGAGGACAACGCAGAGGACCCCGCCGAGGACAACGCAGAGGACCCCGCCGCCGCTTCGCCTTTGGCTGTTCCTCGGCCAGCTCCGCGGGCTCCACGCCCCGCCCCCAGGACGGCCCCCGCCGCCCCCAGCTCCGCCCCCGGGTCGGACTTCAACTGGGGCCACCCCCGGATTCACGCCAGGGTGAGCAGCAGAGCAGTACCGGGCCAACCGGGCGATACCCGGGGAAGCGCGGCCTCGGCTCCCATATGTGTTTCGTGTTTATAAAAACTTTTTTGTCCCTCCAGTGTAAATACAGGGGCCGGTGCGGCGCCGGCCCACCTCGGCAGCGGCGGGATGCGAGAGAACGTGGCAGAGCCTCCCTGGGGACGGATTTGGGGCGGGGCGGGGTGGGGAAACCAGGACTCGGGGAGTGTCAACAGAGCTGTTTGAACAGAGCCGAGTGAGGACCGTGGTGAGGACTCTGTGGAAAGGGAGGAGCGCTCGAGCTGCGCGTCGCGAGTGACGCTGGAATAGTTAATTCATCGACAGCCTCTTTGCAGCCCCTCAGCCCACTCCCCCCTCCCCTTATTCCTCGCTCCCGCCACCTGGGACTGGTATTCTCGATGCGCGTCGGTCGGTCGTGGTTATGTCCGGTGCCGGCGCTGGCATTTTACTGTGTGAACCGGTCGGTTGTAGCGATTGCTTTTGATCTGTGCTAAAGTTTGGTCATTCAAATTTCGCCGCCTTTACGAGTGAACTATCCGACTCCTTCTACTGCCAGAACCTCGGTGAGGAATTTCTGAATGTGCCTTGTCGGTTAAACTAGAGAGGTTAGGTTTCTAGAGTAGTCAAGGTTCATTCATTTTTAGTAAGCAATCTCCTCATTATGGTGACATTATTTTGAATCAATATAAGTTTTTGTCTATTTTGAAGATCCCGCCCAGTCATGAGTTAATTTCCCTATCATGTCTTGTTGATCTGTTTAGCCTGTGTTGCTTTCAGCCTGGTGGATTATTGATCTGATTTTGGAATAAGTTTCATTCCGTCATTCTGTTGATGATATTCGTTGTAATTTCAGTTTGATTAGTTATTAGATTTTGGTCGAGGCTCTTTGAGACTCTGTTCATCCATTACATTATGAGATTAGTTTTAAGCTTTAACTCAAGATTTGTACTTGCATAACCACCTTTCTTAAGAGCATATTGATTAAACCCCTTTATTACTACTTGTGTTACAGCACTTCCTGTAGCTATACTGTGGTGGTACATCTCATACATTTGTATACCTCGTGCCCTTTTCATTCGTTCATTTTAAATCAGAGCCCTAGTACTCACTGCCATCAGGCTAAGGCGGCTGCCACAGTTGTCATTCTTTGACTTTAATTCAAGGACTGCGACTGAAATTTGATGGCTACATCTCAGTGTTGTACAGCCTTTCAGTGGCTCAGCGAAGCGCTCCCCCGGAAGAGTAGTATGTAGTACGTACCTCCCCGTCTTGGTGCACTGTGAGAAACGGGACCGAGACACCCGATAAGTATCCGTGTGCTTCTTGCCGTATTCGACCCCATCCATCCCTGGGGCCGCCACGCCCCGCCCCGCCCCGCCCCGCGCACGCCGCGCAGATGTAGTAATGGCTGTTCCGTGTTTCCGCCGCACATTTTCTGGAGACTTTGGCCCGCGGCGACGCGCAGTCCCTCACCGGGCGCCGGGCCGGGGGCAGCGACCCCCGCGCGGCCGGGATGTAGTATACCGCGGCGGTCATGACGGGGGACAGGTGGGCGGTCGGCGCCGCCGCCGGCCGGTCTACGCTGTGGTGTGTGGTGGACGCTCGCTGTTAGGCTACAGGGGTACTTCACTAAAAATAAAAAAAATAAATCAGTGTTCACTCTCTAAAACTTTTATTACAGTATCAGGGAAAATCAAAGAAAAATACATGTAAAATTCAGATTAAAACAAAACAAAAAAAAAACTATGTGTGCGCATGAATTTTTAGTGAAGTACCCCTTGGGCTACATGCAGGAATGTGACGCGGTTGCCTAACCAGCCGGAGCCTTTAATGGTCCGTGACGTTTTCATTCGCGCCCTCTCCGCGTGTCTCCTGACGGGAACACAACACACGCCGCCGTGGCGATGCAGCCACCACCACTCGTTTCCTCCACCCTCCCGGACTCTCTCGCCCCAACCCCCGCGGGGGCCCACGGTGGCGGCGGCGGCGCTGGAGCTGGCGGCGGCCGCCCCCTCGCTGATGGCTCTCGCCTTTCAGTTCGACGTGAGCTGTGAACGAGATGCCGCCCCTCTCCTCCGCCCCCGCCTACGCCTACGCCCTAGACCCCTCCCCCCCTCCCCCTCTCTAGACTCCCTGGTCTTTCGCTGGTCTTCCTCAGGGGCGGATCCAACATTTTGGCCGTTGGAGTTTATTTGCAGAGTTCCGGTCCAGCGTGGCCTTCGGTCTCCCCCTCGACAGTCGTCAGGATTTCTCTTCATTTTATTTGTGGTCTCGTTTGCTCGTTAGCCGTTGGCTAGTCTCGACGACCGCTCAAAGCAACTGTCATTCGCTTACTTTACGCTCTCCTAATTTTGCAGGTGCAGGAGTCGCAGCGTGGGGACAGGAGCGCCCCGCCCGAGGCCGTCAAGACCGACGGCGCTGCGGACGATGACGTCACCGCCGGTGACCGGAAGGAGACGGAGGTCGACGCCGAGGGCTCGAAGACCGCCGTCGACGAGCACCGGGGTTTCGCCGCCGCGTCCAGCTGGGTGCGCGGCCTGGAGGCAGCGCGCGCCCGTCGGACCGTGACGGCTCCGGAGCGGCCGGCGGGGAGACGCGACCCACCGCCGCCGCCGCCGCCGACTCAGCCGCGAACCGCGGGCCGCAGCCGGCGCAGACAGGCGCTGTCGCTGCCGCCGGCACCCACCGCGATACCGACCGCGATACCCGCCGCGGTACCCGCCGCGACGCGCGCCATGGACGCCGACGCCGGCCTCGGCTCGTTCCTCGGCGCGCCGCCGTCGCCCTACTCGTGGATGAGGCAGCCGTCGCTGTCGTGCCTGTCGGCGGCCTCGGACCCGGCGCCGCTGCTCGACGCGCTCGTCCGCGCCCGCCGCGCCCGCCCCGCGTCGACGCGCAGCGTGCTCAGCGACCACCACCTCCGCACCCGGACCGAGGCCGGCGGCACCAGGTTCACCCTCGCCGTCGGCGGGCTTCCCGGCTCCACCGCGCAGTCGTCCGCGGCCGCAGCCTTCTTCGCCAGGTGAGTCCACCAGTTCCGTCCGTCTGTCCTCTGGGAGGCCCTCTCTCTCTGGCCCGTCCGTCTTCTGCCCGTCGCCTGTTTCGTGCCGCAGGTCGCGTGCGCCCGGCGTGCCCCGCACCATAATGCGTGACGACACTTTGGCCAACTCGGGAAACAAAACTTTTTGGGCCCGGTGATTTTTCCCGTTCCGTCCGCTCTCCCCCGGCAGATCGAGGGGTTGGCTCGTCGCGGGGCCGAGGGGGTCGCGGGGGCGCTGCCTGTCTGATCTGTAGGGGCCGCCCGCGCCGCATCAGTCCAGCAGCGCCGGCCCGGGGGTCGCAGCGGGGCACAGGAGCATAGGCTGCGCTCTGTTGACCTCCCCCTCTCCGCCCGGGCGACACTTTTTTGTGTGTGCGGCACGGTGGAGGGAGAGAAGGTGACGGCACGAGGAGTCTGCTCGTAGGTCCAGAATCTCGACAGGTTGGGGGATTAACGCCCTAGTCGGGGCCAACTGTAGGGCCTGTTCACACTACCTTCAGTTGGGGCCGCCGTGCAGGTAGGTAGGTGGGAAGCCCAGACTCAGCTTGCGCGGGACGAGCTGGTACCTGACTACTCTCTCGCACACTCCGGCCGGGTGAGCCCGGGCGAGGGTCGGCGCCGCTCAAGCTAAGTCGGGGCGGCCCAGGTATCTGCATAGGCCGCCCCGACTGCAGGTACTCTGTACCGGCACGTTAGATAGCCCCGACTCG
>NW_026267163.1:1688262-1690815 GCF_000697945.3 Frankliniella occidentalis
CCCTCCCTCCCCTATCACCCCATCCAGCAGCCGAGCCGCCCTTTGGCGTCGGTGCGGTCGCCGCGGCGTTACAAGTACCTGGTAATAAATTGAAGGGGAGGCTGGCGCTCGGGGGCAGGAGGGGGTAGGGGTTGCTATGGGCGCGGACCGTCGCGGTCCTCGGGCGCCAGGCGCCAGCCCCCTCCAGAGGAGATGACTCAAACGTCGTCGTGCCGCAGTTCGGCGAACGCGCAGCCCCGCTCACACCACCAGGGGCCGTTAACTACTGGCCAGATGACTAAAATCCATAGTAAAGTGCCGCGCACGGCGCCAGACTGGCACCGCCGCTGCCGCCCCGCGATCTGACCGGGTAGAGTGAAGGGTGTGACGCGCGTGATTCAAAGAGAGAAGGAGCGAGCGACACAGCTAGAGAGTAAAAGAGGAAGCGCGATACAGTCGCCGAAAGAGGAGTCCTTGCTGCATGTAACAAGGCGTTTGGTGTCGTGTCGACGTGGGGAGAGAGAAGGGAGTGAGGCAGGCAGGCGGGCCGTCTGCTGCAGCGGCGGGGGCGTGGCGTGGCGTGGCGCTGCACAGTGCAACAGCAGCAACAACAACAGCTGCTGCAGCGACGCGGCGAATAACTTGCGGAACACGCACCGGAATAAATCATGGTCGGGCCGATGAGTTATGTGCGCGCGGCGCGGAGGACCTGGGCTGGGCCGGCGGGGACCGGCGAGGACCTCTAACCGCCCCGGACCTGCCCCGCCCGCGCACCCGGGCGCGCCAACAGCTCGAGCTTCCGGGCCGCGCGCCCTGTGCTTCTCCTGCTCTGCACCTGAGGTGACCGTGCAGTGTTTGCAGATAGCGGCGTGTGTGCGCTGCGCCCTGGCTTTGGCCCCGCAGTATCGTCGCCAAGCATCGTCCCCCCCCTCCGGCCCCCGGCCTGCTATGGCAGTGCGCTGCCGCAGTCATAGGTCACCCGCCTGCACCGCCCGCACTGCCACCGCCACACTGGGCTGGCTGCTCGCGGCGGCTGTGTGGAGGGGAGGCAGATGAGTCCGGAGCAGGCCGCCGCCGTCCGCTGTCGTGGATATGCAACCCGAGCGCACGGGCGCACCGCCCGGTGCACGGCTGCCTACCCTGCGCCCGCGGTCCGACTGCTCCGCTCACGGCCAGCCCAATAGCACACACACACACTGGAACAAATGCGTGAAACTGGTACATAGTAGTAATGTTCAACTCTGTGGTGCACACGCGCTTAGGTGTTGGAGTGGAAATTTGAATAATTAAAACTGTTCAACAAAGAAATAGAACACGTCAAAAGTGTCCAAAGCTTCATGGCCGGCGAAACCCTGAAGTTGAACACTCTTAAAGTGTTAACTGTTTTTCTGTTTAACACTTTAGTATTCAAATAGCAGTTAAACTCGTGAAAGTGTGCATCGTATTGTTGAGCACTTGCATGTGCATGCTTGTCGCACACTTCACTTATCGGTACACACAAACAACAAACACTCGTCCCTTCATAATTATTTGCAGTTCGCACACATGTGGCCGCTGCGTATTTCGGCTGGGCGCAGCAACGGTTGTGCCACCGGAAGGAGGTGCATCGTATATTATTATTATTATTAAACGGGCTGCTTATTATTATCATCATCATTATTTCGCCGCTGCTGGTCGCCGCGCGCCCGCCCGCCCGGAATGCGGTCCTTTATTACGCACGGTAGTTAGTATCGGAACGCGCCTGGCCGGTGCGTGCGCACACACTCGCACACACACACACACCTACACAAACAGGCACACACACATACAGGCACACATACATAGACACACACACACAGAGGAGGCGCGCAGATTATAATTTTGCTCCCGTGAGTCGGGCTCACTCTGGCTGCGTGTGCCTCTGTCCTATGATGCTTTGTGTCCGCTTGCTGCTGCTGCTGCCCCATCATGGCCTATGGCTCTTGGCAGAGAGGTTTGCAGGAAGGAGGGGGGAGGGGGGACTAATAAGCACAACGGGGCAAGTCGAGTCCCTTTCCCACACACAAGTACGCAGCCAGCCAGCGATGAGGAGGAGGCACACCGCGTGAGGTATAACTACTCGCTGTCCGTGTATAGGTCGACCGCTGCCTGCTCGTCCGTGGTTGAATAAGGCATAGTAATTAGGACAAACTATGTAGGTGGGCTACCTGCGGCCGCGCCGTCCCACTGGGACGTGCAGTGCCGTTTCTGTTGCCGTGTTTGTGCATGTTTTTGTCTTTATAATTTTTTTCCGATTTTTTTTTCGTAACGATTGACGTTAACCTGCCGATATGAATATGACGTGTGACCGTGTTCTCGAGTTTGCATGATATTCGCCTCCCCCCTTTTTTACGACGTTTAATTAATTTTTGACGGTGGTGACCGCGCGGGTGGCTTGGCGCGACGTGTCGCGGCCCCCCATATATATATCGGCCCGCGGGGACCTCGCGGGGGTGGCACGCTCTGGCGCGCCTCATTGCTCCCATCGAGGCCGTCCCGGCGGTGCGCGCGCGGGCAATACTCACATCAGCATCGGGTGCAGAGGCAGAGGCCGGG
>NW_026267163.1:1691734-1699142 GCF_000697945.3 Frankliniella occidentalis
CTTTTCATTACATTGTCACATTTTTCCACACGATGGATGGAATGCTCCCCCCTCTCTCTCCCTCTCTCTACCTCTTTCCTCTCTCTCCTCCCCCTGCTCCTCTCCATTCAGGCGTTGCGAGTGCGGACCCATTATGCCCCCGCATGCACACGCACGATGCGTCGGTGGGTGTGTGGGTGCTGCCCCCCCCCCCCCCCCTCTCTCTCTCTCTCTCTCCCTCCCTCCCTCTCCCTGTGTCGCGCATGTGTGTCTGCGTGGTCAAATAAAAGCAAGGGCCGCGAAATAATCGGGAATAAAAGACTTGTATATATGGTCAATATCTCCTCCATTGGCGCGGCGCGAATAAACAGTAGAACTGCAGGGCCACCTGCCGGGGGGAGCGAGCGAGCGAGCGAGAGAGAGAGAGAGAGAGAGAGAGAGAGAGAGAGAGAGAGAGAGAGACGGAGAGAGGGGAAAGGTGGGGGGAGGTGCGAGCTCGAGTGGTCTTCCCCCTTTCACTTTCGGGATCGATGCACCCGCGGTGGCGAGGGGCGGCGGGCGGTGGCGTCTCGCGTTACACGCCGTGTGGCTTGTAAGCTCATCGCCCTTACACGCCTCTAACACACGCACGAGAGAGAGAGAGAGAGAGAGAGAGAGAGAGAGAGAGAGAGAGAGAGAGACTGGCTTGGATAAGAAAATGGCAAGAGAAGGACAAAAACGAAGACGCGGCGTTGGGTATGTAGGGAGACAGATGAGATTCTTATCTTGTTGCGAATCGCACCAACCGCAGGAGAACAAAGCGATATCTAGCGCTCACCCTCTACTTCCCCACCCCACCAACACCCACGAACGGGCGATGCTGCGATGTTGATATTTCTCTGCATTGATGATGAGACTGCTGGTAATGATGCAGACATGTTCCATTATTCTTCTTTCGCACAATCTCGTGGCCTCAGACTGCGGATTCGCGCACTCGTCCTCGCACATCTTAACCAAAACACGTTATGGTCACTGGGGTATGGGATCGTCCAGAAAGTACGTTCGTTTTTCTCAGATTCATTAGGGAAACTATGGGAGCTCGGCGCCTGCGACATCCATGGTAGGCCACCCCGCAGAACACGCATGCAATGTAGGCGTGATGTTGCCTACCCACCCGGCGCCATGAGAGCTTGCACAGGCTGAAATTGGTGGGTTCGTAACGACGAATGGCGGACGTCTACTTTATGGACGACTCCTGCTATAACGAGAGTTGTCGACCGCTCCGCTCGTCCGCTCGTGGCCGGCGAGGGGCATATGTTACTGATGAAAAGTCAAAAGGGCGTAAGTCCACGTGGACTTTGCATTGGACTTACGCCCTTATTTCCACTGTTCACCATAGTGGTGTGACGTCTGCGGTCACACAAATCGCCGTCGGCGCCGCTCGCGGTTGGGGAAATATATAGCGTGTGATTTTGGAGAGGTTTTGATATTTGTTAATGAATGTGTCGTTGTGGCGCTGGGGGGCCTAAGCTGGGGGGCCTAATGCCGCGCGCGCATGCGAGCCCGCCGTAAACGTCGCGCGATGAGTTCCCCCTCGGGGGAAATAATCAAGTAATGGGCTGTAAGTTTATTTGGAGATAACTTTTTCCCCCTCTCTCCGCCCTCTCTCTCTCTCCACGACTATAGCTGTCAAGCTATGCCATGGTTTTCTCTGTCTCTCCATCATGGTTTTGGTGCTCCTAATGTCCCCTTATTTCTCCATTGGATGTCTTGCTGCTATTTTGTCGGCGACACCAATTGTGTGACTCGACCATGTGCCAAATGAGAATGCATGAGTCTGTTATAGACATGCGCTCGCAATTCACGAAAAAATCTATCGATCATGATGCAGTTGTTTCAACTTGTAGTTTTTACGTAGCTTTAGTGGGGTTCTCTTCAAAAGATATGTTGTCTTTCTTTTGGTTGTTCTCTTTGGTAGGGCTTTTTGTTAGTTTTTGTGGTGAGCGGTGTAGGGAGCTGCCTTGCACTGGTACTACTCCCACCTTGCGCTCCGAGAAGTTCCCACATCATCTCAGGACGAGCCGAGGGGGGGAATCTTTTCGGCTCATTTAATTGCGGCGTAATGTTTGGCATTACAATGAAAGGCGGTGCGCGCGCTTATCTAAATGCAAATTATCCGTATTAATTACTCTTCGTGTGTGTGTGTGTGTGTGTGTGTGTGTGTGTGTGTGTGTGTATGCGGTGGTGGGAGAGCGGGCGAGAGAGAGAGAGGGGGGGGGGGTGCTGGCTGCAACTGCAGGTGAAGACATGTGCATGTGACGGTATCGGTTACGGCAGGCCCCTCAAACTCACAGCGCCGCCGAGCCACAGGCGAGGTATGCAACACTCCTTACGCTCTTTTGAGCGGTTGTGTGCAACTCGGATCCAATGCTCCGTCTCGGTCACTTTGGCGCGAAATCCATCAACTGCTTGAATGAAAGTCAGCTGCCTGCGGCCACCCGCCGACGCTCGAATGAGTAGTGCGAAGCGTCTCACTCGCACCCACTGGTGCAGCGAGAAATCAAAACAGTTAGAGCGAGAGTCGAACCCACGACCGCCTGGTCTGCCGGCACCGGCGCACCGACGCCTCAGCCCACTGAGCTACCGCTGCGCTGAGGAGGGCCGGCGACCGCCGGCGAACCGGTGCGGCGCGTTCTGAGGTCTCTCTCGCTCTCTCACACACGGACTAGTCGGACTATTGGCGATAGTAAGAAGGGGGGATATAACCATATTAATTACTGTAACAGGAAAATGTTTGCCCTCCTACCCCCTGTCCGCAACAAAACCCTCATCAGGAAACTCGCGTTGATATGTCCGTGTAAATTTCGGTAAATATGGCAAAAGAGTGCCCGTCCCCCTTTCTTTCCCGCCGGTTCGGACACGTCTCATACGAAAGCTTTTTGAATACCCATCATCCCCCCCCCCTCCCAGAAATAATTGAACAGCGGTGCAGCGTGTCGCCTCGTTTATCGTTCGAAACAAACCGCTCCAATTTAATAGCCTGTACATTTGAAAGAGCCGCGTTGAGTTCGGTTTCACGCTCGTGGGCTATCGGAGCCAGCCGACAAGACCATAGGTTGAGCGGAGCCAGTGGTTCTGTGTCTGGCGCAGCCGCCAATGCAGTCCCATGGTGGCTCGCCGAGAGCCGCGCGCCCGGGCGGGCGAGCCACGGGTGGCTCGAGAGCCGCGCGTTTGAGGGGCCTGGGTTACGGTATGCGTGGTTGGACCCTTACAAGTTCGCCTAAATGCCTCGAGAAAAATATCCTAAGCACTGTAAATGTTCAATGTTTTCTTGCAATTATCAATTTAGCCACATGATGTTGTAAATCTACGATTAATATCATACATTTTTATGACAGCCCACACTGAGAAATTTATTTTGGTTGTACCATATGGCTGCTTCGCTGCGGCTATACTTCGACCCGACCGCCCGACCGCTTTTCCGCGGGTAGACTGTACCGCAAACGCACGCTTGCAGGCGGGTCGCCTACTCGCCGGGCTGTAAAGGCTCCATGGTCAAAGATATACCAGTTGGCTGATTCACGCCGCGCATTTCTGTAGTTATGCTGTACCGCATGCACAGGTGCGGGCGGGTTGCCTACTCGCTCGGCTCGTAAGGCGCCGTGGAAAGGGGCGATAGGCAAGCCCGCCCGCACGCGTGCATGCGGTACAGTATACTACAGAAGTGCGCGGCGTGAATCAGCCACCTGGTAGATGATACCTAAAGTTGCCTTTCAAACTTCGTGAATAAGCGCGGATTATTTCACCGGAGTCGAGATGATTGTCTGTGGGGGTCTTTACAGTATACCCATCTTATCGCATACTGACCAATCAATCGCCACAGAATCGAGCAAAATGTAGCGGAGCTCCCTGCCACTGCCACGGCCCCGTTATTTCCAGGCCAGGGTGTTGATGGAGTGCGCGGGGCTGCGAAGGCTTTCTTTTGTTCGTGACGGCCGCCGTGCCCGACGCACTCCACTAGCCTTACCTGTGGCCCCGCCTCGCCCTGCCACGCTGGCAGACGGATCCGCGCGCTCGCCGCAGCGGCCGCTATGGGACCCGGGGCCGATCCGTCACAATTTAGCCTCTGCTTTCAGTCCGGGCTGGGGGGCGGCAGCGCAAGCAGGGCAAGGCGCGGGGGCGGTCAGTGGCGGCCGTGGCACCCCCCTCCGCCAACGAATACGAGGACCCCGCCCGAACGCAGGGCTCTCACTTCACGCTGCCATTTACTCCTCTCTGTCGCCCGCGAGAGGGAGAGAGTGAGTGAGAAGCAGACTCCTGTATGAATAAATTTGAATAAACCATTCGACTCATTGACACGGAAAAAATAAAAAGGAGAGGCCGCAGATACAAAGCGCTGTCTGCCCCGCGACATTGACGCGAATCGCAAAGGGGTGCGTATTTCGCGGGGCGCGAGGCGAAACCTCGTGGCGGGAACTGATGAAAACAACAAGTTAGACTGTTAACGCGCGAGGCGGGGCTGGGCGGGGCGGCTGAGAGCGCGTAATAGCCCGAGAGCAAGTTGAGGCAGTCGAGCGCGGCGCCGAGCAAGCGGAGCGGCGCGACGCCGGCAAGTTCACTTACTCTTTCCACCCGACACAGTTTGTTGCCGCTCCCGCAAGGCACACTATCCGTGCGGAGCAACA
Organism: Frankliniella occidentalis; assembly: GCF_000697945.3. Classification (NCBI taxonomy): domain Eukaryota; kingdom Metazoa; phylum Arthropoda; class Insecta; order Thysanoptera; family Thripidae; genus Frankliniella; species Frankliniella occidentalis. The sequence goes on from NW_026267163.1 coordinate 1,696,378, forward strand.
GCGGTGGCAGACGAGATAGTGTGTGATCAGGGCGATGCTGCGCGGCTCCGCGGCTGCGGCGGGGGCAGGGGGGCATTGGAGCAGCAGCACCACGATGTGTACAAACACGACCTGCAGGAGGAGGAGCAGAGCAGTCCCGTGGAGCAGTCGTGTGGTCTCAAAAAGTGGGTCAGGAAAAAAAATAAATAAAAGAGAAAATGATATTTGTGTGCCCTGCGCCGCCCTCATGCAGCACCATAGCCATGCCCTGCCGCCGCGCGGGCCGCCCCCACCCCCGCGGTGGTGGTGGTAGTGGTGGTGAGGTGGCGAGTCGAATGACCCATTAAAGGAATAAAATAGACCGCTGGGCGCGTGGCGGCGCGTGGCGCGGCGTTGCTGGCATGCACTTAGCGTCACTTTCATGCGCGTTGTCACCGACCCCGCCCCATAATCCCCTCCCTCTCACACACCCTTCGTCCTGCGATATGCGTTGCCATGCCATGCCCGCCCGGTCCAGCAGCGCGTGGGCGCAGCGGTCGTCGTGTGTTTCATTTTTACGGCGTTATACTAATAGCCCATATTAATAATTCTTTCGGAAATAAATTCCTTTATTATTAGTATTCCCTTCTGTAACGCTGTTGTAAATGTGACGACAGTCGCCCGCTCTCTGGAAGGTCAAGTGTCGTACAGTATCACTCTTATAAGTGCAGTACCATGGTGTCCTACAGTTAAAAGTGTAGGACCAAGGTGAACTGCAGTTAAAAGTGTAGGGCCTGTCTTAGTGTTAAAAGTGCAGTACACAATGTGTACTACAGTTCATAACTGTAAAACAAGGGGTGTCCGACACTTGGGCTAGTCGGCACCTTGAGGTGTCGGACACTATGTCCTATACCTACACTAAAAACTTTAGCACATGTGTCCTACAGTTTTAACTTCAGTACACCCAGTCGTTTCTTGTTTCAAGCAAATTTTACCTTTTTTCAAGTCACGCTGACACAAGATCAAATTTACTCTTGAAACAAGCTGATATTTTCACTGTAAAAAATAGGTATCGGAAAAAACCCATAAATGTGTATGAATAAGAGAAAAATTTTATTCCAAAGACAAAATTGGCATCTTGTGTCACGTGAATCAAGAAACTATTTTTCTGGGTACACCTTGGTCCTCCTACACTTATAACTGTAGGACACCAGGGGGTACTGCACTAAGAAGTGTGATACTGTACGACACTTGAGTTTCCAGATGCACCCTCCTCGCCCGACTTCTGGTGGTGTTTAGGAACGGTCTGCCCCGGTAAACCGATTCGTGTGCGTGGCCGGAGTGGCGAGAGGCGCCCGGCCCGGCCTGATAGTAATGAGGTAAGCTCTTGTCGCCCGCGCACGCACGGCGCAGCCCACCGCGGGGGAAACAAGTGGGGGAATGCGCTTTGTGGTGCGTTTATCATCACGAGTACTGTCCAAAAATATCCTTACAACTATTTTGGTAGTTTTGATTTGCAAAATATGATTGTAAACTTGCGAGTTCCCATTCTTGCTCGTTGACAATTTCCAAGTCGATCGGCAGTGCTTTTACTTTTACTATTTCGAATTGCAATTACACACCAAGCACATTTTTGCCGCAAAACCCCCAACTACTTTTTACAGTGGTAGGTGCAGCGCACAGGCCGTTTGAAATGTTTGAAAAATAAATATTTGTGCAGTAAATCTATGGTGGAAATTTTAAATTTATTGTTTTTAGCTTTCGCCCCACTCTCGGCGCCATACCCCCTTTCGGTATCATGAGAATGTTTGTCGCGTCTCGTGTGTGGTTTTCGGGGGACGGAAGAAGGCTGCAAGGTAATCTATGGGTGCCGTGATGTGCGGCGCAGTGCCCTTAACCGCGCTATGGCGGAGGAGACCGTATGTATTTTGTGGGCTCCTTCCCCCCGGCGCTTCGTATGACTGTGTGTGTGTGTGTGTGTGTGTGTGTGTGTGTGTGTGTGTGTGTGTGTGTGTGTGTGTGTCTGAGTGCGAGTGCGACTGTCCCCAGGGTCGTTATTTAACGGCACGAGACAGGTGACTGCAGCGCGCACGGCATCGGGCTGCGAGAACTGCGGCGCAAGCAGTACTACTACTCCGCAAAAGTAATTTATAATTGGCAAAAGGGAGCGGTATGCTAATTGTTTCATTAAAAGAAACTCGGTATTATAAAGAAAAACCCCTTCCTTGAAACAGGCGCAGCGGGAAGCAAATGAAGTTGTTGTTTCGCTGCGGTGGTGGAGCTGGTGCTGCAGCAGTTCAGAAGTAGGCGCCAGTCCACTGTAAAAAGAAAATAATTGTGATGAAAATGCGGCTAAATATTTTTACCGCTTAAGACGAAAATCATCTTAATGGGGTGGTCATGTCAAAATATTTGACCGCGTAATATTCTAATTTTTGTCACGTTTTAAAGGGTTCTTTTTTACTGTGTTGAGCGAGCGGCTCGCGGCCTGGCGCTATTCGGAAACACAACACGTTTTCCGTGTAAGCGGCGTGAATCGGCATGTAGTGGTGGAGCCGGAGCCGGGTGGGACGCGTCGAACCGGAAACGGCGCGCGGCGACGGGGCGGCGGCGCGAGGCCGAGCCGAGCTGTGTGTATCGGGCCGGCGGCGGACGGCAGGTGGACGAGCGCTCCGGTGTAGGCGGCCGTTTGTACCTTTTAGAACGCCAGTGTTTGTTCCCACAGTCTGTGCCCGAGCAGTTTATGACCCGGCACACAGTGGGACAGAAAACCGAAAAGTGGGAAAAAATTATTTTTCAACGGTTCT
>NW_026267163.1:1699804-1700366 GCF_000697945.3 Frankliniella occidentalis
ATGTGCCGACGGTATATTTGGTTTCCTTGTGAAAAAACGAATCAGAAACATCCATAAAAACTACCGGATTCTATAATAACGGCGGAGAAAACGGCAAAAACGCCGTTTTTTTTGCTACAAAAAGTACTTTATCGAGATTTGCAAAAATTCCACTTTAGGTAAAAATGTGACGATGGTATATTCGGATTCCTTGTCAAAAAACGAATCGAAATCATCCATAAAAAGTACCGGATTCTATACTAACGGCGGAGAAATCAGGCAAAAACGTCGTTTTTTGGGTATTATTTACGTTTTTGCTAAGACGTTTTTGGCCGTTTTCTCCGCCGTTAGTATAGAATCCGGTACTTTTTATAGATGATTTCGATTCGTTTTTTCACAAGGAATCCGAAAATACCGGCGCCACATTTGTACCTAAAGTGGAATTTTTGCAAATCTCGATAAAGTACGTTTTTTTAGCAAAAAACGGCGTTTTTGGCCGTTTTCTCCGCCGTTATTATAGAATCCGGTAGTTTTTATGGATGTTTCTGATTCGTTTTTTCACAAGGAAACCAAATATACCGTC
>NW_026267163.1:1700833-1708409 GCF_000697945.3 Frankliniella occidentalis
CTTTTCGGTTTTCTGTCCCACTGTGCGGCAGACGTATCGCTGTGCATAAGGAGAGAGAGAGAGAGAGAGAGAGAGAGAGAGAGAGAGAGAGAGAGAGAGAGAGAGCGAGCGAGCGAGCGAGAGAGCAGCGACTCGCCTGCTCGTCTTTGTTATTATGATTATTTCTTATACTTTCGGAGAGCTTTATATACGCCGCGCACCGGCTGCGGCTCAACAGGTTGAGTCAACTTTTAACGAGGTGATTGCGGGATGATGAGGGTCATACGCACTCCGAGCTCTCTCGGTAACGAACGCTGAAGTTCAGCTCCGATCTTTTTACACAACAAGCAGTAAGTACACTGCAGTACGTTAAATCGTTTTTTTTTTGTATGTTTTTTAGTTACGTATTTGTCCGAGGCGGTCCGAGGAAATGTTTCTCTCAGGTGAGAGATTTAAATTTTCCAAAAGGAGCAGTTTTCCGGAAAAAAAATCGAAAACATTTCCGTGAAAATTTGATTCTCAATTTTCGTTGTTTCACCCAGTTTTTTTGTTTTTCCCGCAACTTTTCCTTGTTTTTCCGGCTTTTGAATCTCTATCTCAGATTGTGTGATTTTAATTTTTCCAAGCGCGGCGGTTGCGCTTGTCCGTTCAAAATACTGCGGCAATAAGCTTGCGTATATGTGAAAGTAGCAGAGAGGGAGCGCTGCGTGCGAGCTGCGCGTCTGCCGTGCGGTATCACTCACGTGTTTACGAGGAGCCGCACCTGTTCCCGCGGACACGTCTGCATACAGTGAAGGAAGTGATGTGCCGGGGGCGTGCCTCTGCCCCGCGGGGGCGGCGCGGGGGCGGCGCGGGGGCGGAGGTACGCGCTGCTGCAGCAGCTGTTTGTTTGCAGAAGCAACCCCCGTCCCCCGCCGCCGCTGCCTGCTGGCGTGGCGCGTATACAAGTTATTTATGTTTCGGGGATATTTTTTTTTCCCGAGCCTTTTGTTTTCGCAATTTGTTGTGAGGGTAGTGTAATAAAGATAGAGGCCGTTCGAGCCCACTCCACCCACGACCCACCACCGCGCCTACCCCTTTTCCCTCCTCCTCCATTTCCACTACGCGCGAGCGTGGCTCCTCCCGAAAAATAAAAGTGTGTGTGTGTGTGTGTGTGTGTGTGCGTGTGCGCGCGCGCGCGTGTGAAGGGGTAGAGGGCCCAGATGCCCCCCGTAGATCTGTCCAACAAGCGGCGCACTCCAATCGTTTCACTTTGTCCCATTTCCCTTCTTGCAACGCGCGGGTCTCGCGGGTCCGCATCTCGATGCAGAGGGAGATGTCCGCACGGAAAAAAAGAATTTGCTCTCACAACTAATGATTTAGTTAACATGGACATAACAAACAATTTCAGTTGCAGGAGCAAAGAATTTGCTCTGGGAACCAAAATTCTGCTGTCACAACTAACGCGTCGCTATGGTAACAAATGCGTTTGTTGTAAGAAAACATCCTGGGGGCGGCTCAGCACCTCTAAGCACATTACCTCTAAAGATTTTTACCTCTAAGCAAATTACCTCTAAGGATATTTACCTCTAAAGCAAAGTACCTCTAATGGATTTTACCTCTAAACAAAGTACCTCTAATGAATTTTACCTCAGAAAGCTTATTTTACATGGAAATAAGATACATGTTACAGTGGTAATAACAACAGTATACCGTGGCTGATTCACGCCGCGCACTTTCATAGTTATACTGTACCGCATGCACGGGCGCGAGCGGGTTTGCCTATGCTCGCTGCCCATGGCTCCTTATGGCCCCGTGCGAGTGGGCAACCCGCACGCACGCATACATGCGGTACAGTATAACTACGACAGTGCGCGGCGTGAATCAGCCACCTGGTATAGTGACTTAAGTCACAACATCCGGCCATTCCGAAAAAAACGCTACCACTGAGGGGATCCCCTCGAGGAGAAGCAGTCGCCAGCTAAGAGTTTCACTGTACAAAAGTAAAAGAACTCTCTCCCATTCCCAATACCTTCCTCGCTTCTGCTCATATGAGGGCCCCTCGCTTGTGGCCCCTTACGGCCAGCGGGAGTAGGCAAACATGGAGGCGCTTATGGGGGTAGGCGTACTACGTATACCTTTATTACGAAATGTAAACATATGGTGGCTATGCCGTTAGGCATCAAACGTGTCCCCGTCTCCGCGGGGTCGACTTAATTTTTTCCCTCTGTCTATGTTTGAGGGGAAAGGGGGGGGGGGCGTCTTTTTTTTAACAAGGGGGTTTTCACTCGGAATTTTCATGTACAGAGTATTACATATTACGTGTATTACGTGGTATGACGCTGGCATTACACAAGCTTTGCAACTAAAATTCTGCTATTTTCGGGCATATTTTTTTATTTTCGGTATCACATTACGCGTAATATTTAGTTTAGGTGTGCAGTGTATTACGAAAGTGAAAACTCGTCGGGTTTTTTAACTGCAATACCGTCCGCCACGGGCCTGTCTGCTCAAACATACGTGTACTTAGACATTTTAGAGGTACTTTACCTCTAAAATGTCTTATATTCTCGTTTGGTTGGGCTTGGCCAGGCTCGATTGGAAGTGTGTCACACGAGCTGAATTTCAAAGTGTGTTTGACACATGTCTCACATATATATCTCACGGTCACAGAGAGGCGCGTAGGTGTCGTACGGAGAGCGAAGCGAGAAAACGCAAATGTAGCGTACGACAATGCACCAGGTGGCTCTTGCAGTCATACATTACCGCACGTTTGGTTTGCCTACCCCAGGGGGGCCGAAGCGCCTTACGGGCAGTGCAGGTAGGCAACCCGCTCGCACGCCTGCGTGTGGTACAGCATAACCAAGACGACTGGCGGGTTTGCCTACCCCAGGGCGCCGTAGCGCCTAACTGGCAGTGCAGGTAGGCAAACCGCATGCTCGCCTGCACCTGCGTGCGGTACGGCCAGGATTCGTCCGAAGTAACGAAAGGCTCTCGGGGGCCTAGTGGAGACAATCGAGTGCGAGCATTCAGGGGAAGCTCCCTTCTCTGCCACTGACTGTGGCACCTCTATCATTTTGCTCGAAGGCCCATTGATTAAGCCCCCTCTCAAGCTGAGACTCTACTCGAGCAACGTGCACTCGACGCGAATGGAAGAGGTGCGCAGTCCATGGCTTTCGGTGAACCGCGCTTACTGGCTCGCTACGTGAGTTTAGAACGCCTGCCCCACCAGTATCCTCCATGCGTTCGTTCGAAAGCGCATGAGAAAGATATCCACTTAGCGCGACTTTCGACTACCCCAGTACCGCAATTAAGTCTACACTGTGAAGAATATCGTCGTAAATTTACAAAATTTAAGTTGTAAATTTACGACAGCACATTTTTTTACTCGCCAATGGATTTGAAGTCGATGCATACTGCATGTATTTTTACGATTACAAATTGTTATTTTACAACTTGCGTCAAGGAAAATTTTCCTGTAAACCTACCTACTTTTTTCACAGTGTAGCCTATATGTCGAAGATTTTTAGAGGTGAAGTACCTCTAAAAAACATTAAATAATGGTGTCACCACGAACTGGGGGAACGAGAACGCGAGCAGGAGTGCTTTAGACAAATGTGTCAGCAGAGGCAATAACAATGACCATGAGGCTGCTCTGTATTTGCGTTGTAGATTTAGATTGTGGGCCACTGAGCACAAATTCTTAGGTTGCGGGCACAAACTAACTGTTCTTGACGAGTTGTGTCATGATGTCACTAAAGCAGTGCAGTCTAAATCTACAACACTGAGAGTGGTCTTTGTGTCGAGAGAGCACAGGTCAGCATGTGATGCGGTCCGGCTGCCCTCCTCCCAGGCATCCTCTCCAGAGCCATGCATCGAGGCAGCCACGGTTCCCTAAGGTAGGCAAACAGGCCAGTCGTCGTAGTGATGCTGCACGGCACGCAGGCGTGCGAGCAGGTTGCCTACCCGCAAGACCCGTAAGGTAATTTAATTTAGAGGTACTTCACCTCTAAAAATCCTCGATATATAGACTTGCAGTACTGGGATAGTCACAAGTCGCGCTAAGTGGATATCTAGGCGTATCTAGGCAACCCGCTCGCACGCCTCCATGCCGTGCAGCATCACTACAACGACTGGCCTGTTTGCCTACCCCAGGGAACCGTGGCGCCTTACGGGCACTGTTTCGCTACGGATGAAGGAATGTCTGTAATATGGATCAAATTGTCTGTAATACGGACAATTTTATCCATATTATGGATAATTTGTGATCCATAATATGTTAGCACAAAATTCTCCGTAAGCCTGTCCATAAGGAAATGAGAGGCATGTATATCGGACCAATGACTTCAACCACCACATACATGTCCCCGACGCGTTCGTATGGGCGACTTGTATGTCACATGTATGTCACATATGTTAAGGGTTTTACGGGTTACCAGTGTAACATGTATTTTATTTGCATGTAAAATACGCTTTCTGAGGAAAAATTCATTAGAGGTACTTTGCTTAGAGGTAAAATCCATTAGAGGTACATTGCTTTAGAGGTAAATATCTTTAGAGGTAATTTGCTTAGAGGTAAAAATCTTTAGAGGTAATGTGCTTAGAGGTGCTGAACTCAACTCAAAATCCTCGTTTAGTAACCAGAACAGTTGCATTTGTTACCATAGCCGACCATAGCGACGCGTTAGTTGTGGCAGCAGAATTTTGGTTCCCATAGCAATTTCTTTGTTCCTGCAACTAAAAATTATTTGTTATGTCTATGTTAACAAAATCGTTGGTTGTGGGAGCAAATTCTTTTTTTCCGTGCGGTTGCTGACCCGACTGAAACGGGGGTTGCGTTGTGGAAAGCACTTGTGAAGATGGCAATCCGTAGATTTTCGATATAATTTGAGCAGTGGTCGAGGCAGTGGTTATACCAGCGTAGCCAGCAATCACTTTTTCTTCCCGATTTATGAGACGGTACTCGTGGGAATCTGGAATTGTTTTATGCGTTCGTCCGCAGATACCCTTTTCTGTCCACTGTTAGTAGATTTCGTAATTTTACGATAAAATTCCTCACGAACAGTTCGTATTCTGCTTTTACAAACAATGTTCGTCAAATCCAAAAATACGAACTGTTCGTAGGCAATAAACAAATTGTTCGTAAATTTATAGACGCACATTTGTTGAAAGGAGTGCACAATGACATTGATAACTTACATATCTAGAAAGAATTACGAACATTTCGTCATTTAACAAGTATTCGTTTTCTAAGCGATAACGAAAAGTTCGTGTATAAAATTTAACAGTTGTTTGTTCGTTAATTTACGATAAAATCCTCTACAGTGGTCACGACTTTAAAGCAGCAGGTAATTAACGGTTTTTCGTAAAAGACGCAGAATCATTTTCCTTTGTTCAGGTTGATTGTGCACCGGGCGGGTTTGTCGTGCACTCGCCAAGAGAGTGACGGAACTGCGATCCCAGACGAACGTCGAGACGGACAGAGTGAATTGGCGCTGTAAAAGGTTCCTTGTTTGAAATGCCTCTCCGGAAGAGAGGAGAGGGGGGAGGGTGCCAGTATCAGGCAGGCTGCTGCTACACCCCGCCTTCAGCCTCGCAACACAGGGCGGTGGTGACTGACTTTACGAGGCTTTCGAGTGATTACAAGCAAGAGGCGGGAGAGAACGGATAAGGGGGAGAGGGGGGGTAGAAAAGGGGTGACACGAATAAAAACCTCACGCGCTGCTGCTGCTGCTGCTGCTGCTGCTGTTTGTAACGCGCCGCGCTCTTTTTGCATAAAATAATTTGGATGAGCGATAACGCACGCGCCATGTGTCGCCGTGCAACGCGCCCCTGTGTGTGTGTGTGTTGTGTTGCGCTGTTGCGCGCAGGTGATAGCCATCTTGAAATCTTTATTCCTCTCACTCAGCAGGAGAGCGCCGCGCCCCCGCCTTCGCCCACCTTCCCCCGGCGCGGTACCTCCGTGAAGTTGGCCCCACCCATTGCCGTACTAATTCTGCCGATAGTACCACGATTTAGTACGCAATTAGTATGTGCGAACCATACTAAAATTAGAATTAGTACGGAATATATACTTGCTTAAAAGTCAATCCGAAGTTGGGTGGGGTCAGGTTCACGCTGGCCCCACCAAAATTTGTACGGGCTGAGTGACTAGGCCTATCATTTAGTACGGAATTAGTATGTTCGATCTATGCCATTTTCAGAATTAGTACGGCCCTCCTTCAGGTACTTTTCGCAGGTGCAAAGTGGTGGGGCCAGCTTCACGCTGCCCCACCCAATCACCGGATCGGCTCAACGAGTACACCATTCTGACCGGCTGAATTAGTACGTTCCGAATATCCCATCCCCAGAATTAGTACGACCTTCTTAGGTACCCAAATTTAACGTCAAACAGCGCCGGACGCCTGCAAACGCCTGGGTAGGCAACCCGCATCACTCGCCCCACCCAATTTAGTACGGGCTCCGCAACTGGGCCTATCTTTTAGTACGGAATTAGTATGTTCGACCTATGCCATTTTTGGAATTAGTACGGCCCTCCTTCAGGTACTTTTCATGGAATCACATATATCAAGAATCAAATCCTCGATCGTTGGGTGTAACACTCCCAGATTTTGAAAACGCTTTGACCGATAATATTAATCTTTCGTACACTAACTTCGATTAGGGTACGGCGACGTTTTGTGTAATTTCAATTAATTTGCGCCGAGCCGTTCCTGGAGTTGCACGATAGAGGCCCACTTTCCGCATCTTACCGGTCAGAAAGAGAGAAATTTCCAAATTTCCCGTGACATGCATGATAACGTGCGAGACAAGTCACAAACATTTAATTTTTCTAAAAGCATGTATTTTTTTAAATATTCTACCACAGTTCAAACGGGGTCTGGTCGGTGACGGGGGTTGTACGGTACGAGTGTACTGGGGAGTGGGGGCTGACAGGTCAGATGCAGAAAATTTTCCCTCTATCGTGCGAGTCCAGGAACGGTTTGGCGCAAATAAATTGAAATTACGCAAAACGTCGCCGTACCCTAATCGAAGTTAGTGTACGAAAGATTAATATTATCGGTCAAAGAGTTTTCAAAATCTGGGAGTGTTACACCCAACGATCGAGGATTTGATTCTTGATATATGTGATTCCATGAAAAGTACCTGAAGGAGGGCCGTACTAATTCCAAAAATGGCATAGGTCGAACATACTAATTCCGTACTAAAAGATAGGCCCAGTTGCGGAGCCCGTACTAAATTGGGTGAGGCGAGTGATGCGGGTTGCCTACCCAGGCGTTTGCAGGCGTCCGGCGCTGTTTGACGTTAAATTTGGGTACCTAGAAGGTCGTACTAATTCTGAGGATGGGATATTCGAAACGTACTAATTCAGCCGGTCAGAATGGTGTACTCGTTGAGCCGATCCGGTGATTGGGTGGGGCAGCGTGAAGCTGGCCCCACCACTTTGCACCTGCGAAAAGTACCTGTAGGAGGGCCGTACTAATTCTGAAAATGGCATAGATCGAACATACTAATTCCGTACTAAATGATAGGCTTAGTCACACAGCCCGTACAAATTTTGGTGGGGCCAGCGTGAACCTGGCCCCACCCAACTTCGGATTGACTTTTAAGCAAGTAT
>NW_026267163.1:1708818-1714303 GCF_000697945.3 Frankliniella occidentalis
TCTCTCTCTCTGTCCTCTCGCACTGCGCTGTACGATTTTATGGAAACGTTTTCTCCTTCTTTTCCCTTTTTTCCTATACATGTATTTCTGTTTCGCGGTCCTCTTTATGGGCGCGGGGGTTTTATTACCGCGGTGTATTGGCGCCCCCAGCGAGGCGGGGTGGTGCGGTGGGTTGGGGCGCGGCGGGGTGCGGCGGGGCGGGGTGCGAAGCGGCCTCTTTTAATGTGCGGTAATGACGGCTGCATGTGCATCGCCGCCGGAATTCATGGCCTCGTGGGGAACTGGGGAAAAGAATGACCGCGGAACACCACCCCATCCCTCCCCGTTGCCTCCCCTCCCCCACTCCTTCCATTTGTCACCCCCCTTTGATGCTGCCACCGTCTGCTGTAAGTTTGTCGCGGACTTTTATTTAAACGAAACGCCCAACTACGATTAGGTAACACGTCCCCCACTTACTAAACCAAAAGCAAACAAAAGAACAACAGAGAGTGTAACGTCATTTTTCCTTTGAAGCCTAAGTTGTATGCGCGTGTAGTGTTACAGCCCGGCTCACGCCTTTTTTGCGTCGCAGTCATTTCCTCCAAATAGCTGACCCAGTTTGTTGGCCATGAGAGGTGGACGCGGAGTAGTGAGAGGAGAGAGCGGGGGAGGGGGGGGGGGGGGGAGATGGAGAGAGCCGGAAGTAATCCATGGAACGGCTCATTGCAATCGTGGAATTCGTGTAGTAGTTGGGGGGTAGTATCTCCATGGCCCGTGACGAGCGTACCCCCTCTTCCGGCATGAAAAATAAACGTGCGGGAGCTCATTTCATACTCCACTTGCCAGCGCGGGGCCCCGAGCGCGGAGGGGGGAGGGGGGCACTCTAGGGACAGGGAGGAAGACGACGGGGGGCGGGGAACGTCTCTGCGAGCTGTCTTGCCTGTTTGGGCGCTGCTGGGGAGTCACCTGCCGTCTTTTTCTCGTTCTCTGTGTCCCGCGTCTCAATTTGGACTCTGGATTGGATTTGGTCAATCTCATATCGCAATTATTTTTTTTGTGTGTGCCTCCACTGGCTGAACCTGGCTGGACTACTTTCCACGACTTTTCATCAGCGTGCCAATAGATATCAGGTGCCGCCGCGTCGAGTGGAGAGACACAGAGAGAGTGAGAGAGAGAGAGAGAGAGGGCTGGAGGGGGGGGGGGGTCTTTTTGCGGCGGTCTGGAAGGGGCGAGATGAAAAACAAGTGGATGGAATAGATTCCCGTGCTAAAGGAGGGGGGCGGGGTACTCCCTCCGCTCCTCTGCCTGATTGCCTTGTAAATAGGAGCCAGATAGTCTGCCAATTTAAATGCATCTGCCTGTCTTCGTCTCCTCGCTCCCTACTTCTTTTGCTGGAAAATAAGGGCGCGGCGCAAGGCACGATCACGCCAAGCTTGTTATCAACCCACAATTATTTTTTTTCGTTCCCCCGTTTTCTTTCGTTTACATGTTGTTGTTTTTTGTGATTTTTCTTTCTTATTTTGTTTATTCATTGCGCTCGTAGCAAAATTTTTCTCCCCCGGCATATCGAAGCCATCGGCAGCAGGAGAGGAGCGCTGGCTTTGTTACAGTATATATTTGGCGTTGCATGGAGCGGAGGTCCTGTTCTGGCCTCTCCGGCGCGAACGACGCGAGTCAGGCGTCAGACACTATGCGGCTGGACCCGGCGGCACCAGGAGCGGCGCAAACTCGCCGATAAACTTAGATTGTTGGGCTGACCGCAGCAGCAGGGCGCGGTGTTGTGCGGGGCGGGGCGTGGCGTGGCGGGGGCAGGGTGTGGCCAGGGGGCCGCAAGCACGCTGCCGTCAGCCGGCCGCAAAATACGGGAGAAAATTAGGGCGCAAGTGAGGCACACGCTGTTGTGACAAAGCAAACACGCACGCACCACACACACAGGCCTAGTTGTGGCTGCTGCTGCTGCTGCTTGGAATGGAGCCGGGTAGGAGGAGGGGAGGGGGGGGGGGGCTGCAGGGCGCCGTCCTCATGAAGGCGCAGTGGAGGGAGAAACAATCTCTTTAGGCTTCCCGTACCACCGCCGCCACCACCTTCCCCTCGTCCTCCTTGCCCCTTCCTCTCTTCCTCCTCCTTCTCCTCCTCCGCTGCTCTCTCTCTCTCGCGTTCATTCTGCCGCAGGGCATGTCGGGCAAGGCAAGGCACCCCCTGTGGAATGTAGGCGAAGGACGTGGCCCGCCACGCACCGCCACGCCACGCGGGTCAGATTGACGGGCTGGCTTTGGGGCGTGGCGGAGCGGGGGGCGAGTGAGGGGTGCGGGGGGCGGGGCGCTCAGTGATGCAGCGTGTATGATGAGGGGTGAGAGAGAGATGGGGAAGTCGGGAAGGGGGGGACGTATGTGACGAGAAGCTTGTGGTGGGATTTGGCCGTTGCGATGGGGGCGTGGCGTGGCGCGGCGTGGTGCTATGCTGTTGTCGCCGCCTGCGACCGCCTGACCCGGAGCAGAGCGCCAATGAGCAGTATGAGCGGATGTCGAAACAGTTTATTCTGACCAAAAAAAAAAAAATGTTCCCTCGAATATCACACCGACAGTATTTGTACACGACTTTTAAACACCCCGAAATCCAAGGTGAATTTCGCATTTACAGATCTAGCTGTTATATCGCCGAATTATTCCAGGATTTTAGGTCACAGTTCATTGCGACCGAAAAAATTATGCGCTCTTTGAATATCACTTTGACAGAATTTGCACTATTACACTCACCGAAAATCAAGGTGGAAGTCGAAATTTTGCCTAGATAGATCAAGCTGTCGTCGCCTAAATATTCCAGGACCATAGGAGGACACACAGAGGGAAACATGCACGAACGCGAACCTGACACATGAGGGAAAGAGAGAGAGAGAGAGCGAGACAGAGAGAGGGGAGGGGAGGTGGTATACTGTTGCTGCTGCTGCGGGTTCTCTGTCGGTTTTGATTTGTTTCCCTCCGATAGCGTTGCGCTCGCCAGGCAGGGCAGAGGACCATCTCAAATTGATTAGCCTGGCTAATTAGCTTCTAATTTAATGAACGCGAATGGCCTTTGGCCTGACAATGGGGCTTCTGTATCATATTTACTCTGCTGATTTATGTCGTGTCGCGGCGCCGGGGCGGTGAGGGGAGGAGAGAGAAGGAGGGGAGGGAGGAAGGGAAGGGGAGGGAGGAAGGGAGGGAGGCGGGGCAGTTGTGTTTCGGGCGCGGACGGGCGCCGCGCCGCGCCATACCCACCCAGCCCAGCGGAGAGTGTAGCATGATGAAAGCATGACAAATAGGGTCCTTAGGAGCCTCTGGCAGATTAGCGGGGCTTAGAGGAGAGAAGGAGGCGGCGGCGGCGGGCGCGTCCGTGATTCGTCATCCGCTGTCGTGGCCGGGCGGGGCAGGGTGGGGTGCAGGGGTGTGCAGGTGCGGCGGGAGGACCGAGGCGTTCTCTCACCCCCGGCCACTCTGAGTGCTCAGATCGGCCTAGGTGCTGCTGCTGCCGCCGCCGCTGCTGCTGCTGCTGCTGCTGCTGCTGCTGCTGCTGCTGCTGCTGCTGCTGCTGCTGGCTGCTGCTGCAGTGCCTCACGGTGGACTCTCGCCAGGCCTTTGCCCCCCTTGCTTTTTTTACCCCCGGCCCTCTGCTTCGCTCTCGATTTTCTTATTTTTTTCCGTCGCTGCGGCGCGCGCAGTCCTTGCCTCTTCTGCTGCTGCTGTTGGCCCTGCCTGCTGACGCAAAGCTTCTTTCCAGGCAAATCCCCTCCAGAGCATTTGGAGAAACAGATTCCGGAGCGCGGGGCGGGCGGCGGGGCTGGGCGCGGGGTGGGGCTGTAGCAGCGCACGTCCGCACCCGGCCGGCTGTGTCACACTGCTCCGCTCGGTCCGTGCCGCGCGCCTGTCTGTGGAATATGATGGCTTCCTCCGCGACTTTATTGTAGCGCGCCGGCTAAAAATGAAGACGTCCCGGACCGCGCTGTAAATCCAAAGGCAAGGCGGCGCGCGGGCGGCGAGGCGGAGGCAGGCGGGGCCAAGAGCAGCTGCCTCGAGCAGCTCTAACTCAGTTGTGGGGTAAACGACTGAGCAGCAGCTGCAGCCGGGAGCGAGCGAGCGAGCGGGCCAGAGAGAGAGAGAGAGAGAGAGAGAGAGAGAGAGAGAGAGAGAGAGAGAGAGAGCAGCTGCCAGCTGAGTTATGTGCCTCCCAGGTGCTTTGCTTTATCGCTATCTCGGCCTGCAGCCGGTATAAATCTCCACAGGATAATAAGACGGGCGCGGCTGTATCGATGGCCCTCTCTATCCCGCGACCCAACGGTATGGATACTGCTCGATTTCTTTTTTTTGTCCGAGAAAATTGTCCCTGGTTTCCTCTTTTCTTCTTAAATGTGTGTTTCATTTGGCGGTGTATGCGTGCGAGTGGATGTACTACTGGCGCGCGCGCGGCTCGACTGTTGGTGGTTGGCACGCTGCTGGACCGCTCGCCAGTTGCCTTTCTCTCTTGCTCTCTGTAATATTTATGAAGTCAATTGGCTCGTGTGTTTCCCTTTCTCTCCCCCCCCCCCCCCCCTTTCTCTCTCCCCCTCTCTCTCTCTCGTCCGCTCGCTGGCTCTCTCCCAGGCGCTGCGGGTGGTGCCTGCCTCCTTATCCCCATGAGTGCGCAGGGGGAGGCACAACCGTTCGCCCAGTCAGCCTGCTCATGGTGCACGTTTGTGTTTTAGGGTAAAGGCGGTCGCCTTCCCCTTCGCCAGGGGATGAAAGCAGGGGGAAAAATATTCAGAGAAAAGGATTGTCTGGGTGTTTGAACCCGCGAGTGCGCGCGGCGCGGGCGGCGAAGACGCGTGCTCTGCGGAGGGTCCATGGCGTGTCCTCCCCGGCTCCAGGACCTCGTCCAGGACGTGTAATGGAAGAGGAGGAGGAGGCCCTGCTGCGGAGGGCGCCGCAGGGAGGAGAGGGGCGGGGGGAGGAGGGTTCTGCTATAGTGGTGGTGGCGGCGGGGTAAATTGGGGAAGGTTGATTGTGGGGTAAGGGTGTGGTGAGAGGGGTGGGGATAGGGGAGGGGCTGCGGTGAGAGGAGGGGAGGGAGGGTATGTGCGGCGTTGAGGGGTGCCATCGTGATTCGGAACACGGTAAGATATTGGGGAGATGTCGGAGGAGCCCCCCCCCCCCCTTTTCGGCGGCCTGACTGCGCCAGGGACCGCCTTGGTAATTTGATTGGGAGAGTGAGGTGGTAGCCGGGCTATGGCTAGTTGGACACCCCCCCCCCTTCCCTCTCCCTCCCCTGGACACTTCCGGCCGAGCGTGTTGGGGTTGGCCCCGCCTGACCCGGGCGGAGGGATGCTGACGCGGGCCGGGGGGCGTGGCGCTGCGCTATGCAACGCGCGCGGTCCATCCGGGTCCATCGGGTAGAAGAATGCGTTGTGCAAGCCAGGCCATTTGTATGAAAGCCTCACCCCCCTCTCTCTCTCTCTCTCTCTCTCTCTCTCTCTCTCTCTCTCTCTCTCTCTCTC
>NW_026267163.1:1714693-1723095 GCF_000697945.3 Frankliniella occidentalis
CCCTCCCTACCCTCCGCCCTCCTTTGCTGCGGCCTCTTTTCTCGCTTAGTGGTTCCGGTGCGGAGCCCGGGCGCGAGAGAGTTCAAACATTTGCGCGCGGACGGCAAATATTCGCAAATATTTGCCCTCTCATTAAAACTGGTCGTCTCCCCCCCGCCCCTCTCCCTGTCTCTGTTGCCCAGCTCTCCTCCTGCCTCTCCGTTACGCTGGATCGACTGCGATCGACTCGGATGCCGACGGCGACGACTTGGGCGTTTTATTCCTCTCTCACTCCTCTTTCTGTCTCCACCCGAGTTCATTTTTTTTTTAGCAGCTGATACCTTAAACCTTTTGACTAAACATAAAGAATATACTTTAAGAAACTTTAAGCTGTCAGCTAGCTTTTACTCTCGGTAAGTACAGAGAACCAAGCGCAGACCAGAAAACAATTTCTTTGGCGCAGGGGGACCGAGTGAGTGAGTGAGTGAGTGAGTGCCTGAGTGGCTGAGTGTCGCGTCAGGCCCCTGCTCAACAATACTAGGGTCCCACCCACGGCCGCGGCTGCCGTCCGGTACGCTCCCTCCTCCCTCCCCTTTATAATAATGCCTGTCAAGACGATAAACGAGTAAAACATTTGAAATATGATGCAAAACCACCACAAATAAAAATCAAACTAGAAATATTAAAACACAGGTATACTATAGTATTAAATTAGTATCATCTGCTTTCAAGATAGATTCCTGATTTAGATTTTTGTACCGTTTTTGCCTTTTTTGGCAGGAACTGGGGTTTTCGACCGTTTTTAAGCTCATATTTGAAACTCATGCAAGAATGGGTTTTCTGATTTACTTTATACCGTTTATATTTAATTTTCACAATTGTGCAACATTGTGGTTAACAACAGACTCCGTTGTCGAGCGCTTTCTTGAGGCAGGCCGTGGCCGCGTCGCCCTGGAGGTAGTGCCTTTGAAGACAGCGGCCCAGCACTTCCGGGGCGCGTTGCAGGGAGCAGGATGAGTCTCTCTCCAGCGAGGAGGTGACTTCGTTGCCGCACACAAAGCCGGGGTTGAAGTACTGCTGAGAGGGGACGCTCCTACAGCAGATTTGAATTTGCTGCTTGAGGTAGCCGAGCGTCCTGCTGCTGCATGCGTTGAGCTACACAAAATTTCAGAAATTTTATTTGCAAGCTTTTAAATTTAACGAAAGCCACGGGAATGGTGACTTATACCAAAGGCAGCACTGATTAGAATTTCAAAAAAGTCATATACATACCTGTCTATTTTGCGGGCCAGCCACGGCGACGCTCAACTGTACAACAAAAATATAATGGCGTTTCAGAACGAAACAAAAAATGTTTCTTGCCACAACTTGGAAGGCGTTTACATTTTTACATGTAGTTTATTTTCTAGTCAGATAAGCATAATCTTATAGCAAAAATGTTTGCCACAGTTAGCTAGTTTTATGTCGAGGTACTTACACAGGCTAGCACGACTGCAGCGAAGAGAACGACGGTTTTGGTGGCCATTTCTGCTATGAGACAGTCAGGTTCTGATGTCTTTGGCAAGGGAACAGATGGTTTTATAAGCGGGTGTTCTTCTGACAATTATCGCTCACTCTGTCGCAAGAGCAGATTGGAAAACATCTCATGAGTACCCAGAAGCCTGAGATGCCACTCGATTGGGCTTCGTTGTTGCACAAGTGCTTCTCGTAGAAACATCGGCAAACAGTGAGATTACTGAACTGATTACGCTCGATCGAGGCGGGGAAATCACAGGAAACCACTCAGGTATTTCGTTGTATTTCCCGTGCCATTTCGTTATTTCGCTGCCATTTCGGAACATCTCGGGGTGTTTCGCGACTGTTTCACCACCTATTTCGCAACATTTCGCACACTGTTAGTAGATTTCGTAATTTTACGATAAAATTCCTCACGAACAGTTCGTATTCTGCTTTTACGAACAATGTTTGTCAAATCCAAAAATACGAACTGTTCGTAGGCAATGAACAAATTGTAAGTTCGTGTATAAAATTTAACAGTTGTTTGTTCGTTAATTGATAAAATCACCTACAGTGCATTTACTTCGTACAACTTAACATGTTTATCTTGGACGGGTGTGCGATCGATTGCAAATGATTTTCCCCTCGATTGTTACAATTTACTGTTGAAAGCATCTTCAGAATCTGCCCGGCTCCTGCTACACTTGACCAACAAACAACGACGCAATTGAGTACAGTCTTTATTTGTAGAGGCAGGGGCGCCGGAAGTGGGGGGCAGGGGGGGCCAAATGCCCCCCCTGAAACGGCTGCGGGCCCTTTCGGCCCGCGAAGCGGGCCCTCTCTTAGCCTGCGAAGCGGGCCCTGTAGGTGCTTTTGGGCCTCCGAAACGGGCCTGATCAACCGACAAGAGAAGCGAAAACTTGGAAAAGGGGCCCCGCGAAGCACTGGAGGTGCCCTTAGGCAGACCCCAGTGGACAAAAAAATGTCCAAGTCATGTCAAGTCAAGTCAATTCACAAATATGATGTCATTTTAACGACATTTGGAGTCAGAATGATGTCAAAATGACCTCAAATTGACTGAAAATGACGTCAAAATGACATCATATTTGTGAAATGACTTGACTTGACAGGACTTTGACTATATTTTGTCCAATAATGGGACAGTAAAAGCACTTAGAGATAAATTGCAATTTATTTGAAATATCATTTTGAACACAACTTTGCAAAAACCTGCATTTTGGTCATTTTTAAAAAGATAAACGCTTTGCGAAAAACCGGGCCCTTTTGGAAAAATCCGGGCCCTTTTGTTACTCCGCCCCCCCTGCAAAATCAACTTCCGGCGCCCCTGTGTAGAGGGACATCTAGTGTTTCACCTCTTCACCGTAAAAACAACGTCTCATTTTTTGAGGGAAAATGGAAAACTTTGAGGGCCTTCCATGTTTGAGGAAAACTCCTCAAAAAATAAGGAAAAACGCCTTATTTTTTGAGGAGACCTCAAAATCTGAGGAGCCTTCCTCAAACCAAGGGAGTTCCTCAAAGTTTTCCCTTTACCCTCAAAAAATGAGACATTGTTTTCACCGTGTTTATTTGGGTCCGACAGGGAGAATGGTAGTCATGCGGTGACAATTATTATTTACGGTGGTGCCACTGATACAGGTGCCTCCAGTGGCCGGCCAAAGAGAAGAGAGCAGGTTGTGCGTAGACCGGCGTAGACTGCACACCTACAAGTGGTTTTTCCCTTTTTCTTTAAGGGTTTGGGGTGAATGAATAAAGGTGGAAGAAAGGAACGCAGAGCCCAAGGGCTCTCAGACCGGCACCTCTGGTGTGCTGGCCCTCTCCTGGGTGGGTCGCTCTCGCCTTGCCCTAGGACGACGTCCTCCTCCTTCCTCTCCCTCCCTCCTTAGCCCTCATCAAAGCCATCTCTCTCTCCCCCATCGGTCCGATCAGCCGCAGCAGCAGGGCGCAACCCCTCCGGGTTGGGTCGGGTTGTGTTTATCGTCGTGAGGGGTGAGGCGGGGGGAGGGCGAGGGCCGGCCCATCTGCGGGGATAATAAGGCGGGGGTGAGAGGGTCATCTCTGGTCACTCTCTGTCTCCCGGGCGCAGCGCATGGGCGGCGCGCGGACAACAGAGCCGCGTCGTAAAGTTGAAACCGCGCGCGCTGGCTGCGCCACCCTCGGGCCAGGCGTGGCTGCAAATAAGGGGACGAGGGCGAATAACGCAGCAGAGGCCGATAAAAGGCAGAGCAGGAGGGCTAACGATTGCATTGTTTGGGCCGTGCGCAGGCACTAATGGGGCGCGCTGACCACGCACGGCCGAGCTCTGTGCATGCGTCATCAGAGAGAGAGAGAGAGGCGGCAGATGGCCCACGGGACTGACAGAGGAAAGGCTATGATGCAAGGCCTCTGGGGCGCGGTAGGGGGGCAGGGCGTGGAGGCCGGAAAGTCACACATACAAAGAGAAAGAGTTACTAGGAAACCCCCTTTTTGGCAGGACTTTCCCTCTATGTATTACCCGCGGGCTGGGAATTTCCCTGGACTGAAATAAGGGGGGTTTGGGGGATAGGATGGAGTCCTCGTCCAAGTGTGGAGGAAGTGGTAATTGAATTGGCGGGTCAGATCCGAAGGGAAGACCGTCGCGGAATGAATGTGTGTGGGGGAATTAAGATCTCATACTCTGCCCTGGTGTGTCCCCTTGCCCGCTAGCAGATTTAGGGGCTCCCAACCCCTCGGCTGCTCCCAGCGCCACCCTCCCCTCTCTGCCCTGCTCGGGTCGCCCTTAAGGGCTCATGATGGGTTCGGATTTGAAATTACGTCCCCAAGCGTCCCGGGGCCTGCATGGGCTGGGCGGGGCGCGCTGAGCCAGGGCAGCAGCCGCCCGGGACCCCGGTGCAATGTGCGCGTGGCTGGGCGTGGCGTGGACGAGGTGGCCAGGGCCGCTGGAGGCCACTCTAGACAATCAAGAAAAGACTTTTCAAGGCATCAACTTGACGCCTTTCGAAATCATTATTGGATTTCTAACTGTGTAGAATCATATTCGCTCGCACCCTCCGCACGCAGTACGAAAACCGAGAGTGTTGTCTTCTTTTCCAAAGGAGTTTCCTAACTCGTTGAATGATTTAATGCATTCACTACATTTTGACGGGCCAGAAATTATTTTTGAAAATCGTTCTGTGTGGTATTTTTGCTTGTGTGTACATATTAGCTTCGTTTTCACACTTGTGTTTCCTCCTCCTGTTGCAGGTGAGCTCCATCGCTGCAGGTCCAAGTGAGCAGAGTAGACTGACTGGACTTTACAGATCGTCGTTACGTCAGAAGGAAGTACGTCCTCGGTCAGGGCCGTGCAGCTACACGCTATCCGAATGAGAGAGAACTAGGCGTCGTGGTTGTATTTTGGGACAACGAAAGTAGTGCTAGTCTACTTTTTCAAAGGACGGGTCAGAAATGTATACACGTTCACGTTGACTGGTTTATAAGCTGAAAGTAGTTTATTGTTTTGGAAATAACAACCCGACGCAATTAATGCAGAATACAGTGGTCAGCAGCAGCTACCGTTGTCAATTGCACCCTGCAGGCAAGCCTGTGACGACGCTCCATCAAGGTAGTAGCTCTCAAGACACTCGCCCAGCAAGGCCGGAGCCTGCTCCAGTGAGCAGGAGTACCCGCCTCTTAGTGCGCTGCTGACATCGACTGCGCACGTCCAGCCTGGGTTGAAGTATTGCTGAGAGGGGACGTTTCTCGTGCAGAGTTGGATTTGCTGGCGAAGGTATTGGAGCGTCCTACCGTCGCAACCACCGTAGCCGTAAGCGTTGAGCTGTGAAGGATGAACAATACTCCTCTTTGTTGAATCGTTAGCAGTGGCACGTGTTAATACAGGAATGAAATGTTATGTTAAACGTTTACCTTCTCATGGTGGGCGGCGGCCTCGGGGGCTGCACAGGCGACGCCAAGCTGTAAAAAACAAATGTGTAACTTCAAATGCAAACAAATTTGATATCCTTTATCCAAACTTCCAAGTTAAATTGCTTGGTAGAAGAACGGCGCAAGCTGTTCCAAATCTACACAAAGGTGTCTCACTGATCGTTCTATGTTGCACTAACTCACACAGGCGACCGCAACTGCTGCGATGAGAAGAGTAAGTTTGGTAGCCATTGCTGCAAAGAGACGGTCAGTTCGCTAACTGCTGAATATTTCGACTTGAGCGAGCAGTTTTATACGTGTTAGTCAATTGCCACACTAGATAAAGAAGTTGGGGAGATGGAGCGTCAGCCCATTAAGGCGTCCCCGTCTCCAAACTCGGCTACCTGCTGCTTGGTGTACGTCGGCTCGCGCTCGGCTCTCCTCGGCTCTACTCGGCTTCAGCAGTCCGGGGTTGTCGAGTAAATGCGCTCCCCTCCACCTCCCCGCCGATCTGCGGTGACGCGCGTCATCACCGGAGCAGGCGGCCGGCCGGCCGCCTCCCCCGCCTCCCGAGCGCAGCTCGCCGGAGCCGGAGAGCGACTTGACGTACCGGCCCCGGGCCGCCTTCGGCTCTCGAGCCGAAGGCGGCCCGAGGTACACCAGGAGCCGAAGCAGCTCGACCGCAGGGTGCAATTTAGCGGGGACACGGGTCGCCTATGCTGGCCCACAGCGCGCTCCATCTCCTCCTGCTTTATCTAGTATTGCCACCTCAGTCGCCGAATTCCACAAGATTGAAATCTTAATACCTGGAAGTTGACAATGGAAGGTTCGGTATCGTGTTGAAGTACTCCTGAAACAAATGGCGTGAGTACTGATGTGGCCCTCATCTTCTGGCTCGAAATGAAAAGCTCATCTTGCCATTGAAATCTGCCGCCTGGCGCAAGAACGGCTTTTTACTTGTCTTATCTCTATCGACGCTAACTTTCCTCTGTTTCCCAAGACTCTTGTCGGATGTGTCGGCCTGGTGAGGTGCCGGAGCCGGCCCGCTGCTATGGGCGTGGCGATGCGGGCCAAGTGTGCCCCTCCGGCCGAAACGCACCCCTCACCCTCAGTCTATGAAATGAATCGTAAACATTCCCATTCAGCATAACGACGTTTATAGCTGCGCCTTGCGTGTCTCTTCTTTTCTGGAAACGGTGTAAAAAGAATGGGGGGAGGAGGCGACGTAGGAGGGTGCGTACGAGGGCGCGTTTGGTGTGTTTAACTGGAAAGTTGGTGTGTTTCGTATGTGTCATGATACACGTTCCTACCGGGTGTCCCGGCTCTTACATGCCAGTACGTTGGGTTGCCTATGCACTGGCTACAGGGGCTGCAGGTGCGGGGAGGTGGCAGAGGAGTGGGGGGAGCTGACACTCCTTCGCCTCTGCTGCCAGTGCATAGGCAACCCAACGTACTGGCATGTAAGAGCCGGGACACCCGGTACAAATCCTGGCGCTTGGATGCTTCTGTATTGATGGGGGAGGTCCTCGAAAGATTCAACAGTCCACTAATAAATTGATGTAATACTTGAGCATAACAACCAAACAATTGCGCGATTTTCGGTGCTCAACTTCTTTTCTTGAACAATTCCTTGTTTGGGCGCGCTCCGTGTTGGCAGTGTTCTACTGATAAGTTGTACTTGGACACAACTTGGATACTTGTTGCTTGATGTTGGAAGATTGGCGCAAACTAAAAACGAAATTTTTCATTGCAGCAGTCGTGGGACAAGCCCTTGGACTACGTTCGGATCAGTAGGACGTCAGGATATCTTGTCCCATTGCTGCAACAGCATGACTGCAGCACCCCTTTTCAGAGTTTTCCTTTCCGTGCGTTGCGCCGCCGCGCTGCCCTCCCCGCCCTCCAGACGGTGTCTGGCCGATGCTTGTGTACGCCCCCCGTTCCGTGTCAGGCCCCCGCTTGTCTCCATGCGACTGTCACTTAGGCCGTTCCGGCTCACTGGAATTGTGAAATTCTTTCGACGTAATTAGCCGCCGCCGCCCCGACCCGGCCAGGCCGACGCTGCGTGCGGGAAAGGGGAGGAGGCACTGTCGGAGGGGAAAAACGAGAAGTGTGAAATATATTTTTAAATGACAACTGTATACCCCCTTTCCCCCATTCCCTTTGCGACTCCCCCCTCTCTCCCTCTTTCTCTCTCCCTCTCTATTGCTCCCTCTCCCCCTCTCTCTCCCTCTCCCCCTTTCTCTTCCCCCTCTCCTCTCCCCTTTCTCCTGCCCCTCCCCACGGGCGCGTGCCCGACGGTGGTACCTGCGGACGGCTGCGCAGTGCTGCTCCAGGACCTGCTGCTCCTCTCCGTCACTGCCACGCCCCTGCAAAGATGCGCGTCCTTCTTTCATTTAATGGAACTGCAGAAAGGCGCGGCGGTGAGGAGGGAGAAAATAAATAAAGAATGCTGCTGATGTTTGCGAAGTAATTGCTCGTATTCCGTCTCTCTCGCTCTCGTCTGTGCTATGAATGCTCGCCTGGAGGTATGGAGGCTCGCGCTGCGAGAGGGTGGAGGATGGAGGCGAGGAGGGAGGCGCGGGGGGTCAGGAGGCAGGAGGCGCGCCCCCGCAGCTGCTGCCGCGGCTGCTGCGCGGGCTTGCGCGTCTGTCCGTCGGGTTGTCAGTTAGGCGCGGCGGCAGCGAGTACGCACAATATAGTTAACTAATTACAGTAAGGAGGGGGCGCTGCGGGGCGCTCGCTGGGGGACGCGCAGGAATGCCACGCCAGCAGCAGTAAGTGTGCCGTGGCGCCCCGCCTCGCCCCCCCCCCCCCCCCGTTTGGAAACGCGTCACGCTCGATTTTGTCGGGTAATTGTGTCATTTGCTTTCATCCCTTGCTGCTGCTGCTCGCGGCGGCCGCGGTGTCGTGCGAAGAAGGCGGCGCGATAGAGTCGCGGCGCCGCCGTGTGGTTACGGTTATGCAGGGGACGTATCATTGCGGGCGGACGATCTTCTCCAACTATCGTTATAGCGTATAGCCCCCCCCCC
>NW_026267163.1:1723145-1731680 GCF_000697945.3 Frankliniella occidentalis
GGAAGTAGAAGTGCCTGACGCACCCCAAACGCTTGAGAGCGCGTGACACCAAACACTTGAAAATGCGTGAAACGAAAACGCTTTTGCAAGCCGGATGTGACACAAAAAAGGAAGAGTGTAAGAATAATGTCGTACATACAGCAGAAATAGTGTGTGACATCTCAAGAAAGTGATTGACGTCACCTCTACGGCGTGACAAAATATCACTGACGCGCGGAGTGTGCAGTCATTGCGTCTTTGCTCAGAAAAATGTTTTGTCATACGGCTACTTCTTTCTTTGAGAAGTGTACCGACTTCTAGTGAAAGGAGGTGAATGTGCACCGTGTGCGTGAGGCGGCAATCCATCATCCTCATTGCACAAGTGCTTGAGAAAACATACATAAGTGCTCAGATTACTGATCACGCATTACTGTCACAATCCTCTTCAGAATCCTTCCGTTTCTTGCTGAACTACACCCTGAAAATGGTATCCTTGGAAACAAAGCGAAATGCGATGCTTCAACGCTATTTTTATGTTGTTAAAGAAAAAAAAACAACAAGGAAAGTTGTCTTTAACTTAAGGATAATGGCGTTAAAATAGAGTGAAATTTTCCTTAGCTTCAAACTATTTCCTTGAAAGACAATGGCAATGCATTAGGCCAAGGTCAAAAATGTCCTTGTATTTTTTAAAAAATTATTTTCATAGGTTTAAGAATACTATTTTCTGGGCTTAGGTTTTACAGTAACGCAACAAGATTAGAGCTTTCTCTCTTTTTTTGGCGGGGGGAGGGGTAGGGCTCGGCATTAAGCGAAAGGTGCACGTGTACCGTGTATGTGAGGTGGTATTCCATCGGCCTCGTTGCACAAGTGCTTGTGAAAACATCGATAAGTGGTTAGATTACTGATTACGCATTACTGTCACAAACCTCTTCAGAATCCTTCCGGTTCTTGCTGAATCACACCCAGAAAATGGTATCCTTGAAACGAAGCGAAATGCGTTGATTCAACGCTATTGGTACGTAGAAAAAAATACAATGGAAATTGTCTTTAACTTAAGGATAATGGCGTTAAAATAAAGTAAAATTTTTCCAAGATTGAAACAATTTCTTGAAAACAATGGAAATGCCTTAGGACCAAGTCCAAATTGTCCTTGTATTTTTTTTAAATTATTTTCCTGGGTTTAGGGATACTATTTTCTGGGTGTAGGTTCTACAGTAACCAAACAAGATCAGAGCTTTCTCTCACTTTTTTCTGGGGAGGGGGAAGGGGGTAAGGGCATTTAGCGTTTTTTTTCCTCCCCGTCTTGCGTCCTCCAGGAAGGGAGGATAGTAGTCAGGCGTGACTCATGGAGTGAATCCCTCAAAGATCGCCGAGAAGCCCCGCCGCAGCGTCGCACCGCACGGCCCTTGTTGTTGTCGTTGTTCTCTGGAGGAAATTAGGCGGAAACTAATCTACTGCGTATCGTGTTGTCGCCGCCTGTCGCCGTCGCGCGCGCGGCCGTCGACCTGCACCTTGCACAGTTCGAACGCTTCCATGCAAGGTGCGAACCCCCCGGCCACCGTCGCACCCGCAGAAACTCATTTCTTTGAAACAGGGGAATTTCCTTGAAATTAGAATTGAATCACCGACATTGACCTAAAACTAACAAAAGGATGTTTTTCCCTTTATCTTTGGAAAAATTTGCCTTTATTTGAAGAAAAAGTCTTTGATTGCTGGATGCATTTTTGTAATTAAATCAAAGAAATTTCTTTGGAACAAGCGCAAAATTTCCCTATGAATTTTGAAGGAAACGATTTTCTGGGTGCGGGGCCAGACAGTTACGCGGCCAGGGTATATTCACCACCCAATCGCCTGCTGTCCTTTGCTGATAATCTTTGTATTGACAGAAGGCAAAGCCTGATTTTACTAACGTTTCAGTTTTGTTTTACCAATGATGTGTTATGTGAGAAATAAACATATGGCTGGTTTATAAGCTCAAATAATTTGTTTATTGTTTTTTTAACACTGCCGTATTGACTCTGCACAATTATTGTAGAATACAGTGATTAGCAACAGCTTCCGTTGTCAATTGCACCCTGGAGGCATCTCTGTGACGCCGCACCATCAAGGTAGTATCTTTCCAGACAGCGGTTCAGCAAGGCCGGAGCACGTTCCAGTGAGCAGGAGGATCCGCCCCTTAGTGCGCTGCTGACTTCGACACCGCACGTCCAGCCAGGGTTGAAATAACGCGAACCGGGGACGTTCTTGGTGCAGATTTGGATCTGCTGGCGGAGGTATTCTAGTGAAAGGCTGCTGCAACCGTAGCTGTAAGCGTTCAGCTGGAAAGAAAGAACAACGTGATGTCTTGAGCACGTAATAACTTGGCAGGTTTTGAGAAACCTAACGTTCATGTTCAATCGCGTGACACTCCCTTATTTAACCATGCGTACCAAAAGAAAGCCCCACTCAATACCAAATGTAGTAAATACGTGAACTCCGATAACCAAAGAACTATACAGATGTACCAAAATAGATTTTATCGAACATTTACCTGTTCATCGTGAGGGGCAGCGACGGCTACGCCAAGCTGTGAACAACAATGCACTTTGTATTGAAAAAAAAATGCGATATCCTTTCGCAAGCTTCCAAAGAATTGTTTCTCGGACAGAAGGGGTTGTTATCAAAATTCAATGGCGTGGATTGTATTCTGCACAGCGTGCACATGGAATCGGCATACACTGTGCAGCGACACACATTTCAGTAAAGGGTTTCCACTCAAAAGAAAAAGGGTCGCACTGGGTGGTAGTTGTCACACTAACTTACACAGGCGAGCACAACTGCTGCGAAGACAAGAGTAAGCTTAGAAGCCATTTCTGCTAAGAGGTGGGTGGTCTGCTCGGTTACTGATGTCTCTTTCGGTTTGGGCAAACTGTTTTATATGATTCGCGTGAGCGCTTTCAGTATGAGCACCGAATCGCAAATTATTTCACAACTACCTAGTACTAAGAAGATAGCAGATGGCACCAGCGTTGAAGTACTCTGCTTGACAGCATTGTGCGCTCAGAGTTCTGTTACTACGACACAGGTGCGTTGAAAGTCTCTTCAATGGTTCCTAATAACGTCATGCGATATACTTTTGGCGCGACATTAGAATATTCGGCGATGATGCACATAGAGAGCGACACATTTTTACAAGTTCAAAAAATGTACTTCTGTGGCCCTTTCTATACACAATGCCACTTGCCTGATTGTGCTATTGTTCTGTTTTGTTTTCCCAATGACGAGGGACAAATAAATGTATAAATCTATTTTATAAGCTCAAAGTAGTTTATTGTTTTGGATGTTTTGAAAAACAACCTAATAAACAGCGCGCAGTTCACAGTGGCTAGCAGCAGCTTCCATTGTCAATTGCAGTCTTAAGGCAAGCCTGTGACGTCGCACCATCAAGGGAGTAGCCTTTAAGACACTGGCTCAGCAAGGCCGGAGCCTGGTTCATTGAGCAGGAGGACCCGCCCCTCAGTGCGCCGCTGACTTCGGCGGAGCATGTCTGGCCAGGGTTGAAGTATTGCTGAGAGGGGACGTTTCTTGTGCAGATTTGGATCTGATCGCGAAGGTGCTTAAGTGAAATGCTGCTGCAACCGTAGCTATAAGTGTTGGGCTGAAAACAACATAATTTATTGAGAACTTATTAATACTTTGGCAGGTTTTGACGAATTACCTATCGTTTATGTTCAATCGCGTGAAGCTCCCAGATTAAACCATACGAAACAAAAAAGAGCCGTACATTAATTAATGTGTTATATAAGTGAACTCCGAAAACCACTGAACTATACAGATGTGCAAAATTAGAATATAATATCAAACATTGGCCTGTTTAGTTTGGGGGCGGCGAAGGCTACGCCAAGCTGTATGAACCAGAAACAATGCATTTTGTATTGCAAAAAAATTCGATAAACTTTTGCAAGCTTCCAAAGAAATTACTGCGTTATAGACTGTACCACACATTTTAGTGAGGGGATTCTTCTCAGAAGAAATATGGTCTCACTGGGTGGTAGTTGTCACATTGACTTAGACACAGGCGAGCACAAGTGCCACGAAAAGAAGAGTAAGTTTGGATGCCATTGCTGCTATGAGGTGGTCAGCTCGGTTACTGGTGATTCGTTCGGCTTCGGCAAGCTTTTTTATACGAGTAGCTCGTGCCTTCTCAAATACCAAGAGGATTGCGGATTGACACAAGTGTTGAAAAAGGGGGGGGGGGCGAACTTTACGACTACACGAGCGACGTGCGGGTGTCGGTTTCCGCTTATAGCTATAAACTGACCATTCCTACTTGCTCTAAATGAGTTGTAGAACTCATGTCGTTCGGCGACAAATATCAATCTTACTATGTTCTTCCCATTTTCTAAAACCAACGAAATTTGAATGGAAGACGTAGGCCGAAGATGAGCCTGTGGCTGGGGCCCTGGCAGGTGACCGTCGGTGAGAGGCGGGGAAGGGGACTCGAGTTTTATGGCAAGGCGGCACCGCAGCTTTTGGATGGATGTCAAACTCCAGTTCTGCCTATTGCCGTAAACTGACACTCCCCACTTAAATGAACCAAGTGATAGAAATAATGTCCTTTTTAATGAAAGTCTTAGGGTAATATGGTGTCAAGATGCTTTTCTGAAGCGCAAGTTCTCTCATATGACTTTGGGCGTCCCGGCGTGCACGTCGAGGTGCACGTAGCCTTTCTGGATCGCATTGAAAGTGTGGGCTTTTCTGATTTCTTTTTCGTGTGTTTTCACGCGGAAGCCATATGCATGGTCGCCGGCCCGACGGGCGTACGCTTGGCACATCACATGACGACACGTGCGGTGCGGGCGCGTGCATTATTTCGCGCCCAGGCCGGTGTCACTCAGTGATTCATTAGACGCCCGGGTTGGCGTGGCCCGGCGGGGCCATTAGCCTTACAAGATGCAGGCCGTGTGCAAGTCCTTTACCTTACCCCTCCTCTTTTCTCACTTGTCGCCTCATAGAGTACATACCCTTGGACAAATAAGTTTCGCGGGAACCGGGATAAAAGAGGCTGCGTCGTGCCCAGGGTAAGATTGTGAATGTGTCCGGCTTATGCCACGCCGCCGTTACAGGGGCGCGCTGATTGCCACTCTGCAGTTCTATTGTCCGCCCGCCGCCCCGCCCGTCTCTAAAATGTGAACGATATGCAAAATTTGAACGTGTCAAACTGCAGCGTTCTGAGTAACACCAATCTACTGAAAAATTTAAGTTACATTGAAATAAATTTTAAAACGCAGTTGTATGATGCTTCGTTCGCTCATAGGTGACGTCTATTTCAGAATGCACTTCGCATTCCACACTTGGTGTGCATTAACTTCGACGACGTTACGTTTAACGAAACGTAACGCGTTAATTTTGCCAGAACGGTCGATACCTAACGCGTTAACGTTAACTCAAATATCAAATTAACGAAAGGTTCGCGTTAAATTTCAATTTTAACGTTAACAACCTTGCGTGTCCTACTGTCATGTGCTTAAAGTTTTGTCCCATAGGACTCGTGAGGTGTTTTAGTCTTTTCTGAGTACACCCCGCTCTCAACACATTTGCTTTGTCGTAAAACTTGTCTTTACAGTTTTCGGAAATGTGAGGTGCGATTACTATGCATGCATGCGCGTGCATGACCTGCGTCAGACGACTTTGTCACCTCGCACAGTTAAAGTCTTACGAAGCAAAATGCCAAATGCTTCGTACCTACAAAGGATTTTCTCCCTACGAAGCGTCCAAATCCTTCGTATTACAAAGGATTTGGCATTTTTCTTCGTAAGACTTTAAGGGGGGATCCTAGTGTAGCGTCTCAAAAACAAGGGTAATTTTAGGAATTATTTTTTAAAAAAACTATAGCTCTTATCAAACTGTACAAAACACCGTTTAAAAGATGGCAGTTTCATCTACAAAACTAAAGTAAAAACGTCCTGATCGCTTAAAAACTGTGGCGACACGCCCTGGTGGAAGATGGCGTGTCACAGGTGTGGCGCTATGCTGGCCGTACACTTTCCAACGGACTGGTGCGTCTAAAACAGTCGTACGAAACGGTGTTTTGTTCAGGAGGAACCTGGCTATGGTCGGTACTAGGATCTTTACGATAAAATTATTTTTAGTATTTTTTTGAGTAAGTCAAACTTTTAGTACTGAAGTTGAGGTAAAAATTTTCAATGTTTTAATTTATTTTTAATATGAAGGGCACCTCCGATCCCAGATCTTCTAGTACCGACCATAGCCAGGTTCCCCCCGAACAAAACACCGTTTCGTAGGACTGTTTTAGACGCACCAGTCCGTGGGAAAGTGTACGGCCAGCATAAAACTACATGCTCCCTTGTAGCAGGCCGTGTCGCCACACCTTTGAATATACTGAGACGCTTGTTTTTGCATTTTTTGCATTAAAGTGCCATCTATTAAACCGTGTTCTCAAATTTCCGATACGAGCTACAGTATTTTAAATACAAAATTCGCAAAATAAGCATTGTTTTTGAGCCGCTACACTAGGATCCCCCCTTAACAGTGCGCTTTGTCGCGCTCTTTCGCTAATACGTATTAGATGTGGTAACTAATATTAAGTAGTCAGAGCCAAGAGCTGGTTGCTAAAACAAAGCACTTCGCTGCCGGAGCCAATTCGTGGTTTTGCTTTTAAACCGAATGCGTTAGCTCAAGTTCATTACACGAGCGAACAGCTTATTCTGGCAACCTAATCTTGAAACTGACAAATGACAGCCAATTATTAGCTCCCTCGACAATTTTTTGATCAATTGTCCCGAAATTAACTACTATTTAGTTCTGATTACGTATTTTTTCCATGTGGACTCGAAGAGAATGCCGTGGTAGGGTATTAGTAGGACACACTCCAAAAGCGCTCCAGGAACCGCAAATATGCTTCGTTTATGGTGAAGAATGTTCGCAGACACACCGGGAAACCTGTGTGTCGAACACCTCGCTTGTCCCTATTGACCGTTTTGACGCCTTTACTGCTTTCTTTATGTACTAATGTACCAAAACATACTAAAAGGCGAAAAAAATGGAAAAGGGGTCTGCAAAAACGTAAAACTGTAAAAAAATAAGTCGCCTTGTCTTTTCTCTTGCGCGCCCGCCCCTCCTCCACTTTTCATTTGGCAGATTGCCACACGCAGAGGCGCGTGCGGCGGCGGCCGCCTCGCCTTTTCTGAGAATTGCCATGGTTGGTGACGGTCGCGGACAATGATGCTAAGAGGAGGACTTTGCGCTGCTGAGCCGTGCATGGGGACGCAGCAGCCGCGATGCAGGGGATGGGGGTGCTGGACGCGTCGACGGGCAGGCCCCTCTGTCGTAAGGCTGCCATAAACAGTTGCAGGGTCAGCGTCCTGATAGAGCGCTAATGATGATGATAGCAGCCTTGCAGGACCATGAAGGGGTCGGTGGACGCGGCGCGGGGGTCTCCTCGATAAGGAAACCCCTTGAGGGCTTACGGGCCCACCGCGTTGGAGGCCCCGCTCCTGACGCACGCCCAGCCAGCCCCCCTCGGCTCACATCCACCCCTCTGGTTGGGGACAAGGGGGGAGGGGTGCTGCTGCCGCCACCACTGCGATCCGGTCGGACTGCGAGTCATACCTACCTGGATCCGAGACCGTGAGCAGCTGCGTAGGCGTAAGCTGCCGCCAGCTAAGGCGTGAGCTGCAGGCGCGAATACCTCCTCATGATCATAGATGTGTCATATCAGATCACCTCGAGGTCTAGTTCCATTCCACACTAAACCCTTTTGCATTTTTGTGCATGATCATGCAGCCTGGCGTGCAGCCATAGTTATGCTCGTCTTTTCATGCGTAGAGATGTACAAATTCTGCACAACCATACACGAATTAGTGCGCGCGTAGTGGACCTGTTATGCACAAAAAATTGTGCATAACTATGGCTGTATAAAATTCTGAAAACGATATGCACAACGGAATGCATAAGGCTTAAATGTAGACCTCTCGGAAGGCCAGGCCCTATTGTGAGTACATAGAGCCGAGTGAACGAACTGCAGGCGTGAGCTGTGGGCTTTCAGAGCCGGGGCGTGCTCCGTAGGCGTGCGCGGGGGCGTGCCGCCGACCCCCTTCCTTTGCCGCGCGCCCACATTACTAAATCATGGCAAGTTTTCCGAGGACGTTCAAGTTTTTGTAGCGCAGCACGCGGCGCCCCACCCCGCCGGGGGCTGCTGCTAAGTCGCTCGGCCTAACTTGTTCCCGGTCGGGCTGCCAGCCACTCGGGGGGCGAGGCGCTGCGCGCTGCGCCCAGCACCGCTGCCCCCGAGCGCTCCCTAAATCCCGTCGGAGGGCCCCGGAAGTGCGGGGGAGGTCAGGCCAGGGGTCGCGCCCCTGAGTCGGACTTCCCCGCCACGCCATGCCACGCCGGGCGGTGGACAGTGTCGCACTGAAAGTACCCCCCGCGGCGGCCGCCGGCGGCCGTCCTGTGATAACGGTCCACCCCCCGCCCGCGCCACCTAAAAACCTCCTGTCCGTCACCTTTCTCTTTCTCCCTCTCTCTCTCTGACCCTCGGTCTCTGTCCCTCTTTCT
>NW_026267163.1:1731905-1733886 GCF_000697945.3 Frankliniella occidentalis
CCCCCACCTTTGACTTTAGCGGCTTTCCTAATTATTTCTCTCTGGGGGGTATATAATTGAGCGACGCGAGCACACAAATTCGGTTGTTTCGCTAGCAGCAATTTACTAGACGAATAAGGTCAGTTCGGATAAGGGATCCCTTTCTGAACACTGGGTGGCCTGATCGCACTATAACTTACACATATGACCGCTACCGCTGCGAAGAGAAGAGTAAATTTGGAAGCCATTGCTGAAAAGAAACGGTCTGCTCGGTAACTGATGAATCTTTCGTCATGAAGCAGTTTTGTATGCGCTGGCAGCCATATTAATGTCCATCACAGTCTTACAATAACGTGCTATAGAGCTCGTTATTGTGAAACTTTTACTGTAAGTTGACGACGGCAGGTCGCCTATGATGTTAGAGTGTACTTGAAATAAGCATCGAAGCTCCTCAGGGTTCTGATAACAGCGTCAGAAACAGTCAGATTTAAAACTTACAAAAGTTTATCCATCTAACTTAACCCCACGAAAGATTAGGAGGGGCACAAAGCCAAATATTCTAATCCCTATATCTCGGATCGTGTCAAGAGGAAATCAGATGACGTTAATTGGACCCATTGAAGTGGCTTTCACCGCTCGCTCTTGTGTTCAAACAGTTCCCTGAAAGCGCAATGCTTTCAAGCAAAGCACTTCAACACTTGTGTCAATCCGCAATTTTCTAGGTATTATGTCCCCGTGAAATGATGTGCATTGCGGTGTTAACATTGAGAAGGCACACGCTACTCGTATAAAACAGCTTGCCGGAGCCGAACGAATCACCAGTAACCGAGCTGACCACCTCATAGCAGCAATGGCATCCAAACTTACTCTTCTCTTCGTGGCAGTAGCGCTCGCTTGTGTAAGTTAGTGTGACAACTACCATTTAGTGAGATCCTACTTCTTCTAAGTGGAAGCCCTTCACTAAAATGTGTAGTTATTCCAACATTCTATAACGCATTAATTTCTTTGGGAGCTTGCGAACGTTTATCAACTTTGTTTGCAATACAAAATGCATTCTTTATTGGTTACAGCTTGGCGTAGCCATCGCCGCCCCTCAAAATGAGAAGGTAAATGTTCGATTTAATACTCTATTTTTGTACAT
Organism: Frankliniella occidentalis; assembly: GCF_000697945.3. Classification (NCBI taxonomy): domain Eukaryota; kingdom Metazoa; phylum Arthropoda; class Insecta; order Thysanoptera; family Thripidae; genus Frankliniella; species Frankliniella occidentalis. The sequence goes on from NW_026267163.1 coordinate 1,733,026, forward strand.
CTGTGTGGTTGGTTTTCGTAGTTTACGTATATTTAACACACTAAGTGCGGCCCTTTTTAGCAGATGATACGTAGTAATCAGCAGCTAGAGATGGTCACTTTATGCGATCACATATTTTGCATAATGTTTTAGAATCGTTCAAAATGGAAAGGTATCAACTTTTTAATGTTAATGGACCACAGTACAGTGCATTTCCAGCTCGCATAATTTCGCATAATTTGGCATTTTTTCCCGCATAACGTTTTTTTCGCATTATACGAGCATAATTCGCATTTTTCACGAAAAAAATAGCGAAATTACTGCAAATTTATCCAGATTTTGGACCTTTTGTCGTGTTTTAACTCTATTTTTTAATAAAAACGTGGGTCTGTTGACGAAATTAATGATTTTTCTTCCTTTGCGCTGCCCAAAGGAGGATTTTTCAGCAAGCGAAAAGGCAATTTGCCTGTACACCAAATTTTGGTTCGTACACCCGTTAGCTCCACTGGGTCAAAGCCATCACCCTATTCAAGAAATTTTTGTTAAAGAACTGGATAAACGTATTTTTCCCAAAGAAATGTTGAATTTTGAACTTTTTCGCACAGTGCGAGAGTTTGAGCGTGATTTTTAAACATTTTTCACACATTTTTCGCATAAAAGTACTTATTTTAGCGATTTATGGGCGCATAATTGCCATATTTCCAAAGCATAATTATCGCATAATCAAGCTAAATTTCAGCGCATAATTTTAAGTTTTTTTTCGCATAAAGTGCCCATCTCTATCAGCAGCTTGTACTCAAGTAAAGTGCAAAAGTCCGTTTGTTAGTTGAAGCGTGAAGTTGTCAGTTGTCAGCGTCAAAAGCAGAAACGCCGTAGCGCTGC
>NW_026267163.1:1734641-1736587 GCF_000697945.3 Frankliniella occidentalis
CTTCTAGCTCAACGCTTACAGCTACGGTTGCAGCAGCATTTCACTCAAGTACCTTCGCGATCAAATCCAAATCTGCACAAGAAACCTCCCCTCTCAGCGTTTCTTCAACCCTGGCCAGTTGTGCTCCACCGAAGTCAGCGGCGCACTAAGGGGTGGGTCCTCCTGCCCAATGGACGAGGCTCCGGCCTTGCTGAGCGAGTGTCTTGAAGGCTACTCCCTTGATGGTGCGTCGTCACACGCTTGTCTTAAGACTGCCATTGACAACGGGAGCTGCTGCTAAGCACTGTATTCTACAGTAACTGCGCCGTGTTTATTATGTTGTTTTCCAAAATACCCGAAACAATAAATACACCACTTTGAACTTATAAAATAGCCATTCATATTTATTTCTCCACCGTTGTATTGTGGAAACAAAACATCAAAGTTAGCAGATTCAGGCCTGCTTTTGTTCTCCCGAAACACATCTACGACTCTCGAACCGTTGTCACTCACTTGCTGCCCTGAGCGAGGCCGAACGAGGCTGACGGACGTCCCTCTGACGCACAAAAGCACGCCGATCTGGAAGAAGTCCAGTCGGCCCACTCTGTGCATCTGTCGCGGCGATTTGCGCGCCTTTGTCCGAAAGCAAGGGCGCCACACCCGCGCCGACCCGGGCCGACCGGAGCAAGGGGGAGCCGTCGAGGGCGGGGCGGACGCGCGCGGAAACGCATCCCCCTGCCAGCCGGGCTTCCGGTTCCGGTTTGTGGTCTTGCACTTCCTGCCCCGTCCGCCCAGCGCTACCACTCGCACCGACCAAACAGATTTATCAGGAGCAAGTGAGAGAGAATGAGAGAGGGGGGAGAGAGTGGGGGGAAGTTGACGGAACTGCCTTTTTGTCCTGACGGTTTTCTTCCCCGCTCACTCACTCTCCTGCTGCTCGGCGTCCCCCTCAGCAGCTTCCCTCTCGCTCCGTCTCATGGGCGGGGCGGGGTGGTGGGCGGCTGGCTGGTGGCAGCGGATTCACGGCCAGCGGGTCGGGGGATATTATCTTTTGGCAATTACCCAGTGACAAATGCTGGCTGTTAGCGCGGGGGCGCTGAGTGCGTCTCGTCTGGCCGGGGATCGGGAGGGCGGGGTGCGTGGACGCCCCGAGCGTGAGCTGTCCCTCCGTACGCGTCTGACCGGCCCGTCCTGTCCGCCCTCGGGGGTTACCGGGGCCACCACGAGCGTGAGCTGTCCGTCCGTCTGACCGCCTGTCCTGTCGGCCCTCGGGGGGCGCCGGGGCCACCACAATCGCGACGCTCTGCCGGCGGCGTGGTGAGAAAAATGACGGATACTGCCGGGGGACTCCTGGGGCCGGGGAAAGCGGGGTGAGGGTGAGAGGGTGGGTGACCTACGCGGGCGCCCAAAGTTGTCCGGGGGCGCCGCGTGTCGCGACGCGGAGAGAAAAGCCTGATGGAGGGCGACATCATCGGGATCATCGCTGCGGAGGAGTGGCAGGGCGGGGTGCGGCGCGGCGGAGGCTGGAGATCGTGTACTTTCCAAAATAAAGTGCAGATGCGCGCTGGCGCGGCTCGCCGCGGCTGCGCTAACGGTGCTCTAAAAGCTATGTGCTGAAAGCTATGTACCTAGCCCTGAACACACTATGTCCTGCGAAGGGTGGCCGACTACTGGGTACACTGACTATAGTACCGCAGAATACCTGTAACGCACGCCAAAAAAAATAATATAGCACCTTAGCTATTTTTTTAGCACCGGCGCAAAAAATTCGTCAGCATAGGCCCAGCTAATTTTTTAGCAGATGATACCTTACAAACTTAAACTTACTTACACTTAACATACATATAACTATACATGAGTAATGTAAGGTGTCATTGCTTTTACTCTCGATAAAGAAATATTAAAGAGAACCAGAAGAAAGCTCATATACGTATTGGGCTGGGCCTGCTAGGCGGGATCGTGAGGCG
>NW_026267163.1:1736842-1738946 GCF_000697945.3 Frankliniella occidentalis
CCGCCACCTACCCCCTCCCTTTCCCCACAAGTGTAAATACGGAAATATAATAGACTGGAATAGAATAATTCTTCACAAGGTATCATCTGCTTTCACGATCCGTTTCTGGTCGGAACTTTTTTAGCTTCAGTGCTAAACTTTTAGTTGTACAGCAAACTGAAGCAATGTACTAGCTGTATCGCCAATTCTATTTAGCAGTGCAGCTAAATATTTCATTATATAGCTACTTTTTTGGCAGGGGTGCCAAATTTGCCTGCTAAATCAATTAGCACGGAACCGATTTTTATTTTTTTCCGTGTGTAATACCTAGAATATTGTATAATACCTATATTATATTTTATAATACCTATAATATTATCGTATAATAGGCCGCAATTTCCGAAAGGGTTTCCTTTGCAAATCAAATAAATCGGCAGCAAACAGATTTAATTGGCCCAGTGCTGCTTATTGAGGTGTGGAGTACAGCAGTACAGCGTGCTCGTTGCCACGTGGTCACACAGGTGCAGGTCTTTGATTTGTTTGGGTACGCCCGGCCCCGACTCGTCGTGTTTTTCCTTTCCCAGGAATACGCGGCCAGCCACGTGCGTTAATCCCTCAGTCGGCGCACCTGCTCATACACTATCGGGCCCGGCCACACCACCTCAAGTTTACGGACCTTTTTTTCGTGATTTGTTTAAAGAAGAACCTATTTGCACAATACCAACCCACTTTTAACACTAAAATTAGGAGACTGTCTAAAAAGTAACCAGAAACGACATGTTTGAAACTGGGGCTCAACTGTGATATGGATGGGCTTAAGTATAGTCAACTTATTTGATTTTTAAGCAATGGAGATGAGAACACTTGGAGTGTGTCACCATCCTGTAATACCCTGTAATACGTATAGTTCATAGTACCTATACACCATTCTATAATACTTTTTTAATAGCTATAAAATGGGTACACGGCTCAGTCGAGTCGGCAACTTCTCGATCTGCTGCGTAGATGGGCGTGTACACATTATCTTCTACATAACATTTGTAGGTATTTAGAAGATAACGCAAACGCATACATGTGCACACTTGGGTTGCCAGGGCAGCCCTTGACGCAGCGCATCACACCAGTAGACCGTGGTGTAGTGTTTTGCTGCCGTCTATCCCTCCCCCCTCTCCCTCAACCGCAGCCGCAGAGGCCTGGGCGCTGCGTCCTGGAGCTCATCTCCCACCTCTCGACCTACATATCAAGGTGGGCCTTTCTTCCCCCCTAATTCCCTGGATAACCCCCTTGCTCCCCCGCCCCGGCTAACCACCCTTGCGTGGGGTCCTCTACGGCCTCCGCTGCCAGCCTCGCCTGCTTCGGGAACTAGCAGCGCGGCGTGTGCTTGTGTGCGTGTGCGTGCGCGCGTCCCTGCTGGTGGGCTTATTTTCCTTGCTCTTTGCCCTTTCCTCCTCTGCCCTTTGACCCCCCCCCCTCCTTTCTACTACTTCCACGCGCCACTGTCCACTCCCGGTGCGACCGACACCTCGGCCCCTCCTGGACGGCGAGCAGGAAGCTAGAGCAAAGGCAGGAAAGGCTTTCTTCTTTGAAGGAAAACCAAGTTTGCCATGCAAAGGCGCCATAAGACCTGTGCTATGGGCAAGGGCGCGCGCGCGCGCGATATGGGAAGAGTAGAGGGGGATGGTCCATGGAGGAGATCTCCATCTTCCCCGTGCTACCCCCCTTGCTCCAGCCTCCCGGATGGACCGAGCCCTCTTTGATCTGCGAGAAAGGCGTCGTCGTCCCCTTCCCGCGCCTCGCCATCCATACCAACCAACATCCTCCTCCGGACCATCCCCGGCCTCCTCAGCCGAGCCGGCCGGGACAGCCACTTTAAAAAAGTAGCCCCGCTGAAATTTTTAGTACTTATTCGATCGGCCCGCGGGACGCGGGGCTTGGCGGGGCGGGCCGGATGATGCTTTTGTGTTTGGTGTTTGCTCGCGGCGGCCCTACCAATTAGAGCTCTACCCCGTTGGTCCCCAAAAACCAATTACTCACTCTCTTTCTCTTCTTGCCTTCCCAAGTTTTGCTCCCCCCCCCCTCCCTTTTCCTAATCTTTGATGTCGACCATTATTCCCAGCTGACGAAC
>NW_026267163.1:1744294-1745294 GCF_000697945.3 Frankliniella occidentalis
TCGCTATCCACAAAGCCGCCGTCGGCCCGCCGAGTTGACAGACGAAAGAGCTACGGCAAACATCTAACACACGACCCGTATCAGACGGCTTGATATAAAGTGCACTGCTTTCATCAAGCGACAAGCCATTCCAGCCGGAAGAAAAGGGGGGGGAAAAGAAATTCCCCTCTCGTTTCTTTTCCCTTTCTTTCCATAGTGTGGTCCTATACGTCTTCTTTTCACTCTTTTGTCCCCGCCAGTCAAGAGAATAATGAATTTGCGTTGACTTTAGCCGACCTGTCGTGTAATTAGTGGCCGCGGAGATGTCGCCCTCATCATTGCAAAAACCACCGAGGTGCTCCATTTATTTTTTTTCTGATTGTCCGCGTCCGACGTCATTGTTGCCGCCTCTTTTTTTTTACATTTCTTTTTCTATTTCTCTGGCCATCCGGGTTTTCTGCGCTCCTCTATTTTTGCGCCCGCATCCAGTGCAGCAGGAGCAGCAGCCGTGCCTGCCGTCCGTCCGGAGGACCGCCCCGCCTCGCTCCGCACCCCGCCTGACCCGTCGAAGGGGTTGCCGACCCTCAATCATACACCCTTGCCAGCCCACACGTCCCTTTCACTTTTTTTCTTCCCTTCTCCGGACTGGCTAGCTCCGTGCCGCTGCTGCTTCGCTGTCGTGCCCCCTCTTGCTTCACTTTTGCTCTCCAAGAAAACGCTGCTGCCATAAAACGATTCATTTTCTCCCGGCTCACGCCTAAAATCAGCCCAATACTTTTATTCCCACGACACAATGGCTCCGCTGCTCTACGGCTTTTCTTTTTGTCCCTTCCCCCCCCCCCCTTTTCCCCAGTTCAGCAGCGGCCCGGTGGCGGAACGGCTCACACATACAGTATCGATGGAGCGAAGGGTCAATAGACTCGAGAGCGCTCAGAGTGTCATCCTCTGGTTTGGGCCTGGGGGGGCCTGGAGCGGGGGGGGGGGGATTTGGCGGAAGAGAGGCGACCGGCCAGTTTGTGCG
>NW_026267163.1:1745344-1751568 GCF_000697945.3 Frankliniella occidentalis
GGGGATTTGGCGGAAGAGAGGCGACCGGCCAGTTTGTGCGAGACGCTTGCGGACTCTTCTTTCAAAGGGTGAGCTCCTCCCGACCCCTTTTGTGTGTGTCCTCGACGTGGCTGCCATCGCTGACGACACCACGAGCCACGACTTCTTTGCGATGAGCAGCGTGTGGGTGTCCCGCCCCCTACTCCTCTCTCTCTCTCTCTCTCTCTCTCTCTCTCTCTCTCTCTTTCTCTCTCTCTCTTTTGTCTCTCGGGCTCTCTCTCGGCTGCCCTCCCCCCCGTTCGACTCAGTCAACTCCTCTCAATAATTTGGTCCTCAGCTTTCAAATGGTATCGAACTCTGCCCCCCACCCCCCTCATCTGGCCCGGAGCGCACCTCCGTATCACACCTCTCCTAATCCCTGGGGGGAGCAGAGAGGGACTGGGGGGGCGTCCGGTGTCTTTCCTTCCACCCCCTCTCTTCCTCTCTCTCTCTCTCCCTCTCTCCTGCTGTCTCCCTCGTTCTCGCACTTGCCTCTATCTGTCGTAATGCTCGGAGCGTTCCTGTGGTGAAGTCGAGCCCTATCACACAGATATCACGTGCCTCCATCAGGGCCGCCCGAGGGAAGTGGGACGAGGACAGAAGGGGGAGGAGGAGGAGAAAAGAGGATGTGGAGAGAGAGAGAGAGAGAGAGAGAGAGAGAAATTCTCAGCCTAGCGCCTGGCGGGTAGGCCGCCCGTGATATTAGAATGCCGAGCACGGCTCGTTGCCATGACGACCACGGAAAAAGGAAGGAGCCGTAAGGAAGGGGGCGAGGGGTAGGGGTGGATAGAGGGGGCTGCAGGGGAGGTGTTCGCGGCGGTGGGGTCCGGCGGGGCCGCTGCGGGGGAGAAGACCCCGACAGGTCGGCGTGGCCCCCCCCGCGGGCCGATCTGTTGGGGGGGGGGGGGCGCGGAGGGACGCGGCGACATCGGGTCCATGCAAGGGGCTCGCCGAGAGGGTGCGGCCAGGGGGGTAGTAGTACCTCCCGAGACACGGCCCAATAACACCCCCGAAATAATCCCAGAGCGAGGCGAGGCGTTGCGGGACCAGAACGCCGCCAATCGGGTTAGAATAAAGAAGAGAGAGACAGACACGCAGAGAGAGAGAGAGAGAGAGAGAGAGAGAGAGAGACAGAGAGACAGAGAGAAGAGGGGGAGGGTAGTCGTCTGTCTGGCGTCCGGCAAATAGAATGGGATCTAATAGAGGTAGGGGCACGGGAAGTAGCGGGGGAAGGAGGATGGAGGGGGGGGGGCAAGTGAAGGGCACTCCCCCGGGAGGCAGCGAAAGGCCTCTGGACGTACGAGGTGGATAAGGGGAGGAAGGGAGAGAGGAGGGTGTACCTGTCGTGCGTTCTGCAGCCCCGTGTGCGCCGCGTCCAGCATTGCCAGGACTGCGACGTCCTTGATGTTTTGCTGCCTCCCCTCCCCCCCCTCCATCGTCCGCTGGCGCGACTTTTCACTTTCGGGTTCTGCGGGGGATGCATGAGGCAACAAACGACGGTGCGTTTGCGGGGGAGCGACTCGTAAACACTATGCTGACCCTGTTGTGTGTCACGCGTTTCGCTGTTGTGTTACTGCGTGTTACGCGTTGCGTTACGCCATTGCTATTGTGTTACTGCGCGTTTGCGCGTCACTCCGCGTGTCACGTCGTGGACGCTGGGGGTGAGTTTTTATTAGTTTTTCGTGCTGCCAGCAGTAACGAGATGCTAATCACACCCGCCGGGCAGCAGGTCTTTGGCTTTGGCTAACGAGAAAGCTTTCGGAACACTTTTTCTCCTCATGAGCCCCCCTCGACCCCTCCCCCCCACCGGCCCGGTATGCGGCTTGCGTGCCACCGTGCGTCGGGGGGGGCTGCGGGGGGGGTCGCTATCCACAAAGCCGCCGTCGGCCCGCCGAGTTGACAGACGAAAGAGCTACGGCAAACATCTAACACACGACCCGTATCAGACGGCTTGATAAAGTGCACTGCTTTCATCAAGCGACAAGCCATTCCAGCCGGAAGAAAAGGGGGGGAAAAGAAATTCCCTCTCGTTTCTTTTCCCTTTCTTTCCATAGTGTGGTCCTATAGTTGGCCGTATTTCCCTTGTCTTCGTCGTTGGCGTTGCTGGGCGGTGCGGGAAGGTCCAGCTGCTATACTTCCCCTTGATCCTGATGGAGGAGGTGCGCATGTGATTATACCGGGGTTGGGCCACGCATAGCCCTCCCCCGCGCTCCCCGTCTCTAGCCCCGTCCCCTCGCGCCCCGCCCCGCGCTGCTGGCCTGCGGGGCTTACGGTAAATAGACTGCGGGGGAGGACCGTCGTGATTCCTTGGAGCCATAAGTCTTTCGCGGTCAGTTAGCGCTCGTTTGGTGACTCGGCTAATGTCTTGAGCCAGTCTTGCTGTCCGAAGGGGGCTCTGGTCGGCAGGGCGGGGCCTGGGCCGCACAGCTTACTCAGTCCGTCGGCCCCTTCGCTGATGCTTCGTGACCTGAACAGGGAGGAAAGTAGGGGGAAGTCATTGTATCTTCTTTTTAGCCGATGATACATTGGGAATTTCTTAAACTTATAATGGATGTCCTTTACCTACCTTTGCAGGTGAGTTACCTCCCAAACACCACCCTTAAAACACCACCCTTAACACGTCCACACACCGTGGACAAAATAGACACCAACTAGATCTGCATCTGTTAATGGTACAAATTTAAGCAATCAAATTTTTTGCACACGTTTCCTCGTGGATTTGACGACTTTTGTGCTTTCTTTTGTGTGCAAAAATGTGTCTAAACCAACGAAATGAACCAAACGAAAATCATTACAGTTCATTCGTTATTTCCAAAAATTTTAGTCATTAATTTCTTGAAATTCAAACGAACTTAAAAATATCACCTCAAAATTCGTTTATGGAAACATTACACCGCGCGGAAATTCAAGCCCACAACATTTCCCGTTGCACACCCCTTCCGCCAGCCGCGCCCGCTGCTGCCGCCGCTGTACTCCAGCTGACAGTGATCTGACACCGCCTGAACGCCACGCGCCACGCGCTGAATCAGCTCCCTTTGCTCGCCTCTGCTCTCCCCCGACCACGACCACACCGCCCGGCCGTCCCGCCCCTGTAGGACTAGTGCTTCCCGCTGACTTGACTGCATCTGTGTCCGCCCCGCCCCGACCCGCCATGCTGTGTGATGTCCCTCCCTCGGTCCGTAAATCATTCTTAGGGCGCTTCTTATTGTTTTCCCCCTGGTCTAGCCAAGAACTAGCCTTTCCATTTGTTGCTCGGCCGCCGCCGCCCCGCGCGACGAAAAAGGAAAAGGCAGAGAATCCGGGTGCACGGGGGTGGCTAGGCTATGGTGAGGGAAAGGGAGGAATGATAATGAAGCAGCACCGCGGAGCTGTTCCTTGTGCCGCCCCTGTCGAGAGATTAAAAACCTCGTCGCCGCAGACCCCACTGAAAACGACGAACCAAACGCAACAAAGTTAAAGCGTCTGATTTAACCATTAAAATAGGTTGAAGAGTGCTTGGGACTATTCAACCGACGCATCTCAAGTCTACTATTATTTGGTTTACCCTATAAATCCTGTGCTGTTTATGACCTTGAATCAATAATGTGTCTTCATTCAAAAATGTTCAGTTTGCAGGGTACATACCGCACGCGTGCGGCAATATTAATCAATTACATAAAGCATTAGTAAAAAAGTGATTGTTTTGAGAGGTCGGTCAAAACGTTTGAGGCCTACGAAATTCTAGTTATTTCTTTCTTGTGTGATTTCCTTATTTTCGGGGGGGGGGGGCGTCAGTCTGTGTCGCTGGGAAGTGTGTCTACGTTAAACAAGGGATTTTCGAGTTTAAATATTTTGGTCTCATTGCATTCAAAAATGTCCAAAGAATGAGTTCCTTCATTTACTATTTTGAAAGTGTCGTCACTCTGGTGTGTCCATCAACTTTCACACGTGCCAATCCCGATATCACGGATCGTGTCAAGAGGACGTCGGGGACGTCAAGTGGACCCATTGAAGTGACTTTCACCGCGCGCACTTGTGTCCTAACTATTCTCTGAACGCGCAATGCTTTCAGGCAGATCGCTTCAACACTTGTGTCAATCTGTAATATTCTAGGTATTCTGTGAAATGAGGTGCATTGCGGCGTTAACATTGAGAAGGCACGCGCTACACGTATAAAACAGCTAGCTGAAGCCGAACGCATCACCAGTAACCGAGCTGACCATCTCGTATCAACCATCCAGGCATGTATATTTCTGACCCGTTATTGTTAGAACAGAACGTCCTTGCATGTCTGCTTTCAGTGGCTGGGCTCAGCGTCCCCGCGACTTGTACCCGAACCGACCCCGGGTTTGGGTTTGCGGCGGCCCGGCCGGGGGCGCTGAGCCCTGCCGCGGGGGGCGGGGGTGGCGCCGGCGGGGCGGAGTGGGGCGGGCGCCGCGCCGCAGCCGCCGGCAGTGTGGCGCGAGCAGCCGACGCGAGCGCACCCCGACACGCCGCCACCCCACCGGCCCAGCGCGCGGGACCGCGAGCTTCACATCGCGAGTGACGGCGCGGCGGTCATTGTGACGGCGCGAGTGACAGTGCGCGCAATAAGCGAGTGATGTGAGTGAGTGACGCCATGTGTGCGACGGGAGGTCCTTGAGGAGTGTCACAGGGCTCGCCGCCATGCTGAACGGCTCCAGGCCCGAGGCCGCGCAGTGCAGGTAATAAGTCCAGGACCGACCACAGGAGGCTGGGACATACCGTTCCAAGTCCAGGACCGCTTCCAGGACGAGGCGAACACTGCAAAGCGTTTCCCCAATCACGTCGCTCACGCACTCAAACGGTATACGCCTTCGGCTACCACCTCCTCCCCCTCCCCTCCCTCCCCTCCATTGAATCGGATCCGAGTGTGTGATGCGATTCGACTCAGCCAGCCATTCCGCTAATGGGTTAGTCGCGCTCGCCTCGGCCTAAGAGGGACCCGGATGGGCCGGGGCGCTCCGCGCGCCCGCCACGCCACGCCCCACCACGCCCCGCCACGACCCACACTAGGCGTTAGCATTTACACAGCGGTGTATGCACGCAGCTGAATCAATAAAGTACTTCATTAAGCACGACAGGAAATTGATCAAGCAAGGAGGTTAAGCTTAACAAACAAGAGGACCTCGCGAATTTGTGGCTGAGTGGACCGGAAATCTTTATGGGATATTCCAGCTCTAAAACTTTCGTCATCCACTTTATAATTGCTTTACTTAGATATACGACTTCAACCTTAACAACTACCAAAAACTTTCCTAGCTGCCAACACTAATCTTCACCCGTTCGTCGCATTCCAGTAGGCATTGCGCCACCGCGGTCAGTAGCCGCCTGGCACTGCTCCTGTGTACGCAAGCGCCGCGATGGAGCCAGGAAGACATATGTGATAGTATTTTAACTTCTACTCTTCAATTAAATAGCGTCACACACAACACAACAGAACTCATTTTGATGTGCTGTTGTTTTTTTTATTAAATTGATTCAAACCAATTCAAACAAAATTGCATCAATTTTGTTTTTTACAAAGTTTTTTTTTCGTGTTTTTAGAGACAAAATTTTTGGGCTATTAGCATTTACTTTGCATATAATTCTCATACTTTTTGGCCGCGGGTATTGTTCAAGAGTGATTATCGCAGATATAAATTAATAAGTCGCTACGATTTACAAAACTTCTTATGTGTTAAAGTACCTTCAAGACAACTCATTAAACAGGGCAAAGGCATGCCCGAAGGCCAACAATTTTTTAATGTATTATGACCTTTTCAGTATTTCGCACTCCGCTTGCAAATTTTTTAGGGATTCGCGATTCATTCATAGGAATATTACAATCCTCAGCTGAAGTACGGAAGAAATAATGGAACAAAATACTCGGATTAATATTATCACGCCTCGTCCGCACCAGAAAAACAGACGTATACGACTTGACGCCATTTTAGAGGTGTTAAACTTTTGCGTGACCCGAGAAATGGGTGGCTCCTGTTCGCTATGAACAAGCAGTCGTTATAATAACCCTCGTTGAAGTGGGTGAAGTGAAGGTTTTGTCTTTCCAGTGCGTCTGGCCGGCCGTATGGCCGCAAGGCCGCCGCGCGAGTCCGGCCGGCAGATTTCACTCCGTCTGTCGCGCCTGCCGCGCCGACGCGCCTTGTTTACTGATGAACTCACGGGGCTTTGTCATATGTATATATCTCATGAGCCATCGCGGCATGAGC